>NC_068359.1:87061248-87408475 GCF_020536995.1 Dreissena polymorpha
CTCACCAAACAGTGAGTTAGGGTCGTGTAATGTAATAACTTGGTCGGGGCCTCATTTACAATGTTCGTTTTGACAAGTATGGTGAAAATTCTTTAAATTAACACAATTTTGCAAGTCTGGGGCTTCTTTATACTTACATTTGAGTCGTGCTCTGTGAAAAAGGGGTTTAATGCATGTGCGTAAAGTGTCATCTAAGATTAGCATGTGAATCTGCCTATTTATATACAGAATTATGGGAACGAGATTTTTCAAATACAATTCAATGCAATTCAATGCATTTAACATACTATAGATCTTAGAATGCCTTCTGTGTGAAACGTTGAATTATTTGAAAGTCAGCCCATTGCCCGATTCCCTATGGGAAACCAGATGTTATCCTCCTTGACTTAAATAAATCCTTAACGTGTATGTTCGATGATAAGTTGAGTAAACATGATGTTTCATGATGAGATATGTAATAGGTTATCAAGTGTATACTGAATCACAGGATTTACTTAGAGACTTTTATCTGATAATTTTGATCTGAGTTAGACGATCGTCCAACATTTTCGAATGATCATAATAGTCTTTTAGAGTTTTAGATTCATATACTATCTCTCGACTCACATCTCTGTCTTGAAATAATTAATGTTTAAAGTACATACGTATCGTAACACTTGTTTTCTTAGAAATTTATTAACTACTTCGTCTCAAATCCATTGTTACATGATGCCTGTCTATTGCAAATGAGCTTTTCATACAGATTGCACTGTGAAGCAGGGACACATCAGATGAGCATCGAACTATTATGGCAATAAGCCACACGAACGATTCGAGGAGCACATAACTGTCAATGTGATAAGTTTTGTTTTCAATTTTATAAGAAATTGACTAAGTAGTGTCACCAATGGCCTGATGATTAAGTTTCTAATTATATGCATCATTTTAAGGAACTGACAAAACAACTTCTCAATATAAACTAACATACCATAGCTATGATGCCAAACTCATACTCACATAAAATTATCACTACATGTACATGATTAAGTGATGTACAGGTGTGTACATACATAAGGTATTATATTGAAAAACTGCACTATTCTATAGGAGTACAGTACGTGCGCACTGTTTCTTGACCAGGAACATAATTATTGAGAACATGATGTCGTTTGTAATACTTTACAACGTACCAAAACGCTGAAGTGTAAACAGGAACTTAATTTCAACAAGTATGAGTGGATTTTGTTGCAAAGTTTTGGTTTGATTACATTTTAATGTCTGACTGTATATATCGTTTTAAACACCATATTATTATTTTTGATTTTGCATGTGAATCCTGTTAAAATATTTGCTGAATTTTGTTGTAAAGGTCGCTCAAAATGGCGATCCATCGTACCGTGCAAACAAGATCCGTACTCTTTGTTCAACATAAATATGAATATCAAATGCTCATGAAATATATGTCATGCTATAAAGATTGGCACGACTCAGCACAAGAACAAAAATATCTGTACATATGAAACAGTAGAAAACAGGATTGCATTTTTGTTGGTTTAAATGACATTCCTATGTTCCCTTTATTGTCTTGTAACATGCATGTGATTTCCACGATACGTGTTTTTCAAAAATCACTTTTGTTTCACATGTTGGTTAATACAGAATTACATTTTGTAAACAGGCAAGTGTCATGTAAGTCCATGAAACTATTTGAGTTGACTTGCGACATCAGTAAAAAACAAGGAAATCCCTCCTTTTGCAGAATATTTTCCGTAACAAATACACTCCTCGAAAATGATATCAACTTCGATACGCATAATATGCGTTGAAACATATTTTTGATATACATATTATAATAAAATGTATTAATTAAAGGGTTAAAATGAAGATTTAAAGCTAACTGCTGTAGTTACTGCAGCGAAGTCAACGTTACCGTAGAGACGCGTGCGTGTGACAATTTAACAGAGTAACTTAAAATCGTACCACGCAAGCCAACATAAATTAAGTGTAGTTCTAATAAGCAATGGCCTATCATGAATAATTACTTACAAGCATTCCCTATCATGAATATATTGTTTGAATATTTCTTAAAAGTTATAGAATATAGTATGGTCGAGAAGTCACGTCACCGAATATGTTGTACCCGTGCGTTTTACTAAAATTATGCCATCTCAATGCTGATTCAAACGCACTGTGTTTGCCATAAAAACCTTTACTGGTGTTGTTGTTTTAATAATATACTTTTCATTTTTACATCTTATGTGTAAGATTATCGATTATTAACAGTCCCCGTAAGGACGTTAAAAAATTGCACTCGCCGCCCATATTTCAGGGCGTCGGCGCGGGGTATTGGGTATAGTTTTCAACTAGCAATAACCACGCCACGGATAAACCTCATTGGCTATGGTACCGCCACTGCGCAAAGCTACTGAGAGCTACAGAGAAAACAATATATGCAAATCTAATATAACAAAGCGGAATTTAAAGATATATGAAATTGACAGCGTCTTTAATCATTAACAATTATATAAAAGAAAATCTCTGTCTTAAAAATACACGTCCAAAATATTCCATATTTTGTTATAGGATTGCGTCCCTTTATTTCGATAATTTGTCTTTATTTCGTCGTCTTCCCGTCACAAGCTAGAACACGTATTGGATACGGTCGCCAGTGTCTTCAATTGAAATGCAAGTATGTAGGTATATCAACAACTTCCGCCTCTAGAATATTTGATCAATTTTGAGTCTAATGAATCTGTAGCGGAAAACGTAACAGAAAATAATTTAACACAGTAGCTACTGTGTTGTAACCTGAAAATTAAGTTTGTGTTGTTCTTTATAAATGTATTTGCATAAGAATATCAAGTTAGATACGAATTAACATCCTTACACTAGTATTGTCCGTACATATGAATAGTGTAAATATAGAAACTGTATAATGATAAGTGTTAATCACAAATGATTAATGACTCCTGTATTACAGCGGAGATATAATCTGGAAGTCATGATATCATCCCAGAGAGAATGGTTGTATGAAACATATTATTCATATAGATTTATTAAACCTGTGCATGCTGTTTGTAGCTTTGAGTACAGCATTTCATATATACAAATGACTTCATAATGTAATAAAAATTGTTCTACTAAACAACGAAGAGTTATTAGTTTAGGATGTCTAACACTTGGCTTGTATTGTCGCACTCCTTGGTAAAATCCTAGGAAGAAAACTTCACAATCTATAATGAGTGCTTTTGATCAAACTACAAAGCAAATAAATAAAACCGAACAAATAGTTGATGTGTCGAAAATTAATAAGCTCACATGTTGCATGAGTGTACACACTTTACAGATTTCCTGTTGTTGTCTTCGAATTAGTTTTTATGAATGCTCGGGGTACATCTATGATATATGAAAACAAAGGAACTTTTAATTTCAAAATAAATATAAACCTTTTTTCGCTAGATCTGTAAAGACTTTCTCGGTTCACTGCAACTAATTCGAGGACAACAATAGGAAACCCGTTCAGTGAGGATAATTCTAAAGCTTGTGTTCTTATTTTTTTACGACACATCAACTATTTCTGCGTTTTTTTTTTTATAAATTTGCAATACCGTTTTAACCATAAATCTTATAAATGATGGAGATGTTGTCATCTTTTGTTCCAGGAACTACTGCATCCCAAACCATCATCCATCATGGTTTAAAAATATATAAGAAAATTGCTTCGCTGTTAAGTAAAACAATCATGATTGCATTCACAAGTAATTGTTTCAGAGAAATGCTTTTCTTAAACCTACACATAACATACATAGGTTAAAGATATGAGCCTTGTTCTGAGAAAACTGGGCTTAATGCATGTGCGTAACTGGGCTTATTGCATGTGCGTAAAGTGTCACCCCAGATAAGCCTGTGCAGACCGCACAGGCTAATCAGGGACGACACTTTCCGCCTAAACTTGATTTTCGGTAAAGAGGGACTTCCTTGAAATTAAAAATACCATAAAAGAGGAAAGTGTCGTCCCTGATTAACCTGTGAGGACCGCACAGGCTAATCTGGGACGACACTTTACGCACAAGCATTAAGCCCAGTTTTCTCAGAACACGACTCATATTAATAATGCTTTCCATTCAAGCATTCCCTCTGGGGTTATATCAATTTTTCCGTTTTCATATTGGTTACAACATACTTGTTATAGCATACTTGCTTAACAGTTTAATCTTATGCACCTAACAGTAGCTAATAGTACCACGAACAACTATATGGAAACAGTGTCTGGAGTAATATTATTACTGTACATGAACAACATAAAATTCACATGTACACAGTCAAATGGAACGTTATTTCATTGGATTTATTGTGTTTAAAACGATACATACAATGAGTAATTATAAAACAGCAAAATCCACCCACACTTGTTTGACTTTAGTTCATTTGTATCGCTATCAGCGTTTTGGCCCAATTAACGTAGTGATGTATAGTGTGCCAAAACAAAACCGTGTCCACCCCATTTCGCTCTTAATCAAGAACAATCGAGTCAGAAGTGTGCATCTATGGAATATTGTCCTTGTACAATACACTTGCGTATAATTGCACACTTATACCTTGCCCATAAATGCAGTGATAATTTAACGTGAATCTAGGTATGTATCTTTTAACGTTTATGCAATATTCATGTATTCATAAACATTTGGACGTGACTGTTAATTATCCAATCTATTCATCGGAATATTCAATATTAAAATGGACGAGGTGGGCTAATATCATGTTGAATTATTTGTGGTTTTGGTTTCGATGTACCTTACTGAAAGTATGTTTGGTTTATGCACTGGGATATCTGTATTTCTTGGTTATGACATCTATATCTAACTTACACTTGGAAACTGCAAAACTAGTCACACAAATCCGTACAAAAACAACAAGTCATACACATTATTCAGTCTCATTCATTCACTGGAAATGCGAATATTCAAACATTTTGCCGAAGAAAAAACAAGAGATGTTTATTCTCTAAAGTAACAACGCATTTCCCTTCAATAAACCGTATCATTTCATCATTAAAAGATGTTAATTACAAAAATGTAATATCCATTGGTATTTGGAGAGTCGTCGCCTAAACAAGTAGTCCATGTTGACAGTATAGCCCATGGTACAGATTGGATGACGTACCCATTGCGTCCAGTATCGGACAACCATTTATAGACACTGTAGATACTTCAAACTAAAATTAAAGTTCTGACACGTTCATTACATTTTGTATATACCTATAACGTACAATTTATAAACTCGTACGTGATAAATATTTACTTGTTATATCTTTCGGACACTTTTAATTGAGCGTAAAATACATAATTAATTCCTATTCAGTGACATATGCAGTTTATAAAGGTGATACATCGCAATATTTTTTTATGAAATGATTTGAGAGGTGTTGACCTCCTTTAATCGTTGTTCTATTCGTCAGAAGCATTATGAAGATACCAAATTATATCTTTAAGATATTGCCCTGATTGCGTTCAAACTTTGAAAATCAATATCAACTGTCAGAGGCGCTTACCACGCTCACACGTTTTGAAATGTATCGACGTAAAGTTGTACATCTCTTTATTTGAGGCTCTTTTTCGGATAGCAGCAGTTTCATAAAAAGCACAATTTTGATGATCGAAAACAATTTTCTACTTTTTATTGTAAGGCCACAGATAGGATACCAAGCAAATGTACAAATATTTATGCTTTATTTGCTTTTTCAATCTGTTTAACGTAGACGGAACTGTATACATGGTTTACATGCCACATGATGTTTCTTTAAATATGTATCAAACACATCTCCCAAAAAATCAGCGAGTAAGGACTAAGACAATTAGTATAATGAAATATCACGTGCATTGTACATATCTTATATCATTCAAACAATTTGATCCCTTCGGTAAAAATATGCTATATTGCTTTCATGTTCATAATTGTTTGTCTTTGTGTTTTTTTAATCGACACCGGTCTTCTTACTACCCATATTGAAAGCATCTGCTCGAATAAGAGGTATTACTATTGTATTTCTTCATTTATTGTTTATTTTTATATCACCCCTTTAAACAATGAAGTTTATTCATTTTGTTTAATTTATGGTTTGTAACTTGTGACAAAATTATGTAAAAAAAACAACCTTTAAACGCATATTAAAGATGTGTACGTGTGACATTAACTTGCCTATGTATTGATTTAGGTACTGTAAATGTAGAGTTTAGAGGCGTGATATGTCACCCGGTAATAATTGGGGTATATCCGTTATTTACACGCATTATCTTCCGTCACTTATTTGTATATTGTCGATTGACAATTTTAAACATTGTCATGGTTTCAAGTAAAAATCAACTTTTAATACTACCTGTCATCGACCGAAGATATTTAATGCGTGCGATCGAGAATTTGGACATTAGTATGTACATGCCTTAAATATCGTGTAATATACGTTGTTCATTCATAAAGCTTTCGCAGGGTTCAAATTGCGATGAAGGCAAGAAGCATTGGTTGAATTTGTGTTCTGTATATGAATACTGTTGCCAGATTATTCCAAATATTATAGTTTCTGAAAGTACATTTAATGCCATTTTCCAAAAAGTCACAAATCTGTGGACATGTAGCTTTAACTTAATGTGCATGACCAAGATTGCTTTTCGTGATCCAGTGTAGAAAGGTTAATAACAAGCTCAATTAAACATATGTTTACATAATTTATATATTCTTCCAAACTGAAAGAGTGTTAATATTATCGTTACTGCATGCATTCACCATTGAATAAAATCACGTCATCCCCCATTTATAATGTTTACAATGAACACATGTTTCACGATCGTCATATCGCGATTTACGAGGGCTATGCACTATTCACACTTATTTAAGCTCAGTACAAATGTGATAGATTAAAAAACAATATTTAGGATAAAGGCAAAGTTAATTGCATCTTGTATCGTGCAGTCATATGCGGTATCCTGTTCATTACTGTATTGGGATAAGGAAATTTATAAAGTAAAATCCTTAACACACTGCTGATTTGGTGTGTGTTTCCCAAAATTGTCATCTTAAAACATTTATAAAAAGATCTGGTTATCACTCATCAGTTGATGCGCGTTTTTCGTGTAAGTAATTAAACATCAAATAAAAGATAAACAATTTTTTTTTGGTTTATAACCTACCCAAGAATGTTTTTACGTTAGTTTCGCCGCTGTCAAGTTATAATCGCAAATGAATGTTAGATTTCCAAACTGTTACGATCGGGTTTACACTTAAATCAGTAGAGACCGATTGGTCATTGTCGGCTCAGGTATTTTCCGTAACCGGGATATATTTGTAGTATTCAAAAGAGTACCCGGGGTACTTTTAAGTAGTACCTGAGCCACAGCGACTAAATGAGATAGCCACGTTTCGTGTTTGACGGCCCGGATACTACTTACAAGTTCCCCGGTCCCCGGGTACTCTTCAGTATAGTGCAAAATAACCGGTGCTTAAAAGAGTATCCGTTTTACTATAATAGTATCAAGTAGTACCTGAGCCGACCAATGACCAATTTAGCGTTAGTTAGGCACGAAAACCTTCCAAACGTTTTGCCAAAATCACTTAGGGGCAACACAAGTACCATCATATCAAAACATGTTAATGAAAAACACAGTTCCTAAGTGTGTTATATATTCCATACGCATTGCCAATTGGCGTTGAAGTAAACAAACACTTCGGAGTCAACTTGGAAAACCAGCGCTGTTTCTTTGAATTTTAAAGTATTTCTACTCTTTTTGAACGATAAACGACCCCAAAATAATAGGATAAATAGAATATTATGTGAGTTAAGAATAAAGATCAAGTTTATCATGCTCGGCACGAACCATGTTAGCGCTCGGCAAGCCTCGCGCTACATCGGTTCTAAGCCTCGCATGATAAACTTGATCTTTATCCAAAACTCACATAATATTCTCTATATATATTGGGTCCCATGTATATTGATATACAATTTAACAGCTAGTCGAATCTTAGAATAAAACAGATTTTAAATACAGACCCGTCAATTAATTACCACACCTTAGGTCAATATACAAATACTTTTTTAATAAATTAATATATTTATTTCTAAATCTGATCATGTTAGGTTGTTTTCAGAGTCAGGTCGAAAGTCCGATCTTGTGGAGATTCGTATTATGGTGACACAGTTTGGATACAACGTGGAAATCGGACGGCGGCGCGTTGAGAAGTACAAGGAGTTTGATAGGCTGTTTATTTAACTTTCAAATGTAAAATGCAGAGGGAGTAACCGTCGTTTCGTATATTGACTTACAAACCGTAGTAATGTCCCTTTACTTAATTATAAATAGATTGTGTGTATTTTTTTTTGTTTCTGCGTGAACTAAATATCATGTGAGGTTAAAAAAGGAAATTTATTCAAATAAATTTTTCGTCAATCGAAACAACCGTTAATTTAGACTTTTTTTGTTGACAAGTGAAGGATTATATAATAAATATATTACACAAACATACGTTAGTATACGGTTATTAATTACTTAATGAATACATGTAAATACTTCCTGTATTGTTGTACGAATAACGAAAGTTCACTGACATTATTTAACTTATACGGCGAGTTCGTGTGAAGAACATTTCAACAACCATATTAAACTGTGTTTACTAAATTAAACGTCGAAATCGTTTGTTTTCAATGGAATGTGTTAACTGGAATTTCCAGAGACAATTACTATTACTAAACCGTATTTGTTTGCTATAAAAAAGAAAGTTTGTTGGAAATACCAGTTCGTGCTTGGTCAAGACACGACGAAACATAGTACGATGGAAATACCAGTTCTCGCTTGGCCAAGACACGACTAACATAGTACGACTTTGATGAATTAACAAAGATATTTCACTAATGTTAACCATGTCAAACATGACGTAGATTTTTGTTGAAAAAAAACATAAAATATTGTGTGTCAATAGCTTAGTTAGTTACACAAGTGAGTATCAGTTGGTAATGAACATGGCAGACAGACACACGGATTTAGATTCAAATGTTGAACCAGACGAATGCCCTTCAAAGATTGACTTGGGTCGCACCTTGCCGGCTTCACAACTGTATTCAAAAGTTGGCGTTGCTGTTAGTGATGAATGCGGGGAACATTTATACAAACAAGCAACACTCGCGGAAATCGGAAGTTGCCAAGATAAAGAACTAAACCAACCGAACCAACACACAAATGGCGTTGCCGTTAGGGATGAACGCGGGAAACATATGCACGAGCAATTTCAACTTGTTGAAGTAGAAAGTTGCAAAGATAAAGAACCACACGGCCAGAAAGAGAATGTTCAAGAAACAAAAGAAATCGCACAGAGATTAAGTGATATCTGCTTACATGAACAAGCAATTGAACACGGCACCGAGACACTCAATGCTGAACGCACTGGTGATATAGAGAAACATATCATTGATGATTTTACCTATACATGCATCGATGCAGAAGGTGATACGCCGCTGCATTTGGCAATAATATGTTTATTTACAATAGAACAAATATATTGCATAATAAACACGATTCTGAAAAGATTCCCTGATCATGATGTATTGAATCATCAAAACGACAAGTACAGACAGACGCCCCTACATCTGGCCGTGCATACAGGACGGACTGATATCGTGCGTTGTCTATTAGGGTTGGGAGCGCAGACGACACTTCAAGACAGTCAACTACGCACACCTGCACACATTGCATGTTTGAAAGGCGACAGAGCGAGTCTTAACGCTCTTCTTGAAGCAGATGATAATGAACCAACGCGTTGTGTAAGTTTTTACGACAACCAAGGCCAAACGTGTCTTCATACTGCTGTTCTGAACCGTAAATGTGAGCTAGTGCATATTCTTTAGACCACGGGGCAGACATTAACGCTCCTGAAAGGAGGAGTGGCCGAACCGTTCTACACTTTGCTGCAGAGGCCGGGGATATTCGAATGGTTAGTTTGCTTTTGGCAAACGAAGGGCTCGAACTGGATGCGCTTACCTTTTCAGGTTATACTGCGTTACAGCTGGCAATCGGGAGGCCAAAAATCAATGTCAGAGGTCATCGCACTTTTGAGGCCTTTTTACCCAGCCGACGA
This sequence comes from Dreissena polymorpha, assembly GCF_020536995.1. Lineage (NCBI taxonomy): Eukaryota > Metazoa > Mollusca > Bivalvia > Myida > Dreissenidae > Dreissena > Dreissena polymorpha. The sequence continues at coordinate 87,071,347 of NC_068359.1, forward strand.
AAATCTTACCATGCTAGATGCAGACGATTAAAAGAGGATGACAATCAGAGGTATTAATGTACTTTGCTTTAAAGTGATTCATGTCCTTTGCAGCTGATTTGACTGAAATATTTTTAACTTAAATAAGTATGCAGTTTAATCTCTTACATAAATTATATGTATGTAAATATTATTGGTTATGTGTCAATAGTGAGATTTATCAAGTGTGTTCTAGTTGTGGTTTCGTGCTTTACTGATAACATTATTATTATTATCAGTTTTCGTCAGAGTGTTTTTTTTTTACACTGGCGTGTGCGCTAACTAGAACAAGTATGCCCCTAAAATAAGAGTCAATTTCCTTTTCAATTGGCATACTAATTGAAATATACTCAAAGATAGTTCTTGTTGTTTTCAGATTATGGGCATGCTGTGTAACGTTATCAGATATTGAGACAAATGGCTGGCTACTGTGGTTCTAGACGCTAATGAGATTAAGCATCAGATCAGCATGATGTACCGTAATAATGTGGTATAACGTGCGTAGTTATCTTGCAAGTTGACATATGGCACAAGTGTTCAAACTCATGTGCCATATATACTTGTTTTATTAATGTGTGTTGTGATAGGTTAAACATTTAAGTTGGCAATCAATGGTGCTTGTTCGATTCACTGTTATTAAATGAACGATGGGTAGATTGATCTCAGAGTATGTATTGCCGAACAATATACTTAAGAAATGACGGTAAATGGTTACACAATATATTTATCCCAGGGTTAGCAGGTACATTGCAATTGTTTTTGCAACCGAATTGGTTTGTTTTTGTTTATTCATAAATTGTTTCCACTCGGAACTCAGTGTGCAGTTTGTTGTGAATAGCAAACGAGCATGTAAACATTTCAGACTGTTATTTAAAGTGAAATTTTAGGATATTAAACTACTAGCAAAACTATGTACAAAAAGGCAAATATTGTGTTTAAAAATAAATTAAGTAAAGTCTTTTAAAATAAACTGCTCCAATTGTTTGATATCTAAAGTTATACAGATCCCTTTCATTATTTTGTCTTTCCAAGTTAAATTCAATTGGGAAATATTAAAGGAAATATCACAATGGCAAACACTTTTTATAAGAATTATTGTATTACGACGAACTAAATGTTTGAAAGAAAGGACTGCTCAAGACTGGATGGATGGGCTTAATGAAATATTGTGTGTGTATTATGGTTTTTGGAACATTGTATATGTGACGACATCTTTCAAATGTTTTAACATGGTTAGCACAGGGCTTCACCAATGCTGGAGTGCTATGATTTTAACCCTTTGCATGCTGGGAAATTTGTCGCCTGCAAAAATGTCGTCTGCTGAATTTCTAAAATTAGCATTTTCTTCGATTTTTTTCAAAGAATACTATCAGAATAGCAAACAGTTTGGATCCAGATGAGACGCCACGTTCTGTGGCGTCTCATCTGGATCCAAACTGTTTGCAAAGGCATTCAAAATTCGGTTCCAGCACTGTAAGGGTTCAACTAAACCATGCATGATAATAGAGTTTCAACTGCGGTCTGCGTATACTCTATTTAAGCAATCTACTTTAAAATAGATATATGTATTCGTTTACGTTCGGTACATGGGTTTAAACTTAACGGGACGTATAACATCAATCAGTTATTTATGATAGATTATTTTGTTTTCAATAAAAAGACGCTCATTAAATCACATCACAACATGAACAAATACTCTTGTTAAACAATCGAAACTTATAACATATTTTCCTAATGGACAATATTAATGGACATGTAGCATGTATAGATAGAACGGTAGTAAGTTACAGTGATAATGTTGTTTTGTTTTACAATACTTACAGCATGAATTTTAAAATTCCATAACAGTTTTAAATTTATTTTATATGTATGACTTGAATAGTATTTTTTTCTTCTTTTTTAACTTGAATTTAACATCAAACTCTTCTAAAAGTTGAAATAAGTGCGCAAAGGTCTTTCTTAAATTGTTTATTACATTGTACTTGTTTAATTGTTTTCTAAAGCTTATACAAACAACCATGTAAATCAATCCTGTGCAGTGTTTTTTTTGGATGAAAAATTTGGCGTTATTCGGCCCCATTCTCCCATCTCTAGAGTATATATTTCCCCCCCAAATATTTGAAAAATTCCCCTCTCGTAAGTGTAATTCAATTTTAATCAATACCACATTAAGATAATTCACAGAAAAGCCAAGAAAGTTGATGTTGAACATGAACAAAACATGAAAAAGAGTTGGAATAATGTTTTTCTCTCTATGTATGGTGAATTATAGTGTTAAAACTTGATTTAAGTTGTACTGTTACTTGTAATGCATTGAGATTTCCCTCTTTTCCCCCTTTTTGGCTTTTAAGCTCGAATTCCCCCCCCCCCCTCAGGGGACCCGACCCCTTTCCACCAAAACTGAAAAAAACACTGTTGTGCACACTAAAAACAAACTGTATCTGTACAAACGTGCATTATTATCGTTGATAATATTATTTATATGTACGTGTAAACGATTTTGATGTTAAGTATGTGCAAGTTGCATGAATATTTAATGTATTTTATGTGCAAGGTGCATATATATTTGTTTTAATTTATGTGCACGTGCATACATATTTGTTTTTATTTATGTGCACGTGCATACATATTTAATGTTATTTATGTGGACATTGCATACATATTTAATGTTATTTATGTGGACGTTGCATACATATTTGATGTTGTTTATGTAGACGTTGCATACATGTTTGATGTTATTTATGTGCACGTTGCATACATATTTGATGTTATTTATGTGAACGTTTCATACATATTTGATGTTATTTATGTGCAAGTTGTATACATATTTAATGTTATTTATGTGGACGTTGCATACATATTTGATGTTATTTATGTGCACGTTGTATACATATTTGATGTAATTTATGTGCACGTTGCATACATATTTGATGTCATTTATATGCACGTTGCATACATATTTGATGTTATTTATGTGCACGTTGCACACATATTGGGTTACAGCATGCCTGCGATTTTAGAACATATGAAAACAAACATATTGTATGTGAGAATTCATTTACAGTTTGATTTAAAATTTTAATGTTAACATGTACGTAATATTTAATTGATTAATCTTGATTGATATCTTTATTATTTATTGTATTTGATGAGGTACATTTTTCTTTTTGTATTATAATTTCGTGCGTTATTTCTACAGTCCAGAAACGAATATTTTATGCAGTTTTCATGATTTAGGAATACGACAGCAATACATATATCTCTAGAGAAAGATTACAGAAGAAATATATTGTTTAGATATTTATATTTATGTTTTGTAAATACTCTCCTTCAGGTGTTACAATTCGTCGGCAACAAGTTATCATTATTATAAAACTTACGGTAATCGCCCGTCCGTCCATCCGTCAGCACTACTAAAATAACTCAAAAATACGTTAACTGCAGTCATTTGACTTGTTTAATGAAATGCCAGTTATTGCATGATTTTGCATAATCTTTAATTTATTTAGACAGCATGTTATTGCAAAAGTTGTTTTACATCAAAAGTAAAACGTCTGAAGACAGTTCAAATGAAAAGTCTTGAGTCTTAATACTGAGGATTTAATGGATATGGGTTTACTATGAAGCGATACACATTCCTCGATTCAGTGCAACATTGCCAAAGCCTTGTTTACGAAATTCATATCGCGATACAACTTTGTAAAATCGATCGAAGACAAGTTTAACCGAAACTTACGAAAATGAGTAATATGTAACTGATTCGTACATGTATACAGTAGTGTAAATAGGCGTGGTGGACCGATTTCACGGTATGAGATACCAGGTTTCCTTGGATACCGATGCAATGGATATTTACTTAGGAATTTAAGAAATTCTTACGTTACGTAATCTATTATTATTGTCATGTAATAATATTACTTTTTATACGTTTAAGTTAGTTTAATGTATTATCGCGTGCTCACTATTTAACCCATTTATGCCTAGCGTCTAGAAAAAAAGCCTTGGCAAACAGCGTAGACCCAGATGAGACGCCGCAGCTCAGGGTATTCGCTGTATGATTAAAGGAATTTCTGTAGAAACATTCTAAATATAAAAACATATACAATACATCCCTAACTTTGGAAATAAATTGATCTAATTTAGAAAGATGGGAGAGTCCACTAGGCATAAATGGGTTAATAACACAAGGACCATATGACGCATTGTGGCGCATGAGACACATGTTTAAAATAATGTTTTGATTTTAGTATTCCAACATTTTATGTTAGCACTTTTTTTCTGATTTATTTAATGACTTTATGATAATTCAATATCAAATAAGAACATTTTATCGAAAACAGATAGGACAGTTTAATCATTGATTTGTAAACATGGAAGCAGTCAACACTTAGTTGTCAGCAATATATGCAATCTTTTAAAAGTTATGTATTTGAAGATATATATTTAAATTTAATTGGGCATTTCTTTGAAATTATAACCAACATTGTGCCATAAAATGTGTACGTTGGCATAGTATTCAGTCTATTCAATGTGTTTGTTTATGTCAGTATACCACTTAATCTCAAAATGGATCTATTGAGGTTAATATACTCCTTCTTTATCAAAGATCTTAAGAAAAATCTAAGTTGGGACTGAAGCTTTTGTCTGAAAGTGGCATAAATACGGCACTATTATTTCATTAAAAAAATATAATATGTTAATTATGCTTTATTGAACGTCTCCTTAAAGGGGCCTTTTCACAGATTTTGGCATGTTTTGAAGTTTGTCATTAAATGCTTTATATTGATAAATGTAAACATTAAATTTTAAAAGCTCCAGTAAAAAAAACAAAAATAAAATTTAAAAAAGGAAAAAAAGTAGCCCGCAGCAGGGCTCGAACCAGTGACCCCCGGAATCCTGAAGTAAAAATGCATTAGCCAACTGAGCTATCCTGCCAAGCATACGTAACATGCGTATTTTAACGTTATATAAGCAATCTTCGTAGTTTCACAAATTTAAACGACAACAACAGAACTCTCCAAATTATTCAATCGTTTCGCGTTGCAACGCTTTATAATTTTTAGGTTTTAAATCGTCAAAAGATGCATATAATGGCTATATTAGACCATGGCAAATGTTCAGTAATACTGTTTCCTCACAAATATCATAACTAAACCGAAAATTTGCGAATTTGAAACAATTTTTTTTCAATTTTGTCAATTTACCAAACCGTGAAAAGATCCCTTTAACGCATGTTTCGTTTTTATGAGCTCTCACTTAACTATTTGTTTTATAATTAAAACAAGAAATATCTTTAAAAAGATATACGGCATTGATGTTGTAATGTTTGCGACCAGTGAAAGGAGATGGAATGAAGCGACCATGTTATTTAATGAAGGTAGTGAGTGATAATAAGATAATATAGTTTAATGTATTAACAAATAAAAATGAAGAACAAGAAGAGGTGAAAATTTTTGTGTATTTTTGTCAATAAGTATTGTAATGACTAGAAGTACATATCTGGCGTAAATTTACGACATAATTTACGCACTGCGTTAATTTACGCTGTTTAGTGAAACGCGTTTTTGAGAACAAGATTTGCGTACGCAAATATTTACGGAAATTATTTGCGTACGCAGCTTAGTGAAACGCACTCTAGGTTTCATAATTGAACGAGTTATAGATTAGTTTCAATAGGAAAAGAAAACATATTCGCCACTGAAAAACTATGAACATAATGTTGGAATGAAATAAAAGATATTGTGTTTTAATGTGTACAGATGTTAGTAGAATGTAAACATAAAAGACTCAATATTGCAAGCATCATAGTGATATGAATTTTTTGCAGAAAAACAGAACTTTTTATTAAAAAAATCAACAAAACAAAGTACAAAGAAATATATTTACACTAATAAACGCAAATATGGATTGTAATAAATCAAAGACAGATATATTTCCAACACCTATATATTTCCTTAGCATCGCGGGCTACCGCCCCCAAACCCCCGCTTTGTCGATAGTGGTAAACAACTGCGTACCCGCAAAGTGCAATCTAGCCTAGTTTTTGATTCGTTTAATTGTAGAGACATGTGATTAATGCTATACTGCTTCGTAAACTAAGGAGAAACGTTTCGATGTAATGTTTAGAGGATGTTTTGTATCATGACAGTTTTAATTTATTGTAATTTACATGTAATTTACAATATATTCATATTTCAGTTCAAATGATATGCATCCATTGTTTTAGTCTGGGAACCAGACTACCAATGTTTACGGGGATTTTTGTATTATTAGCCAATGCACAAGTCGGGTTTATTCAGTTCGGACCTATCATGAATGAAGGTCATCTAAGGTCAAAAGTGACGTTAAACAGCTACGCCGAAAAAAATGTCCCAAAGACACATTAAGGAGGCCGGGTTGGAATATCATTTGTAGTAGGTAAACCGTGACGTCTGAATTGCACTGGAAGAAACTCCATACGCATGCGCACGTTGTGAATAAGACAATAAGGGAACGTAAACTAATGTCAATCCTTGAATTGACTTACTAAGGCTATACAATGTAGTAAGGAAAATTGGATTCCTACAGCAATGTATGTTATCTTTTACATAAATTCACTTAACTGCAACATATGCATTCTTTTAATCAATATATATTATAATACAAAACGAAGTAGTTGATAGGAACAATTTTGAACAAAGTCAGAAAAAATAAAAGGCCACGTGGGTTTGAACATGACTCAGGAGCCGTAGGAATTTATGATAGTAAATATCACAGGTGGTTAGCGTGTGGCTATGATATTAATTAGTGAAAACATCATTGTGAATGGTAAATAATCAAATTATAACGAACAATCAATTTTTCTGAAGAAAAAAAATCACTATCAAATAAATTTATTACAAGGTATTCAACTCAAAATCACCCTAAAACGGGATGCATCGCTTTAAACAGCCATAACTTCATCAACTGTACAGAAAAATAGATGTTTCGTTATAATTTGATTATTTATCATTCAAAATGATGTTTTCACTAATTAATATATCATAGCATCACGCTTACCAACTGTGGTTTGTATTTCAAGATTTAAATGACAACATAGAAGTAGTTAAGTGTTATATTTTTACAATTTTACTCGATTCCAGAACTGGAACTTATAAATTCGCTGAAACGACATGTTATAACACATCCCTTATTATCATTTATAACACATCGTGTACCTATGAATACAAACGTTATATTTTACATTGACAAACCCCTAAAATGTATATAAAAATCAGCACTGCAATCAAATGCAGACGTCGAAGTTTAAGCTCCATCTCTTCATTATTTTTTCTTCCAAATTTTCGAAAGTTACATTCACTAATATTATGCTTTTATTACTGGTATTTTATGGAAAGCATTTGATTAGAACAAGAATTTCTCTCCTGATGGAGTTTCATCGTCTGTTATATTGCAACACAATATCACACAAGCGAAGGGTGGGTGTACTTTGAACCATCTGCCCAGCATTCGAATAGCAATCATGTTTTGATAATCTCGCCTTTTACTCAGCACGTTGAAGCTTTCCAACTTTATAAATAAAAAAACTGAATAAGTTTTGCAAGTTCCCGCCTTTTTAAAGTCCATACACTTTACCCATAAATAACTTGCAATAAAAATACTATAATGTATCTTCAAAATAGCCTTCATTTACTAAAGATACTATTACGTCAGTAGATGAATGCTATTAATAAGTACATTATTTACATTTAATCTAAAGCGGGTAAGCAATTTAAACTATAAAGTGGGTGTCTCTTTGAGAAATCACATGCGCCTGTTACAATACAAACTTTGTGATCTCCGCTTGGGGAATGGGCCATTTAGTTTAAGTGCGTTAAGACGTCACAGCGATCTATAAATTGAACAAGTTAATTTATGAATGGCATACCACGCATGGCGTATTATCGTTTCGATAGTATTGGAAATGCTGAGTGCGCATGTACGAAGGTTTCTTACAGGAACATCACGCTCTTTAAAAAGAAATCGCAGACGAGAAGTGATGAGCCTTTTGGGGGCGAAGGCCATATGGGAGACAATCCCGGTGCACTCGATAAAAAAACAAAAACAAAAACAAAAGAAGTGATGAGCATTCCGCCTAAAATAACCAGGACCGAACCAAATAAAATAAGGGAGTGAAACAAGCGCACACCTTTACATTAATTTAATAATCAAAACGTATTTTTTGCGAACTTAAACTCCCAAGTGAAACAAAAGGTATGTGGATTTATTTCTCCTTTTTTTCCAGTCGTATATTGTCATATTTATCTTTTTTTCGTATTTTTTTTCATGGCATGGTTAATTTGAAAGAAGCGGTCTAATACTATTAACATATTTATAAATTGTGCACATAAAATATTACTCACCAAATTAAACATTTTTAGCAATTAAATAAGTGAACTTATATTACTTTGGTTAAATTTAAGTATTCATGGCAAAATCTGTGAAAAGGCCCCTTTAAGGTGTGTTATCACATAAATTTAGCACATAATTTTCTTCCTGTTTTAGTTTCGATTTATGTAAACGCCGGGAGTTATTATTTAAGGCAAACAGGGTAAGGTTTAATATTTAACATAATAAAGAGCGTTTTATAATTTATAGTTTGCATCTGAAGAAAACGTTGTTTTTTTTTTCAGGTTTATACCACGGGAAAGATTATTATTCAGACATTGTTAAGAGGATCTAACTTCAATGGAAAACAATACGAAAATCAAATATGCATACTGCCGTCCTACTTTTAGCGTAAGACTGTATTACATTTTGTTATAAGTTAATTTTACAGGTTACTTGCAGGGAGATGGCACAAGCTTGAAAAAAATACCGTTTCAATACAGAAAATGCAAACTCGGTACATAACGTTTTCGAGGACGAATTTCAGTTTTTACTTGAATGTCCAATGTTTATGTATTTACGTAAGAAGTATATAAATTAATATTACTGGAGTACACAAACATGATCAAGTTAATTGACCTTTTACAGACTAACATTGAAAAAACTGTACGAAATCTATGTTTTTTTGTTTTTAAAGCTTTTAAATTGAGAGCTGACTTATGTTATCAATAGTTTCTCTCCATGTACTTACATTTATTTATCTATGTAATATAAAGATACAAAAACGTATTAAGTGTATTCAAATTGTTTGTATTAAGACTTCTTTGTACGTCATTGACCATCTGTATATATACTTTCTTGTAAAATGTGTGTACTCAATGGCTTAAAGCCTAATGAATGTTGAAATAAACTCATAAACTCATATAGCAAGCACATCATTTTCTTCCTGTTTCGGTTATTGATACGACGGAAGTTTTTAGTAGTATATATAGTAGTATTTGAAGGCAAACAGGGTAAGGCATAAATATTACAGAATAAAGAGCGTTTTATTATTTTTATAGTTTGCATCTGAATGAAACGTTTTTTTTCCAGGTTTATACCACGGGATAGATTATTATTCAGATATTGTAAAGAGGATCTAACTTCAAGGGAAAACCAGACGAAAATCAAATATGCATACTGCCGTCCTACTTTTAGCGTAAGACTGTATGACATTTTTCGATTTTGTTATAAGTTAATGTTACAGGTATACTTCTAAAATGTTGGTTAGAGTCGTTTGATATTGGTATAATTTGTATACGCTTTTGTTTCTCTGTTGGCCTTTTCTATATTTTCGAAACATAATCAATCATGTTCTTGTAAGAGTTGTTTGATAATTATTGGTATAAGTTGTACATGGTTTTATTTCTGTGTTTGCTTTTTCTATATATTTGAGTGAAGCTTAACCTGTTACAAAATATTTGCCACGGTGATCGTTAAATCTTTATATGCTAAAACAAATTTATTCAATATAGAGTAAGTTTTTTCCCCATGCATAGTTCATTATTCTTTATTCGAAAAAAGATAAAGGAACAGTTCCTTATTACTATTAATGCTTTAAAAAAGAATTATGGAAAGTGTCGTCACTGATAAGCCCCTGCGGACTGCACAGGCTAATCTGGATCTTTACTTTACGCAAATGCATTAAACCCCCTTTTCACAAAGCACAGCCCATATGTGTATTGTGAAATAAAATTAACATGACTTTTTTAAGCGATTGGTTGACTAGTTCGTTAATCTGGGGGTATATGCGCATTGTTTTCCCGCTTTGCACAGTATCAAAATCGAGAAACGCAAAAAAATGTAGGTTCGGCATTTTAAATTGGGACCATCGAAAACAAGGACACGACGAATACAAAGCGTTTGCAAAATCTAAGATACAATCAGCTTCAAGTACGTTGACATGTTGACGACATTTGTGTTAACAATTGCATTAGCAGTGTCGTCCGTCTCTGTGAAGGTTGCTATGGTTAAATTATGTTGATGTTGCGCCACCATTTATCTTTATATTGCTATGGCTAGCTACGTGTTTATTTTATGTTTAAAAATGATAGGTTTAAATAAGCCTTCTATTGTTGCCAATATTTTCATCAAAAACTATTTTTGAAAAAATGATCTTTATTTAATGAGGTGTTTAATCTTATTCCCTTCAAGCCACGCTCTTTTTATAACGGTTTTCTGTAGATATATGTGTCTTGTTCTGAGAAAACTGGGCTTAATTCATGTGCGTAAAGTGTCGAACCTGATTAGCCTGTGCAGTCCGCACAGGCTAATCAGGGACGACACTTTCCGCTTTAATGGTATTTTTAGTTTCAAGGAAGTCCCTCCTTACCGAAAATCAAGTTAAGGCGGAAAGTGTCGTCCCTGATTAGCCTGAGCGGACTGCACAAACTAATCTGGGACAACACTTTACGCACATGCATTATGACCAGCTTTCACAGAACAAGACACATATAACGAGCCACGTTCTGGAAAAAAACGCGGCTAAATGCATGTGCTTGGAGTGTCGCCCCAGATAAGCTTGTGCAATCCGGACAGGTTTATCAGCGACTACATTTTCCTCATTTACCGTATTTTTCGTTTAAAGGAAATCTCTTTTTAGCGAAAAGTGTCGTCCCTGATTGGCCTGTGTCATTTATGTTAGGAATGTAGTGATCATACAAGCAGATTTTATCTTAGATTAATATTCAATCGGAACTAAAACTTGTAGAAAGATCTTTGAAATAAAGGGCACTGTCAGCATTTTAGTAGTATATCAAATAAAATTCAATTTTGAACTGTTCACCATGCATAAACTTTAAATTATGCAAAGAAAATAAGAGGCCACCTCCGCGCAGAAATTTGACTGGTTCCGAGAATCACAGGTGGTTAGCTTGTGGCTATTAATTAGTGAAAACATCAATATGAATGAAAAATATTCAATAAATAACGAAAAATCTACTTTTCTGAAAACAAAATCATCAATTCAACCTTTGAATATATAGAATGTTCACGATTTTACGTAAACATGTTTAAACATAAAAATAACCGAACAAAGAAGTCCGAAAGTATACAATTATTGTTTATATCAGAATACATACACTTTTTACTTACATGTCGCCTAATATATCATAAGCTGTATTTGTTATTATTTGCAATTATTATTTTGACAAATTTAGATATTTTTTTTACAAACTTGTCCGTTTGGGCCCATTTCTTATGACATAGCCCCTCCCCCTTTAAGTAAAAAATAAAGTCAACATTTTTCACTTAATAACCCTATAAGTATACCGTACCTGAAAGAGAATTCTTAGCTTAATAATAACATAATATGCAATTTCTTTCGCTAGTGTTTAGTCGAGTTGAACACGCACATGCGATTATAGTCTCCAATCTTTAAACATAACAATGATCTTAGCGAATACCAGGGTTTCCTTTGCAAATATCGCGAAAATGCATATTATAACGATAGGTATTCTCTGAACACATATTGACCAGTTCGTAAGATGATTTTTGAGAGTATATCTCATTTTATTTGTCTAATGTCTTATTAATTTACAACTAAACTTTCGTTTTCTTACTTAGTTCCTGCCATCTATCTGCTCAAATCTCAGCAGTTGGTTTCCGTGAACTCAGGGGAGCGATATTAGCCGCCATATGCATAGAGCTTGGATGCCCCCGCAATCAAGTTTTGTCTCGAAATTCCGCGAGCGTCAAACATAATCTGTATATGGCCAAATGTGATATTTGACTTCAAATGTAGCCTTGACCTTTAATGTAATGACGCAAACATATTATTTAATTGGACAAATTGGATATTTAGAGGATGATATTGACCTTTTAAGCGTTTTAAACGCGACTTATCGTCTTATGAGGGATTACATTTTTGTTTTCAAATTCCTTAATTTTCCGTAATACATTGAGCAGTTATAGTTGAGACAGGTGTGACCTTGATCTTTGAGGTAGGGAGACGGGTGTTACACTCGACAAAATGTCCTCATATGGTGGGAATGTGTTTAAAGTTATTTCGAACCTATATGGCAAAGTAATTGCTGAGATAGGAATATTTAACCAGACGTACAGATGGACAGACGGACAGCGCGACTACTATATGCCACCTTCTTTGAAAGTAGGCTTTACATAAATCGAAACTCAAATAAGAATTACGCACATATGGTAGACTACGCACACATGATAGACAAAAGTAAATGTAACTATCACAAATAACACTACAGTCAAAGGGGTGCAGCTACTCCAATCTTACATTCAATACACATGTTTTTCCAATAAAAAAGCTTAATTCATGAACACAGTCGTTACAATTTTTTTCAAATTTAAGTTGATGAAAAATGTCGCCTTTTGAGTGGTAACGAGCTTAAAAGTGACGATGCACAATATTCACCGCATATAAATCGCACACCCGACATCGAACGAATTAGTGCTCTGTGAGCTAAAATATAAACGATAACGTTATATCTAAAAATAATGCTTGCTTAAGTGTATTATGAATTGAAAATTAAAGTTCGAAATCTATATTAACTCTTTTAAACGTGAAAAAAATGGACACATCGGACTTTATAATGTACATTTATTTATCCGGTAATAGTCTGATCATTCCATATTTATATAAGTGTGTCATAGAATAAAGACATTCATTACCAATATAAATTGTAATGCTTTAAATCGAAAGTTGGAATTTCCATAAACAAATTGATAAAACTATAATTTAACGCTATAATATATAAAATAATTAATTTGTGTAGAATATGTCTGGATATTTTAGATAATGTATATGATATTTATGTGTTTCTAACCAGCCGGACTTATAACAAGACAAACTGCTGATCATCTTCAAAAGAGAAAATGGATAATCAAGACCCCTTTAATTCTCTTCCTTCTGTGTTGTTTGAGAACAATAACAATATCGCAAATAGCAACACAGAGGACATGAACACGCCAGTGGCAGATCCAAAGCAAGCAAATGAGATTATAGAAAATCAACTTGATTCGATTTACACTGATGGGTTTTCAAGCAGTATGTTTATACCATCTACATTTCTTTCGGACAATGGTCATATTGAACTGAGCACACAAAGTCGAACGCCCTATACTGCATCACACGACAAAACAGTGACAGAACCATGTGTAGTTCCTGATGACCCAACGGCTGATCACCAAATCAATGCAACATCAGCTTCTGATGAAGAAAATGGACAGCCACAGTCAAGTTCTGGCTCAGTCGCCTATTATACCGAGAGTCTGAGTTCCGAGGAATCGCAAGAAGAGGAAATAGACGAAAATGGCGACACCCCACTACACAAAGCCATAATTGACGGTGTCACGTTTGTGGACATGGGTGAGATACCAGCTCAGTATATCAATCACCAGAACTACCTGCGACAGACACCTCTGAATCTTGCTGTGCTGACAAATAATCCCGAAAATGTCAAGTTGCTGCTTAAATGCAATGCAGACCCAAATATACTAGATTCGAAGCTGAGATCTCCTGTTCATATAGCCTGTTCAAAAGAAAATGTCCCGTGTCTGAAGGCTTTGCTTGATTCGCAACACAAACGACCCAATCAAATGCTACGTACCCATGACAGTGAAGGGCAAAATTGCCTTCACATCGTTGTTAACAACAAAAACGCGGAACTAGCTAAGGTTCTGTTAGACCGAGGGGCAGACATCAACGCCGCTGATAGGAAAAGTGGCCGTACTGCTTTACATTTTGCGGTGGAAACTGGAAATACCGAAATGATAAGGTTCCTGCTTCAGTACCTGGAAAACAATGGGGGACTCCAATTGGATGCGCGGACGTACGCTGGTGAAACGCCGTTGAAGCTAGCTCACGGTAGAGGAAATACAGATGTCGTTGCAATCCTCGAACCATTGTACCCGGCTTCAGAAAGACGGAACCCATATGATGATTCCGACGACGATGATAGTGGTGACGAAACAAACTAGGAGTTTCAAAATGTTTTGGTAGGCATAAATAGCTAACAATGTGTACGTAAAATATTTTCAAATTACACGTACTTTATGTCCGTTGGTAAATACAAGAACGCGACTTGACAACGCAGTTCAAAGAGTATACGTTATAGTTTTGCATTACTGCTTTTTTAATTTTTAAACAACGATAAGATGTGGTCTGTTTTATTCGATCTTAATATATTTTATGATTGCTAATTTTGATCTGATATAGAACCAAGACCTAGAGTTGTTATTAAAGACAACCACTCAATTATTTACGAGTCAACAGCTCAAATAAGGGCAGTATTCTAAAATGCAATCCATTTTAATATTTTTGATATGCAATTTGGTTTTTATGTCTTGACTCTTTATCGTTTGCAATCAATGATAACAACTTTGAAAACAGTACTGGACTTGCCACGCATTTCGCGTTTTGGATCAGAGCCAAGTGTTTTGTCACAGTTAATACACGTGGTACATGCAATGTGACAATAGGTTTAGGTAAAATGACACTATTTTTAACTTAACGCGAGTGTGAAATTTATGTATATACTGCATTATTTTGTAATTGACGTGTCCTTTTTGTACATTGCAGTGTATGATATAGGTTATAACATGTGTTTACACTGCTCATTACACGAAAGATAGGATAAACAATAATTATGTAATTTCGGTTAACATTGATCAAACATTTTTTAAGAAGTTGAATCATTTACATTCAAGTCTGTTTTTATAAGAATGGTTTAATTTGAAATATATTTAAAATGCATATATTTTATAGCATATTCGTGACAATCGATATAAAATGTATTTAAGGTGAAATGATTTATAACAGTGACGTTTAAATGTGTACTCGTGTAACACTGAACATTAAAATGAATACATTTATATGGGCTCTGTGGAAATGGGGTTTTATGCCTGTGCGTAAAGTGTCGTCCCAGATTAGCCTATGCAGTCCGCACTGACTAATCAGGGGCGACACTTTCCGCCTAAACTTGATTTTGCTAAGCAGAGACTTTCTTTAAACGAAACTATCATAAAAGCAGAAAGTGTCGTCTCTGATTAGCCTGTGCGGACTCCACAGCCTAATCTGGGACGGTACTTAACGTACATGCATTAAACCCCCATTTTAACCCTTTCAGTGCGGGAACCGAATTTTGAAGGTCTTTACAAACAGTTTGGATCCTGATGAGACGCCACGTTCTTTTGCAAACAGTTTGGATCCTGATGAGACGCCGAGAATGTGGCGTCTCATCAGGATCCAAACTGTTTGCTATTCTGATAGTATTCTTTGAAAAAAATCGAAGAAAATGCTAATTTTAGAAATTCAGCAGACGACATTTTAGCTGAAGATAAATTACCCAGCATGCAAAGGGTTAACATAGCACGGCTCATATAGAAACGTTTGAAGAACTTGTCATTACTTTATAGAAACGATTGAAGTTGAAACGTTTTTAGTTTTGTTTCCCATTTACTAGTATGACAATATATCGATGTATTTTCTTTCGCAATTCTTAATTTGCTTTTCGTTTGTGTTTTGTTTCAGATAAAAAGCATGATATCAAACATTAAGACTCGGTACACACTTGTTTACACCTCTGGATGATATTGCTAGCTACATGGACTTGATAATGATACAATATTGTTGAAATACCTTCGACGATGTATCAGAACACAATATGCGTATTCATTTCTTCTTTAGATTGTATGTGATTATTTAACTGTTTGCATTATATGGCCCATTAAATAAAATGCAAAAGAAGACATATGCGAAACATTATACATTAAAATCACTAAACATTAAGAGTGGTTGTCTCGAACATTGGAAAGGGAAAGGAAATTCCATAAATGTTGACATTTGTTCCGAATATCGTGGACAATAAACATTATACACGTCAAAAGTGAGAAAGGATCTACAACCCACGACATGGTAGTTTGCGATCATGATATATGGTTGAAGATTGTTGACAAACTATACCTGCGTAGGAAACTTTTCAATCTTTATAATTAGCGTGTTTTTGTTTTCAGTTTGTACCTGTCCTAATTTAGGTATGTTGGATTGCGTTTGTAAATGCGATTGCTGAAGATTTACAATTTTGCAAATTAAGTAGTTTTCCGGATGGAATCTGCGCTTCATATTGAGTTTGAGGATAAAAAAATATACAGCTAAGAGTATGTAGATAGACCGCGCTCTGTGAAAAAGGGGTTTAAAGCATATGCGTTAAGTGTCGTCTCAGATTAGCCTGTGTAGTTCGCACAGGCTAATCAGTGCAGACTCTTTCCGCTTTTATGATATTTTTCGTCGTAAGAAAGTTTCTTTTTCGCAAAAATCAAGTTTTTGCACAGGGTTATCTGGGATCTGGCACGACACTTTACGCACATGCATTAAACCCCCTTTTCACAGAGCGCGGCCCATATGTATTGGAAACGGGTCAAGTTGTATACTGTATATAGTATTGTTATCAAGAAAAAGGCATTTGTTGTTATTATAAAATATATATAATAAGAATTTGAATATTTAACCAATAACCGAATATTTTTATAAATGCATAGTCTTGTTATTCACTACATGTACACGTTTGTGTAATGCGTTTTTTCCGGTCTAGTGTAAGCCATCTGCATGGTATTGCCTGGTCTATACCACACATTAACCCATTTATGCCCAGTGGACTCTCCCATCCTTCTAAATTGGATCAATTTATTTCCAAAATTAGGGGTGTCAAGTATATTTATTTCTATATTTAGAAATTCATTTTCGCAAACAGCGCAGACCCAGATGAGACGCCGCATTATGCGGCGTCTCATCTGGGTATACGATGTTTGCAATGTCCTTTTTTTCAGGACGCTAGGCATAAATGGGTTAAGATAAATGTACTGTGACTAGTTTTAGACCAGGTGGAACTATATGAACATGTTAGGGTAATACAATATAATTTGAACCCGATGGCGTTTATGTCAACTAAGGCGGTATTATACCGAACAAACAAACCGTAACATATAAAAAAATTACTTGATTTTGTTCGATATTTAACCGATTTATACGATCTCAAATTACATGATAAATTCTTTCATAATTGATCAAGTACATGTAACACAAATCATATATCATGATACCATACACGTGTCGACGCATGTTTCAAAATCTTAATTGCAATACGAAAAGTCACAATTTGAAATAACATTCTGATTAACATATTGTTATTCAAAGAATGTTACACATGTACATATAAGAGTTGTAAATTAAATAGGGTAGATTAGACAATACAATAACATAATATCAGCTGTGATGCTGTGAAATGATTGTATAAATACACCAATTAATTAAAACATTTTGTTAGTTGATGTGAGGAACTATTTTTGTATTATAGTTTTGCATTATTAGATACTTTAATGTATCAAGTTGTTTTTATAAGAAACTATCAAATTGTTTAACTGTTGTTCATATTTGTGTTTTTTTGTAAGGACGATTTCGGTTTAAATGTTGATTTTATTTTTCAGATAATAGATGAAACTCTTAAAACTGTATGTGTTCTTTTTATATTTACATATTTTTTTTAATCAAACGAGTTTAGTCGAATAATGATACATGAAAGAAACAAACTCTAAGGAAGGTTAATGTTAAACGTCACCACCACCACCACCAACAACAATAAATTGTTTGTTAATATGCATTTAACTATTCTTTTAATTGATCAATTGTGTATTGGAAAATAGTGAGTTGATTAGGTGCATTTCATCCCAAAACTTTTTCAATTAGGGTATTTATTAGGTTTATTTGAAAGTGTTTTCATTATTTTTTATTTAACTCATGTTGCAGTTTTAATAATTTTGGATGTTTTGTTTTTGTTAATGCATTTGAAAGGGTTTCGTTTTGCAGGTGTGCGTTCAATTTATGTTTTCGCCTCCTTTATATTCGGTTGGTATTCAATATGTTATCTTTTACACTGTCCTAGTTATCAAAATGTGATGAGAATGGTAGAGTACTTATGGCAAGCGGTTCGACGCATAATCCCAAGAAACTAGGTTTCTCATGAGAACCTAGGTTCTCAAAATGAGAACCTAGGTTCTCAAAATGAGAACCTAGGTTCTCGCTTGAAGATTGCACATGACGTCAAGAACCCAAGTTTTCAAATGAGAACCTAGGTTTTCATGAGAACCTAGGTTCTTATTTGAAAACATAGGTTCTCATGAGAACCTAGGTTCTCATTTGAAAACCTAGGTTTTCATGAGAACCTAGGTTCTCAGAATGAGAACCTAGGTTCTCATGAGAAACCTAGTTTCTTGGGATTATGCGTCTAACTGCTTGCCATATCCGTGGTTTTCATTTGGGAACCATAGGTTCTCTGAGAACCTAGGTTCTCTGAGAACCTAGGTTTTCAGAGAACCTAGGTTCTCTTGAGAACCTAGGTTCTCATTATGAGAACCAAGGTTCTCATAGAACCTAGGTTCTCATGAGAACCTAGGTTTCTCATGAGAACCTAGGTTCTCTGAGAACCTATGTTCTCTGAAAACCTAGGTTTTCTAAAAACCTAGGTTCTCTGAGAACCTAGGTTCTCTGAGAACCTAGGTTTTCAGATCCCTAGGTTTTCAGAATTACGCGTCGGACGGCGTAAACTTGCTCGTTTGGAATACGGGACACATTATTCAGGGCGCAGGATCAATGGGATTCACATATGATTACACACGGGCTGGACAGAATGAAAACACGCCGTTAAGAACTTTATTTTTGCAGATATCTCAAGTTATTGAAATATGTTTGCAAAGTCTTTAGCGCATAAGTTTTTCTTGCAATGTTGCCGATATCTTACGATTGAATAATACATTATTACACATAATCAATAGAGATTAAACTTTATACCATAATGATTGCTTCCTACATATAGGTCACAGACATACTTAAAATAGAAAACTGTACCGTACAGTCGTTTGAGGCCCGAACAAGGGAACTGAATATTTGAAACTCATTCAATGCTGTAACAATGTATTATGTAACGATTGATCTGAATTTTTAGTCTCAAAATAATATTTACAATTAAAGATGTATTTCATAAACAGTTCAATTTTTTATTAACGTGTTCAGACCAATGTCGACCGATTACTTTACTAATTTCATTCCTCAAGAACACCCATGCACGGAAACATGAACAAGAAGCGGTCACCGACGGCTAATGCCTGTTGTCACAAATATTCAACAGATAAGTTTCGTAGAATATTACTGAGCATTGTCTGAACATTGTTCAGAAAATGCTCTTGGGGAGAAACATTCACGGTTTCACGCCTATTTCTATTCATTTTACACATATGCCGCCAGCGTGTACCAAGCAATGGGAGACAACTGGAGGTTAATTATGGCAAGCGGTTCGAGGCATAATCCCAAGAAACTAGGTTTCTTATGAGAACCTAGGTTCTCATGAGAACCTAGGTTTATGAAATCCCAAGAAACCAGGTTTCTCACGAGAACCTAGGTTCTCATGAGAACCTAGGTTCTCATGAGAACCAAGGTTTATGAAATCCCAAGAAACCAGGTTTCTCATGAGAACCTAGGTTCTCATTTGAAAACCTTGGTTTACGCTTGAGAACCTAGGTTCTCATGAGAAACTAGGTTTTTCATAAGAACCTAGGTTCTCATAGACACATAGAACTTAGGTTCTCATGAGAACCTAGGTTCTCATGAGAACCTAGGTTCTCATTCTGAGAACTTAAGTTCTCGTTTGGTATCCTAGGTGTTCACAAGAACCTAGGTTCTCATTTGAAAACCTAGGTTCTCATGAGAACCAAGGTTCTCATTTGAAAACCTAGGTTCTCATGAGAACCTAGGTTCTCATTCTGAGAACCTAGGTTCTCATTGTGAGAACCTAGGTTCTCATGAGAAACCTAGTTTCTTGGGATTATGCGTCGAACCGCTTGCCATAAGTACTCAACTTATACATTGCTTTATTTTAATGATCATACAAGAGATAAACGAAATTAATTCCCTTATCAAGTTTATCTTAATAGAATAGCGTTTTTATGTATTTGTTGGTATTGTATTGATCCAAATTATTTCAAATGCATTCCTTCTTTTAAATGCGTGTTGAGTTGAATGCATGCCTTATAAATGAGTCGCGTTCTGAGAAAACTGGGTTTAATACAGGATAATCAGGGACGACACTCTCCGCTTTAATGCTATTTTTAGTTTCAAGGAAGTGCCAGGCTAATCTGGGATGACACTTTACGCATATGCATTAAGCCCAGTTTTCTCAGAACAATGGCCCAAATATTTGCCAGGTTTACACACCAAGATTAATATATTTTGTGTTATATAATTTCGTGTTGAAAGAGACGTATCTAGCAGTTATAAAAATGGTTATTAATTATTGTAGCGTTTTTAATTCTGAGATTTTCCCCATCAATCTACGTTTACTGATAACAATAGTTTATTATTAAAGTTTTAGTTTATTTCCCTCGGATATCCAATAGAAAGATTAGTTGTTGCAATATTTGATATTTGTTTCATGTAAGGGACCAATTCTTAGTACAGTTGGTTTTGCTGTGCAAAGGTTCAGGCACGATACATTTTTGAAATCAATCAATGTGTTTGTTAATGAATTCTCAGATCAATTGTTGAAAAAAAGTGTTCCGAAGTTCAATCGTTCGAGAAGTTTGTTTGTTATTGTTAAAGTACAATACCGCATACATATTTGTTTAGCTTTTCTTCAAATCAATTTTGTTCTCGATATTCCATTGTTCAATAGGAACGATGAAGAATTTGTTATTGGTGTTCAAATCGTCCCACATTTTCATATACTTGTTTAAAAATAATACGTATAAAAATGCTGTCAGAATATCTTGTGCTCATTTTTTCATATTTTAACGGTCTTTGCTGTTGTTAGCTCTGTATTGTGTTGTTTTTGTTCTAAATATGCAATTGATTTTCAAATTATTTTATTTCATGCTCTAGTTTATTCTTTCATTATGTATTATACGTTTGGTTAATTCCGATAATGTTTGTTTGAATCCATCATGCGTCAATTCGTTCCGTTTCTCGCATCCTTATATTCATTTTGTTTTAAAAGTCGAAATCTAGTTACACTGAAATGTTTTTTTTAATAACGTGTCCTTTTTCCTAGCAATTATTCGTTGATAGATAAATACACTAGGGATAAATCGGTTTTATTGACAGGTTTTATATTGCATGTTTTCGTTCAGTTACATAAATTTTCTTACCTAAGGAAGTTATCGAATCAACAAAGAATCGCTTTAATTGGGATTGAGTGCCATATTTATCGTGGTTTTTCAGGCTGTTGCATTCTTGAGATTGGTTTGAGTTCATATGCTGTTATTGTTTGTAACATAATTTTTCTACATTTAGAATAACTATTGTAGTTGCCATCTTTGTGTCAATATTTGAGTTATGGTATATATAGATCCCCTCAATCTATCAATAGATGGTTTGTACTTTAATGACAATCGATGTATAAGTGAAAGTTCCCTATGCACATGTATATTTATGAGTTTTATACGCTTCTCTTCAAGTTTTATTCCAACAGCAAACACTAGAACTTAAGTGATTTCATTGAACTGAATAATTGTGAAAATACGTTTAGGATGAATACAGATGCCAACATGTTCACTTTGTGCTTTGCTTCCACTAAGTAAATAAGGGTATTATATGAGCAAAAAACAATTTGGACTATTTTGGAGTTTCTGAAAGCGATTAATGGATGTTAATAAACCGCATCAAAAGCTTTATTACTTCGAGAAGTTTATATAAGTAAATTATCCAAGTACATTAGTAAATCGTTTGTTATTTGCATTTAAATAAGCCAGTTGTATAAATGTTTTTATTTTTTTGTAAAATAGTTTAATGCTCAAAATGAATGTGTTGCTTTTGCTTTTACTCATTGATTTAAAAGTATGAAATAGATGCACATTAATATTTACAACGGCCTTTTTGAACTTCATCGCGTACCAAAAAATTCATTAATTTCCAATACGATAGTTTTCAAACCAACTATTTTACGAAATACTAATTTAACTTGTATATCCATGTAGAGTAAACGTAAATGTATTTATATGTTCTAACTCAACCTTAAGGTCACGTAGCTTAAAACAAACAAAAGCGAATATTAAATTGAATAAACTTCTTCATTGATATATACAAGCGTTTGTTTCATTTTTCATACTGGCAGGTAGTGCGTATGGAATTAAATGGACAGTCGGAATTACTTATAGGAGGTAATGTGTCAGGAAGTAAAGTGTTCTAATTTTATTTTATTTGTATAATTGTGTCACATTCAACTGACATTTGTATGATTTGCATTAATTTTTCCATCCGTTGCACCAGCTTTAATTGTGTGTTTATGCTTACGGTTGTGTTGGATGTATAGACCAACGTTTATGCAACTGGTGACGTGCCTTAAATAATGACAAGAGCATTGTCATAAGATTTGTATCGTTGTAATGGTTTTGTTATGTATGTACAATTTATTCCAATATAGTATATAACGTATACATCTGTTCTGGAATGTGTCATTGTATTGCACCGGTTTTCGATGGTTTTGTGGAGATACTGAAAAGAACAAGTAACTTACATTGTTAAGAGAACTGGCCATAGATGAATATGTTGTAGAATGTAATAAAGTGTTATAGAATATTGTTTTACTCAATTGTTCTGTTAAATCATTCATTGAGAGGCATTGTCATTAAATCAAAAAGTCCAATCGAACCACTATTCCCTTTAATTCAACCGAAAATTAAGTATATGGCATATACACTACATGCGTGTAGACGCCATTCGCTGTACAAAATATGTTTAATTACAACAAATTGTCGCTTGATATATGTTCACAATACAAGAAACGTATGTAAACTACATGGTTTGGATCATCTTGGACTTTCGACAAAAACGGTCAGTAACAACAGTACAATCTTGAACTGAATGCAGTCTTGCCTTGTAACATGTCTACTGAACTTATAAGACGTGTTCACAGAGTTTAGCATGTTGGAAGACTGTAAGTA
Organism: Dreissena polymorpha; assembly: GCF_020536995.1. Classification (NCBI taxonomy): domain Eukaryota; kingdom Metazoa; phylum Mollusca; class Bivalvia; order Myida; family Dreissenidae; genus Dreissena; species Dreissena polymorpha. The sequence continues at coordinate 87,094,702 of NC_068359.1, forward strand.
AGTACAGTAAATTGCTGGAGTTTTACCACTCAACTGTATAGCTCCATTTTAGTAACACTTATACACTTAAAGAAAGAAATTAAACTTAAAAGACAGAGCTCGGGACGGTGTCTTAAAAAAGTCTATTGCGAACTCCACTCGGTCATACGCTTCTAAATCTTAAGACCGTATTTTTTCATTTCATATAAGTGATCCACGTGTTGTAACAAAATAGAACAGCAACATATTTATTCCAAATTATTCATTCATTTCGTGTGTGTTACTGCCTTTTCACGGTTTGGTAAATTGACACAATTGAAAAAAGTTGCTTCATATTCGAAAATTTTCATTTTAGTTGAGATATTTGTGAGGAAACAGTAATACTGAAAATTTACCATACTCTAAAATAGCATTTATATGCATCTTTTGACGGTTTAAAAACCTGAAAATTATGAAGCGTTGCAACGCGAAACGATTGAATAATTTGGAGAGTTCTGTTGTTGTCGTTATATTTTGCGAAACTACGAGGATTGCTTATATGAAATATACAATACTTCGCTAAGTGGAAGGATGGCCGAGTGGTCTAATTCGCAGACTTTTTACTCTAGGACTCCAGTGGTCAGTGGTTCGAGTCCTGCTGAGGGTTACCTTTTCTCGTTTTTAAAATTTTATTCTAGATTTTTTACTGGAGCTTCTAAGATCAAATGTTAACATTAATCGATATAAAGCATTAAATGACAAACTTCAAAACATGCCAAAATATGTGAAAAGGCCCCTTTAAACTATAAAACTTACCGACAAAACGATGCAAATATTGTTTACCACAATTTTGAGACCTTTAAGTCCAACATAAGTGTTTCACATCAGAAAAGTCAGGTGATGTCCGAATCACCGAGGCATTTCTATACTGTTCAATAATGTTGACACGAATTGCAGATTTGCTTATCGTCATGGTCATGTTACAACTGCCTTTACACGTCTTCATAAAGCTAAAGGTTTCCGTGTTTGTAACGTTTACTTACAGCATAATAACCATCAGTTTCTGCCTGACATCAAGTATTTAAAATATTTATTTTCTGCCGGTAATGAATAATGAAAATGAAAAAAAAAGTTTTAGTAATAATAAGATTGAGAATATGAATACAGATTGAGTTGTTTTGCATTTTAACAGTTTGCCCATTCAACAAACTAAGGGAGACTACCTCAATTCACGAAATCGCAATACACACCATCCCTCGTTATCGCGACTGGGTTTTGTTAACAATTAGTACAATACATATCGATACAACTTTTCAATAAGAGTCAAGTGAAGTAATCTTCGACCAAATGATTTTGAATGACGAATTTAAAATCCAAGCATAAAGCTAATTGTGCCTCATAACGAATGTTTTTCAAGTGTTACACCTCTTAATAATCATTCGTGTTAAACGGGCGATTCCTTGCGGATTCTGTGAAGTGTGCAAACATATCTGGTTCAAACAAATTATGTTCTCACCATTTGTACATGATAATGACGAGGATGGTGATCATGACGACGATGATGATAATGACGACGATGATGATAATGACGACGATGATGATGGTGATTATAGTGATGATCGTGATTGTCGTGAAAAAGAGGGCACGGATTCTGAGGTTGATAACTATGTGGAATAAGCTGCTGATAATCCAATCTATACGTGTTTAAGTTAACACAGTGGAGTCAAAGGCGGTGATGGCCCTTGAATCCCGCGTGCGTGTTTACGATGTAACCATAAACCATAAACCATCGTTGAAGTGCGGACGATATTCTAGAAACGTTGAGATTAACGTTTGTAACACGTTTAAACTCTCTTCACGCTTGAATAATCCAGATTTGTTGACGTATGCTAAATGTATGGATTTATTTTAAAGATGGTATTTCGTGTAAGAACTTTAATAAAAACAGTACTGATTGGTATTTCAAAATGTTAAAAGGGTTTTGCGAGTGAGCATAGAATCTTAATTACGAAAGAAATTGATAAATGCAGGATTTTTCCGTGAACGTTTATCGACTGCAATTAAACAATGTTTACGTGTAAAAGCCAAAAAGCATACACAGAAAATGAAATAAGTTACAACAGATTACCGCTGTGAAGTTAACATTATCATGTATAAAGGCAAAGCTAATACATATTGTGTGTGCAATAAGTCAACGACCTGTGATTAATAACAACAATACATTAGTGAACATTAAATCTTTTGAAGTCTTCAAATCAACAAACTATTGTATAAAACAAAAAAGCTATGACGACGTCAGAAGAGCGTTTGGCGCTGTTCAAGGCGGAGTACAAGCAGACGTCAGACGTAGCGTTGACAACATCGGATCTCGGTGTCGTCATAGCCTACTTCGTCATCATCATCGCCATCGGCATCGTGGTGGGTTACATATCATTATACTTTGTAAAATGCTTCATAATTTAAATGTAAAATTAGAAAATTAAATGTTTAGAAGCTTAAATAGTCCCTGTCGTAGAGCAATTATCATATTTGGAAAGGGTTGCCCATGCTACATGGTTGGTTGCCGTCAAGTTGGCGTTTGATAAAAGAAACGTAACAGTTACTGTATGATCGGTTGGTAGGTTGCAAATTAATGTATGGATTGAAAAAACAACAACATTTTTTTTGCAGCCTGTCAATACATTTACAAAAGCGATTTATACGAAGATATTGGATTTTAATTTCTAGTGTGTATCATTTTTGCTGAAGTCAGTCTTCATTAACTATTAGCTGCATGATTGCACGGTATGTTCTATTGTGAGCACAGATTTTACCAAGACGCGTTGAATACAGATGACAGGTGGAGGTTAAATAAATTATTCATTACGGTATATAATCAAGGAACGATAATGAAATACTGCCAATTAAGAACTAGGAATGGACTTGCGATAATTTATGCAGTTTTTTCTTGTATGTGTGACGGATTTCGTTCATGCTCATGAATAAATGACAATGACCGCATACTCATGTAGGCTGTGTTTCTACTTTCTTAACTTAATTCGTATCTTATACCGGTTTATCATTTAAATATAAACTAATACTTCTACTACTGCTGCAGCTGCTACTACTTCTACTACTACTACTACTTCAACTACTACTACTATTACTACTACTACTACTACTACTACTACTACTACTACTACTACTACTACTACTACTACTTTTACTACTACTACTACTACTACTACTACTACTACTACTACTACTACTACTACTACTACTACTGCTACTACTACTACTACTACTACTACTTTTACTACTACTACTACTACTTCTTCTACTACTACTACTACTACTACTACTACTACTACTACTACTACTACTACTACTACTACTACTACTACTACTACAACAACAACTACTTCTACTACTGCAACTGCTACTACTGCTGCTGCTACTACTCCTAATAATAATAATAATACTACTACGCCGCCAACGACGACGGCGACGAATACTACTACTACACTGACTTATTTAATTATGTTTTAGTGTTAATGTCTATATAAGCATATGTCCTGTCTGTGTCCCTTTAAAACTGTAAATTATATGTCTATGTGGTAATGTCCATTTGTAAACATCTAAGTGGCAATTTAAGTTTTGACAATGACATTGATTACGCGTAAATGGTTATATTTAAGCATGTGTAAGTGGTATTTCCTTATAACAATATTTATATTATATATTAACGTACCGTTCTTACAGGCTATGTGTTACTCAAATCGGAGTACGCTGGGCGGATTCTTCCTTGCCGGACGCTCCATGAGTTTCCTTCCTGTATGTGACGTAATTTACGTGAACTGTTATGTCATGTATTTACACTACTAGAAGCGTTTTGAATTTATCTAAAACAAATAACGTATACACGTTTCTAATCAAAATAAAGTGAACTTTTGAACTGTAAAAAAGAAAATTAAATACAGAAAACACACGCAATTATAATTTTAAACAATGAATGACTTAATTATTTACCCGTGCAACAATGATACAAAATGGATTTAGGGCAGTGAAAATACTCACACTCAAATTAGGCATAAACATTTAATCCCAAAACAATTTTTGTTATGTTTTGTTCCAGATTGGAGCTTCCCTATTCGTCAGCAACATCGGTACAGAACATTTCATCGGGCTCTCAGGGTCCGGCGCTGCCTCGGGGATCGGTGTGGGCGCCTGGGAGTTCAATGTACGCCAATTTCTCTCACCAAAATATAATAATTAGTAAAAGCAGCAGCAGAAGAATTAGTATAAGTATCATCATCATCATCATCATCATCATCATCATCATCATCATCATCATCATCAACGTCAACATCATCATCAACAGCATTATCATCATCATCAATCATCTTCAATCATCATCATCATCTTCATCATCATGAGCAGCAGCAGCGTCGTTGTCATCGTCGGCGTCGTCGTCCTCCTCCTCCTTTTCTCCGCCTTTCATCTTCTCCTCCTCCTCCTCCCAATCTTCATCATGGACTTCATCGTTCACATAATAATTATTATCTTTTTCACCATCAGTATCATCAACAGCTAAAACATTCTCATCATTTTCTTAATCAGCAACAGCAAAAAGAATCATCATCATCAACATGTAAAAAAATAAAAATAAAATACAAACAAAATAAATAATAATCGTCATTTTAATTATCTACGTCCTACTTCTACTTCTACTACTACAACTACTACTTTATTCGTGTTCAGTGTTGCATAAAGATTTACAACATTATAACAGTATAACAGTATAATAAGCATCATATTCCCCATGCCCCTCTTGTGAATCATCAACAGTTTTAGTGTGAGGTTCGTTCCAGGAAAAGGGGGCTTATAAATGTGCGTGACGTGTCATCCCAGACTCTCATTAGGGATAACACTTTCCGCTTTTACGGATTGTTTCGTTTACTTGATGTTTTTCTTAAACAAAAATCCAACTAAGACGGACAGTGTTGTCCCTGATTAGGCTGTTCGAACTGCACATGTAGTAAGCCCAGTTTTCCAAGAACTGGGCTCAGTGTAAAGATACTTATCACCATCATAATTACCATTATCACCATTCATCTATCTAAGTACCCAATTATTTTAACACTAGAAATGGCGCGGCAGAGGCCGACGCGTATCCCCACGCCGCATGTTTGACGTGGGGGCACCCCAGGGTTGGTAATGGGGCCATGCATAGTTGAGATTGACCGTATTGTAATAAGAGATTTTCAGTATCAATTGGAAGTAAATTGGTGTAGAAATGAAGAAGTTTATGTAAAATAACATAAAACAAGAGATGTGTTTGTCAGAAATACAATGCCCCCTCCTGCGCCGCTTTGATTTATTAAACAAATCATTTGGCAATTGATTAATTACATTATTACTTCTCTTGGAGTTGTTTGTTTGACCTTTTACCTTGAAGTATTACCTTGACATTTGATCACTCAAAATGTGCAGCTCCATGAGATACACGTGCATGCCAAATATCAAGTTTCTATCTTCAATATAGCAAAAGATATGACCAATGCACCATACAGGGGGCATAAAAATGAGTGAACATCTCTGACCCGGCCCCACCCCAACCCCCATTACTTTTGACCCAGGGGTAAGATCAAAATTCCAAATAGTGCAGGGTCGCACATTTGCTCATAGCTACCATGTGTGTAAGTTTCAATGCTCTGGTGCTTATAGTGTAGGAGGAAATAGTGGTCAGGGCGGACTGACAGACAGACGGACGGACGGCGGAGATATCCACAATATCCCCACGCTTTTCAAAAAGCGTGGGGATAATTTTAATTAAACTTGTTCTTTTCAGGCGATTCTGCTCCTACAACTGCTTGGATGGATATTCATTCCCGTCTACATTGCCTGTGGGGTGAGCCTAATTAGATTTTACCGTTGCTCTTGCATAATCCTATCTTTTAACTCCAACTGATTTATTGTTTAATTTTTCGGATTTATGTACATTAATTATTTTAGTAAAATATGTTAATATTGGTTTCTTGGTGTTTCGAGCGATTCTTAACGAGAGTAACGCATATTTTCGCTGGAATACTTTCTTAAATAGATTTACCACGGATTGAGCTAGACTTAGGAAAAAAACATCTTAATCCATAAGTACACACAGCTCTAGCCGTTTTTACCAACCAATTATAGTTTTATGCAAATGAGTCGCGAGAAAACTGAGCTTAATGCACGTGCAGAAAGTGTCGTCCCAGATTAGCCTGTGAAGACTGAACGTTTTAATCTGGGACTTCCCTTTACGCACATACATTCAGGCTGCATGCCCATTGTTTCCACACACTTTCAGACGTACACGATGCCGGAGTACCTGACGAAGCGATTCGGCGGCGAAAGGCTGCGAGTTTACTTCGCCTTCCTGTCCCTCGTACTCTACATCTTCACAAAGTGCTCCGTACGTCCGCAAGAACGATCAAGTGAAACTGTTATTTAGTTAAGAAACATTACATTTAAGGGAGATTGTTTTTTTTGTGTGTGAATAGTTTCGGTAGAACAGTTTTGTTAGTTGTCGGAGTAGTGCTTTATGATTAATATTACATGTGAGTTGTACATACGTACGTACGAACTAACATAAAAGGGAAAGTGATTGTTCGGTTTGTTATATCATGATATTTGAACGGCTATAGGGCTAAACAAGTGTTTATTTGTACATGCGAGCGGTTACTAATATACGAGGATAACGCAACGTTTCTGTGTACGTTTAATATGGCTATTTTGAAAATAGTTCTGTGATACAATTGATCCGAACGTACACCCACACGAACATTAGATTAAAACAGGTGGTTTCGAAGAATATTTTGTAAGTGATTGTAAGTGTTGATAAAAGTATTCCGATTTTTAAAACATTGTTCGGAAAGTACACACGAACGCATTTGATATGTTTTCTTTTCGAAATCACACGTTATTCCATCACGTGAAATGAAGACAAATGGTACTAAGTATTTTAGCATTTATATTTAATATAAAATAATACAACATTCAATTGCTGAGACAGAACACAAATGGTTTATAATAAAAATACTTAATTCCAGGGTGACCTCTTCACGGGCGCCATCTTTATTCAGCAGTCACTTCGCTGGAACCTCTACGTCTGTATCGTGTTCCTCGTGGTCGTCACTGGCGTTCTCACGATGACAGGTCACACCACACATAGTACTCCTCGTGGGTGGTTTTAGAGGGGGAGGGGGGGGGGGGGAGTAGCGGTAACCTCCTTTTGTCACTTGAGGTTTTTGCAGTGTAGTGGCAATGGTTTCCGGTGTTTGACTGTAATTTGGAGTTCTCTGTTTGATCCTCACACTTAGGAAAAATCACGAAATGTCCTAAAAACATGACTGATTCTTCCAAGAGGTCACAGTAAAAAAGTTGTTCCAGAATAACGCATGTTGATGTTATTCATTAACCTTAATTTCCCTCGTTTCTAGTACAAAACCTTTATTCGATATCATGTATATTATAAACATATATATAGGGACGTCAACAGTCCTATTATATGTCACGAAATGAACCTTACAATCAACCAGGACTTCTCAATCCACGCGATTAAACTTTAAACAAAGGCGACGTGTACTAACCAACCGATCGCTTATTTTAACTGAAATCACGTGACGGTAACAACCAATGAATCGCGAGCGTTTTTGCGAGTCACGTTTATATACTGACGCTTAATTAGTCGTTGTTGGCTCATGTAGTACTTAAAAGTACGCCGGGTACTCTTAAGTATACTACAATGTACCCCAGATATGGTAAATACGCTAAACGGTTACAGTTATATTCCGATGTACCTTTTAAACAGTTTTCGTTACCGCGGAATTTTGAAGTGTACTTATTATATAAGAGTACACGGGGTACTTTTAAGTACTACTTGAGCCGATACAGACCAATCGATACTGACCAATGAACATTCTCCATTTCAGGCGGTCTCACTGCCGTAATCTACACGGATACGATGCAGTGCGCTCTGATGGTGGGCGGAGGACTGTGGCTCATGATAGAAAGTAAGGGAGCGCATTTATATGAGCCGCGTTCTGGGAGACATGTGCTTAATGCATGTGCGTAAAGGGTCGTCCCAGATAAGGACGATACTTCCCGCCTTTAAGGAATTTTCCGTTTAAAAGAAGTCACTTCTAAACGAAGATCAAGTCTAGGCGGAACGTGTCGTCAATATTTAGCTATTGTGGACAGCACAGGCGTATCTGGGATGACACTTTACGCACGTGCATTAAGCCCAGTTTTCCCAGCTTGCAATAATTTTTCTGACGCTCCTGAATACTAGCTAAAGCTAAAATTTCACGGTTCCATTGTGTCGTTGATATAAATGACACAATAACTTAGTTACTTTGATATTCTTCTATCTATTAAATATATTCAAGAACAGAAGGTAAGGATAAAAAGGTATAAAACAAAGCAATTGTGAGGGACAGTGTTGGCGAGCTGTTAGTGCGATACATAATGTATACAGATAATTACGTTTTAACATATGTTCTTGTGTCTTAATTAGGACATTTTAGTCAACGGACATAGACAAATTCGTACTTGATTTAGAAAAATAAAACGAAAATATACACTTAATTTTTAGAAAGCATTTGAGCTTTTTTTAATCAAACGTAAATTGTATTTAAAAATATATTACTATATACTTATTATTGCTAAAATGTTGTTCGGCCACTTTAAACCGTACATCTGTTAGAACAGGCTTTAAAAAGATCGGCGGATACGACGGACTTGTCCGAAGGTACCCGAACGCTACGACAAAACCCGAGTACCGAATACCGAACACGACGTGTCACGAGACGGATCCGAATGCTTTCCGTATGCTCCGAGAAGTTGACGACGACTATATGCCGTGGCTTGGTTTTTTGTTAGGCCAGACGCCTGGTTCCATATGGTACTGGTGCGCCGACCAGGTTAGTGTTCCAATCTTGAAAATATGAGTTGCGCTCTGAACGGGGTTTAATGCATGTGCGTAAAGAGTCTTCGCAGATTAGCCTGTGCAGTCAGGGAAGACTCTTTACGCCTAAACTAGAATTTCAGCAAGAAGAGTAGGAACAGAAAAGTAAAATCGCCTAGCAGCAGAGTCGTCAATTCGCATTGCAACGAGATGTACGGTGACATAGTAACAGAAGTGTACGATAACCTAGAAACATAGATGTACGATCTTATAGCACCAAATAGTACGATAGCATAGCAAAAGATTTGTGTCAACAAGCAACACATAAAAGCACGGTCAACTAGAAACAGAGATGTAAGATCACCTACCAAAAAGATCTACGATCATATATATAAACCGAAATTTACAATCAATTAACAACTTAAGTGTATGGTCACTTATTAACAGAGGTGCACTATCACCTAGCAACAGAGATGTTCGTTCACCTGTGTAGTCCGCACAGGCTTATATGTGATGCCACTTTCCGCTTTTATAGCATATTTCGTTTTAAGGACGGTGATCGTTCACCTCATTTGCTATGTAATCATACACTCTGGTTGCTAGGGGATCGAGCTCCTCTTTTCCAATGTTATATTAGCTTCTGTTGCTAGGTGATTGTACAGCGCCTCCTTGCGGCAAAAAGTCTGTCGCACGCGCAGGGGGCAACGCTGATGGCGGGGTTCATCAAAGTGCTTCCGCTTTTCATGATGGTGATGCCGGGAATGATCAGCAGGATCCTATTTGCAGGTGAAACTGGATACCCATGTTCGATATACTTTCGCATGCGAAGTACAAATACATAGATGATATGTGTTCGTGTTATTTTCTATTTAAAACCACATGCTATCAACGGTGACAATGCGTGGTGTGACTTATATTGGTTTATGCCAAGTGATGGAATATTGCAATGAAATGGGGGAATACGTTTCTTTATTTTACTCGCTAGTCTAACTAGGTACTACTTTTTAATTTTTAAATTGAGTTCAAATATAGTTTCGATCGATGTATGCCAAGCCAATTTTCACTATAGTAAATCATCAAGAAGAAGTGAAGATACATAGCTTTTTCTGTTAAAAATACCTTTAAGTCACCATTCCTTATTAACACTTAACATGAAATTGAAATTTTTCAACTCATAACAGTCTTACTTTTTAGTTATACTTGCCATACCGTCGCCTCACTTGTTGTGGTCCAAGCTGGGTATCAATCAATGCCTGGGAGTTATTTGAGCCTTATTCTGAAAACACTGGGCTTAATGCATGTGCGTAAAGTGTCATCCCATCAGGGACGACACTTTCCGCTTTTTATGGTATTTTTAGTTTCAAGGAAGTCCCTCCTTACCGAAAATCTAGTTTAGGCGGAAAGTGTCGTCCTTGATTAGCCTGTGTGCATTGCACAAGGTAATCTGGGATGACACTTTACGCACATGCATTAAGCCCAGTTTTCGCAGAACACGACTCATATAAACCCATTGTCATTTCAATCTGATTTCGTTCTGAATGTTAAATTATCGGTCCTTGTTTATCTCGTAAAAATATCAAACACATCGATTTTGTGCGATCACAATACTTTGTGGTGTGCAACCTTAATCGAATGAACCACAACTTCGTAAAACATTTTACATGTTTTTTAAACAGGGGCAAATATGCTTAAACTCCGTCATCATCAGACTTTATCGAATCATATATCCTGGTGTTATTGACCAGGAAAAACCGGACATAATGTAATGATTTTATAAAAGTGAAAATCCCAAGACAAATACTTTACTCTGTCTATGTTATGCATTAAACTGACTTGCAGTGTATTATTTACCAAATCTCACATTTGTGTTCACAGACGAAGTTGCTTGTGTAGACCCAAACATATGTAATTACGTCTGTCAGAGCGAGGCTGGCTGCAGTAGTATCGCCTACCCGCGTCTCGTGCTTGGGGTCATGCCAGAAGGTAAGGATAATTGTGACGTCATGCAAAAATAAAAGGATAATTGTGACGTCATAATTGTGACATCATAAATCAATGTGTCAGAGCGAGGCTGTCTGCAACAATCTCACATGCACGCGTCTCGTGTTTGGCGTCATGCCAGATGGTAAGGATAATTGTGAAGTCATGCCAGAAGGTAAGGATAATCGTGAAGTAATACCAGAAGGTTGGATAAATGTGAAGTCATCGATACGTGTGTCAGAGCGTAGCATGCTGCAGCAGTATAGCCTACTCGCGCCTCGTGCTAAGCCTCATACCAGAAGGTAAAGGTAATTGTAACGTCATTAATACGTGAGATAGACAGAGGCTGGCTTCAGCAGAACTGCATACTCAAGTCTCGTGCTAAGCGGCATGCCAGAAGGTAAGGATAAATGTGGTGATATCAATACGCGTGTCAGAGCGAGGCGAATTGAAACAGTAGCACTTACCCTCGTCACGTTCTTGGGGTCATCCCGGGAGGTTAGGATAATTGTGACGTCATTAATACGTTTGTTAGAACTGGCTGCAGCAGTATCGCCTTCCGCGTCTCGTGCTTAGCGCCATTCAAGAAGATATGGCTAATGTAGACGTCATTACTACGTGTGATGCCTACACCGAAACGTTTCTATCTGCCCAACAATCGTGGTCCAATCATTATACGTAAAACATATACCATTGAAACGGTAATTAAAAGCATTTGGGGCTAAAATGGGCTTAAAGACCAGCCAAGCCCTCACATAGCCCAGGAATAATTGGTTTATATTGAATGTACGGAATTAAAAACATATACCTCTACATAACACAACATGACTTGATATTTCAGGAACGACATGGGTTTCATTTTCAGCAGCAACAATAAATATAGGGAATCAGGAATGAATCATTAATCAATTTCATCCGTTCACAATTTCTGCCCCCTCTGGTACAGGTCTACGCGGTCTGATGATGGCGGTGATGATAGCCGCTCTGATGAGCGACCTTGACTCCATCTTTAACAGCGCCAGCACGCTCTTCACCGTGGACGTGTACACGAAGATCCGCCGGAACTGCTCCCAGCGGGAACAGATGATCGTGGGCAGGTACGGGAAATATGTCTAGGATACTGTGCGCTATGTCACCCTGAGCCTTGTTTCAAGGTCATTCACAATTTTAACTGAGCTCAGAAGATGAGATTTGAGTTTCCACTTATCTGAGTATTGAGAAGGTCGGTCAGCCCACTCATAATCTCAAATATCAGCAACACGATTATGTTCATATTACGCCAATATTCCTATTCAAACTCAGTGTTCAGTCAGACTCAAAACTCAACGAAAACCAACACCTTATTGAGCATGATGGTCTAAATAATATGACAAATTGAGACATAACTAAAAGTTGAGTCATGATGTGGACTTAAGTAGGTTGGTGATAATAGGCTCTGGGTCATATTCCCACATGCACCTTAGGAAAATCATAATATGGGCGTAAAGAAATACGTGTACACGTACAATCTTGTGTTATTAAAGGAAATAACATACAAAATAAACGTTACACAAATAATTGGTGATAGATTTTAAAGCTTGTGCTCCGACACAATTGGACAACGAAATAGCTATGTGGAATGCTAGCATTGCTTGGGCCGAAATGTTTGACAGAAATTGTTAATATTAATAGTCTTACGATAGGTATTTATTGCATACATATTAATAGTAAGTAAGATAATGGACCATTATTATGCAAGCTTTAAAACAATTCACAATCGTTCTGTTTTGGCAAAAACGACACAAGCATTTCTTTGAGTCATTACAGGATGTATTGCAACTTAAAAAACAAAAACAAAACAGCATTATACAGTCATAACAAAACAGCATTTTACAGTCATAACAAAACAGCATTTTACAGTCATAACAAAACAGCATTTTACAGTCATAACAAAACAGCATTTTACAGTCATAACAAAACAGCATTATACAGTCATAACAAAACAGCATTTTACAGTCATAACAAAACAGCATTTTACAGTCATAACAAAACAGCATTTTACAGTCATAACAAAACAGCATTATACAGTCATAACAAAACAGCATTTTACAGTCATAACAAAACAGCATTTTACAGTCATAACAAAACAGCATTATACAGTCATAACAAAACAGCATTATACAGTCATAACAAAACAGCATTTTACAGTCATAACAAAACAGCATTTTACAGTCATAACAAAACAGCATTATACAGTCATAACAAAACAGCATTTTACAGTCATAACAAAACAGCATTTTACAGTCATAACAAAACAGCATTTTACAGTCATAACAAAACAGCATTTTACAGTCATAACAAAGCAGCATTTTACAGTCATAACAAAACAGCATTTTACAGTCATAACAAAACAGCATTTTACAGTCATAACAAAACAGCATTTTACAGTCATAACAAAACAGCATTTTACAGTCATAACAAAACAGCATTTTACAGTCATAACAAAACAGCATTTTACAGTCATAACAAAACAGCATTTTACAGTCATGACAAAACAGCATTTTACAGTCATAACAAAACAGCATTTTACAGTCATAACAAAACAGCATTTTACAGTCATAACAAAACAGCATTTTACAGTCATAACAAAACAGCATTTTACAGTCAAAACAAAACAGCATTATACAGTCATAACAAAACAGCATTATACAGTCATAACAAAACAGCATTATACAGTCATAATAATAAGCCTTGCTCTGGATAATATGAGTATAATGCAAGTGCGTAAATGGTCGTCCCATATTAGCATGTGCAGTCCGCAGAGGATAACCTGGGATTACACTTTCCGCTTTTGTGGTATTCTTCGCTTAAAGGAAGTTTCTTATTAGAGAAAATGCAGTCTATGCGGAAAGTCTCGTCCCTGACAAGCCTTGTGGACTGTACGGTCTAATCTGGAACGACTTTTTACGCGCATCCATTAAACCCCTTTATCCGGAGCGAGTATCAAATATACGACATAGTCATTACACTTGCAGGCTTTTTATCGTGGTGATGATCGGCGTCTCCATCGCCTGGGTGCCCGTGCTGAAGGAGACCCAGGGCGGTCAGGTGTTCATCTACATCCAGGAGATCACCAACTACCTCGCACCGCCGTTCGCCGCAGTCTTCCTGCTCGCGGTATTCGTGCCGCGCGTCAACGAACAGGTGCGCGTGTACTCAGTGTTAGCTCGACGACCTTTATCTGATACTTCCTTTTAGCGCTTGAAAACATTAACCTGTGCTCAATTTGTATTCAGTTTTGTCCGAGTTTGTTATGTTTATGGCGTCAAAAACAGTTAAATTGTTAGTTCGGTAAACTTCAATCGTTTTAAATCGCTTCTATGACGAAAACTTATATATTCATCGTAATTGTACTTGAAATGGTACTTAAAATGGTATTTTATTCGTGCATAAAGGTAAATGACCGTTAACACAGGCGAGCCATATTCATGAATATGTTAAAGTAAAGTGCTGTTGAATAATTATGTTCGTTTGTATTCGAATCAGATTAAAACTGCTGTTGTGTTGTCATTATCTCTTTAACACGTGCGCAATAAAAACGAGTATGAATAAATAAGCCTCGATCTGGCAAAACGGGGCGTAATGCATGTGCGTGAACTGTCATGCCTTCTTATCAGGGACGATACTTGCCGCCTTACCTGTATATCGTTAAGGAGAAACCTTTAAAGGACACTCATGTACTTAAGTGATGCAAGTAATTTATGCTAAGCGTTACTAGCAGGGCTCTGGTCCGCAACATTAAGATAACTTTAAGCACTTGTCATCGGATAGTCCGAGCTATACTACTAACCCACTAACCCGAATTTCGGAATCGAAGTTGTTGTTGCCCGCGTAATTCTCTGGTTAAGGTAAACGTACAACATATTCATACAGCTGTTTCTTCACATGTATTTAATTGAAACTTTACTCGTGCGTTTAATGTCATTTAATTAAGTCACTGACCATGTTCTGTAAGTCTGACCTACAATTTAGCTGAAAAATGCCCCTTTCGCAAAGTGAAACGTGATTAAAGTAAACGCGCGACATCTCTGCATTACCGTTTCTACTACAGGTATTCACACATGTGTTCGGAGTCATTGTGCGTGGTCACTAACATACTTTCATTACTCTGACCTGCAATTCAGCAGTAGCATGCACATATGTACTTATACACTTAACTACATGTATCCAATATCTAAATATATATTGCCGATATAGCAATAAAACATAAAAGTGATACATTTTAGCAGGTTTATTCCCCTTTGTATTCTTTTTAAAGTTCCATTAATGTTTGCGTGCAAAATACAATTTAGCTTACGATTTGCCTGCTATAATTATATATCTCTGTAATTAATACAGATACTAGTATTCAATTAATACTTCACATTTAAGGGATCATTGTATGAGGTCACCGACTTAAGCCCATAACACTAACCATCAATTAAGTAAAATTATGCCCCTTTTTCGTACCGCTCTATAACTGCAGTCAGCATTTTCAATATAAAATACATATCAACACTAAGCTATAGTTACAAACTTAATAGTAAACTTAAAGCCAACATAGTAACTAAAATAAAACGCATGTTATTTCCGCAACTCCAGTCTTTTCCCATAGGGTGCGTTTTGGGCACTCATGGTGGCGTTCGTCACCGGGGTGACCCGGATGGTGCTCTCCTTCGTCTACTACAACGCCGGCGGCTGCGGGGTGGAGGACTGGCGGCCGGCGCTACTACGGAACTTCCACTACATGTACTTCTCGCTGTTCCTTACCCTACTAACCGCCGTCGTCGCCGTTGTCGTCAGTCTCTGCACGGCGCCGCCGCACGAGAAACACGTGCGTATAGGTTTTGTGGATTGCGATCGATAGTGATTGGTTGTTATGTTTTAAGGATTTTGTATAAACGTGAAAAATCCGTCATCATGTGAGCACAGATCCCTCGTCTAATGACCAGTATACAGTTGTCTATTGACAAGTAGACAGATGTCCATTAATGCTTGAGTTGACCAGTCATGGTTTATATTTTAGCGGCGCTGTGGGAAAATAGGGCTTAATGCATACGCTTTAATTTTCATCCCAGATTAGCCGGTGCGGTCTACAGAGGCTAATCATGGTCGACACTTTCCGACTTAATTGGACTTTCGCTAAGAAGAGATTTCCTTTAAGTGAATTTTTTTGCGGACTGCACAGGCTAATCTGAGAATACATTTAACGCACATACATTAAGCCTGGCTTTTTCAGAGTTCGACTAATTTTTTATTGCTTATCACAGCAATCGGTTGCATAATTCAATCAATTAATCAAAAACGTTTGGACAAACAACCGACATATGTGGCTATACATTTCTATCTTATGGTGCATTCGTCGAATTCGATTATTTAACGATATGGCGCTACGTTATTACGCATGCTTAGAAATGTGTATTGCTTCAGTGAAAAAATTTGTACCTAACATCTTTTTCTCACGTATCATTGACCATTCTAAGGAATGGAATTTTGATTGTTAGTTCCGGTTCCTGTCGTTTTACAATACAAAATACTCCCGGGAATCTGAGACAATTGTTATTCCTTATCTGTAACTATTGTTCAGCGCGAACGCAACTTTATTTGTTAGTTATAACGATTTAAAGAGGGGATATACTGGAATCACAATAGACTTCTGTCTGTTTGTCTGTCTGTCTGTCTGTCTGTCTGTCTGTCTGTATGTCTGTCTGTCTGTCTGTCTGTCTCTGCCTGCCTGTCGCCCGGTTTGTATGTGTGTATGTATGTCCACCCGTATATTTGGTATGTTTGATTGTAAAGTAATCTTTTATTACGTTTGTTTGAATCATGACAATGGGGTAAAATGGCCAAACCCATGGGTTCTTATCTTTTATATAAACTAGTATTGAAAAAGAATTGAAAGCGTCAGGCACAAAGGTTTTCAATTTGGTGTTTTACAATTCATTGTGCTCCGCTAAACATCTGTTCCAGTCATGTCACTTCCTTTATGTTTTTATGTAAACATTTGTGTTATTCTTTTTTATTAACACATTTCATACAAACGCTAACGGCTGTGATACATTTCGTAATGGGATTGCAGCTGGCCCGCACAACCTTCTGGACGCGCAAATCACCAAAATACATCGATGACGTAAACGATGACGTCACGAAAGAGAACACAGAGAACATCACGAAGGATCAGAACGGACCGACGAATCTAGCCGCCAGTGGCGACAGCAAGATGCAGATCTTCAATGTGGAAGAGAGAATGGTGTTCCGGGACCCCGACCTTGACCGGATACAGACTGTGGACATAAAAAGTAAGTCTTCGCTGCCCTTTTGATTGGATAATGCAAATACGTAATGTTTTTTTTTAAATAATAAATACAAATTTATCGGTCATTTTAATTATGGATAATTAGTTATTATTATAACGCATTGACAGTTTGTGCAAGGAAGTATTATAGGCATTTAGGCTTTCAAGGGATAAACATTTTGTCGTAATACTTATGAATAAAAACGTTACAAAAGCTGGCTGATTTAAGCAAAAAGAGAAACACTACTAGCAGAACGTTCACCAATATCAACAACAAGAAAAGCAGTATCACTACGATAGCCATCAACAACAGCAGCGGAAACACCGCCACCAAAAACAACAGCATTACACTCTAAATATGCTGCAACTTAGCAGTTCGATGTACAAAATGGCAGTATAAATCGGAAACACTTACAAATCGTAAAAAAACTGTACGGAAAAATACTTAAACCTTGACATTTCAGAAGAATCAACAACTTCCTGTTCTGATCGCGCGCTCAATCTCGTCTGCGGTCTCACAACGGAAGTGGACGAAGAGAAAGAACGACAACTCCAGATGCACATGGAGAAAGTTGCATCCCTTAGACAAAACAGGTTTGTGTTTATAATTTTAAATATTTAATATTAAAAATATGAATATTCATGAATTTTGTTTTTCTTTTATACATTCACTGTATGTGTTCATATAAATATATGAACCTTTATTTGTCTTATACGTAGTTTGTGATTATTAAAAGAAATGGGAAACTCTCGACTTTCCATCTCTATCTACTAGATTGAAGGCTATAAAATATAATGTGTTGGATCTAAGTTTTTGCAAACATATGTTTATCATTTGTAATTTTAAATGTGTTTATATGTTTTTGTTTATAACCGTATTGCTTTTGGAACACGTTCATATAACAAAATTCGGTACTTTTACATGCACTAAATTATTTGAAAAAAAAAGAACTATTTTTAACGAACCTTATTTAAGTTTTTGTTTTTAATATTAGCCACAGTCGGTGAAAACGGGGCTTAATACATGTGCGCGAAGTGTCTTCCCAGATCAGCCTATGCAAGCCGCACAGGATACTCAGGGACGACACTTGCCGCCTTAATTTGATTTTCGTTAAGAGGAGTTTTCTTTTATAAGACCAATGCCATAAAAGCGGAAAGTGTCGTTCCGTTTTCCCAAAGCGTGGGTCATAAAATGCAATACATTTTTTACATTAACAGGTGCGCGAAGATCGGCCTCAATATCGGCATGGTGATGATTCTCGGTCTTGGTGTATTCCTTTACGTCTTTTTCTCTTTTTGGAAATACCAGCCGCTTAATATGTAGGGGTCTTTTTAAAACTCGTCCCTGGAGGAACATCGAATAGCATTATCCACCCGAGGGATATAAAAGAACAGAAACCACGCAAGAAATAACCACAAACAGAAACCACGCGTTACATATCCATTTAGAGAATTCAATTGAGAAAAAAATCGAATGAGAAACTATGCACTATACATTATCCGGTGCCCTCGTATCGAAGGTGTCCTCGTATCGATCATGTTGTTTACATTAAGAACGAGGTTCCCGTGATGACGTCACACTCCGAGTATTTTGTTTCACTAACACAACATTGATTGAAAATAAATACAAACAACGATTGCAAATAAATACAAACACAGCCAAAATGAGTAAAAAAACAATCAAACAGGTATACCGGTAATTGCATTTCAAAATTTTACTCCACTTTTCACCACCCGGTGAAATTAAATTTATAAATAGTCCATACATTTTATTGCTCCTCTTAATTAAATTTCTACATACATTGCAAAGTGAAGCAGACGACTGTGCTAGTAATAACACAACACTTTCATTTATTTGATTTATTATCAAAATATACTTTTACTTTCTCCCGCTTTTCAAAAAATGTTGCATGACAAAAAAACAACAGCATAAGAACTGTGTGCGCACATCGCGTCAGGTTATGTACACACGTGCAGTGGGAATACCCCGTCCCGATTGAACGTGTATTTAAGGAAATCTTTTAATAGTAACATATATTCCGAAATTTAGTTGAACAATGTCAAACGTCTGTGTTAATGAATTTCTTAAGCACAAACGAAGAATGACCGATAGAATAGAAACTTTTTAAATTCTAAATAAAAGTTATAATAAGAGTTTAATTACTGTTTAAGTTTATATAAAATATGTTCAGTAAATTAAAAGTTTTATGTTAAGTTGGCATGTGGTTAGCGTGTGGCTATGATATTAATTAGTGAAAACATCATTTAAATGATAAATAATCATATTATAACGAAAAATCCATTTTTTTACAAACAGTTTCACTGTCAAATACATATATAACAAGGTGTCCAACTCAAAATCACTCGAAAACAGGGTGCATCGCTTTGAACAGCCATAACTTCATCAATTGTGCAGCGATTTTCATGAACCCAGTCTTATTGAACGCAAAAAATGAATTTCCTTTTTGTTATATTTCTACAAATGCTGGGTCAAATTTTTAAGAAATAACACGATACACAACTCGCGTGACCTACTTGATAGCGATCAGACAGGATTAATGAATGAAATATTAAGGTGTAAAGACACACCTTCGAATTGGACCAATGAAATCACTCTTCTGTTTAAAATGTCGGTTAGTTGAAATGTATGTAAACAAAGGTTTAAAACGGCGCTGGACAGTTAGTTTTGATGCATAATGTAACGTGAAGCATGGTAAGAATGTGTTTTCATTCGTTTTTTTTGAATTATGGTATCGAGGTCCGTGAACTTTGCAGGGAAAATGCCCTTTACTCTGTGAAGATTTCAGTCTTGAATCCTGTCTGATCGATACTAAGAAGGTCACGCGAGTTGTGTTTCGTGTTATTTCTTAAAAGTTGACCCAGCATTTGTGAAAATGTTGCAAGACATGTACATGTCCAGAAAGGAAATTCATTTCTGCGTTGAATAAGACCAAGATCGTGAAAATCGCAGCAAAATTGATAAAGAAATGGGTGTTTAAAGCGATGCACCCTGTTTTCGGGTGATTTCGAGTTGAATACCTTGTTATATATATATATTTGATAGTGAATTTGTTTTTCAGAAAAGTTGATTGTTTGTTATAATATGATTATGTATCATTCAAAAGTATGTTTCCACTAATTAATATCATAGCCACACGCTAACCACCTGTGCAATCGAATACAATCTCTTCGGTGTGACGTCACGATACAAGGTCAACACGCTATTAGTGAATGCTAGTGAAGTATGTATGGAATATAGACTCTGCGTTGTTAAACACGCGGTAATAAACAAATTTGACATGGATTTAACGGGAATTAAGTAATATTTGAAGGCGAATCTTGTATTGTTGCATTGTTTGCATTAATTTAGAAATAATATTACCGGTTTTCTTAACCGATCGACACGTGGTCACCAGAGGATATAAAGTGGTTCAAGTGGTTCTGTCGTTAGAGCTTCTGAGATCAATTTTGGAGTAAAATGTATTAAACAATTTTTTTTAAATATAAGGATAATACAGGAATATCCTCAACGAAATAGATCTAGTACTTATGTTTCGAACCTTTGTAAATCTGTGCAGTCTTTAAAGGTATATATTCACAGATTTTTCTTATTTTGTTTTACGAATTTCTCTACTAGAAAACAACAAAATCGGATCGAATTCGCAATACCGCTTATTTTCTTTGTTTGGCGTGTCTTTTAATTGTTAAAAATAAATGTTACAATTAAGTGTTGTTATTATACTTCAAGTCCCACGCCAGTAAAGCAAATTAAAACTATGAATGTGCCTCTTTAACCATATCTATACAAATACAAATACAATATTTAAAAAAATCTTTACAATGTAATATTATATAACTACCAAATCTCCTTATATACATATCCATATACAGTCTTCTCTTATGTTTTTGAATATTAATCTTGTTATTTCAATCAGGTATCGTGTGTTCTTCTTGCACAGTAGGCACGCTCATATATATTTTATATCAATTAAAGTGCATTTGATGATTTTCTCTTTGTTGTTTCTTATGTAAAGGGTAATTTGTTCACATACTCTGCTTCCAAGTGCCATGAACAGTACGAAATGTAGGTAGTCATTATCTACCAAGTAATATAAATAATAACAGAAGATAATTTAACACCTCCCCATTGCATCTGTAAACTTCGAGTATGCTACATTACGTTCTTTACCTTTTGCTGCATGTCCTGCATGCTACATTTCGTGATGTACCTGGTGCTACATGTTCTGTTTGCTACATTTCGTTATGTACCTGTTGTTACATGTTCTCCTTGGTACATTTCGTTATGTACCTGTTGCTACATGTTCTGTATGCTACATTTCGTTATGTAACTGTTGCTTCATGTTCTGTATGCTACATTTCGTTATGTAACTGTTGCTTCATGTTCTGTATGCTACATTTCGTTATGTACCTGTGGCTACATGTTCTGTATGCTACATTTCGTTATGTAACTGTTGCTTCATGTTCTGTATGCTACATTTCGTTATGTAACTGTTGCTTCATGTTCTGTATGCTACATTTCGTTATGTACCTGTTGCTACATGTTCTGTATGCTACATTTCGTTATGTAACTGTTGCTTCATGTTCTGTATGCTACATTTCGTTATGTACCTGTGGCTACATGTTCTGCATGTAACAGTTCGTTATGTACTAGTGTCTACATGTTCCGTATGCTACATTTCGCTATGTGCCTGTTGCTACATGTTCTGTTAACTATTACGGATGGTTTTAACATTAGGCTTTGAGTTAACTTGTATTTGGGTTGTAGGCACAAACGAATTACATATTGAGTGACACTATTTAATTGCATTTAGAAAACACGACCGGGCTAAATGCGGTATCCGTGCAAAGGCTGTGCATGATATCGACTGACAATGATCACGATTAATCATGTTTTACTTGTGTTGACATATAAAATGCCAAACACCTAGTTATCAAATAGCTCAGCATTTTGAGAAAATAATACAAATAAGTGTTATATAATTATTTCAGTGTTCGTTTATTGTTTTATTAATACATTTAGCGCTTAATTGATGTTTCACGCATTATTGCTGGTATCAAATATTTATTAACTGCATATTTCCCAAACGGTTTAACATTTAAAATGCCGCCTTTGAGTCCATCGCTCTACCAACTGAGCTCGCCGACCCACTTCAAGCTATATTTTGCAGGTACCGAAGTTTTCGGACTCTCTAAATTTCCGGATACCTCCATTTTTAGCCAAAATAACTATATATCGTGACTAAATGTTTGGGCATACGAATGCTCTTTCATAATTAATGATTCTAAATTTTCATACAGTATATTTTACCAGATTTCCGACCTGATTTCACTATTATGGTAATGTTTTTATTATTACAACCAGGTGAAGGTAATGAAACCTTGAAGATGAATGCCTGATGGACTATTTCATTTGCGCAATTAGGTAAAAAATTACCATGTTAACCCGTCATAAACATTGGTTTGACACAACATTCTTTGAAGTGATCTTTAATTAAAAATCAGTATGTTAATTTTTTTTTAAAGATACCAATTTAGGAAAGAGATTGCGAAAATGTCAAGTTGCATTTATTTCAAGCAGAGAAAGATGAGTACACGACAATAAAGTTATTGCACATTGATTACTTGTTTTTATTTCGATTGAAAAATTGACCAACAAACCTAACATTTATGTCTCTAATTTTACGGAAACCTGTATTTTTTAAATATGTTTCATATCTAAATTTTTCAAACCATATCAGACAAAATCCCATGTGAATCTCGAATATTTTATTTTACTAGACATGTTGATATTTTCCATCGGCAATATCAGCACAAACACGGTTCGTGTCTTGAACCTTTGATCTCAGTAGACACCTTGAGGCCAGTCTAATGATTGTTTGAAACTTGTTCATGGACTTAAACGTTTATGAAGTTAAACCCGAAAAAGTATTTTTGCAATTGAAATATAGTCTTCGTTGTTTGTTCCAACTTTATGCTGCGGATATACCGACCGTAGTCAATACAAAGACCAACTGTGACATTTACTGTAGCAACTTGACTCACAACAATCTACTGTGTCTTTGTACAGCATCACAGGTTTTCTTTAAAATAGCTAGAAAACTGTTCAGTAATGAGCTATTCGGCAGAAAACAATTTGGCCGTAAATACGGAAAATTGGCCGATTTACGGGATAAATATGTGTTTTAAGAACTTATTTGGAGGGACTATCGAATGTATTTCAAATTGCGTAGTCTTACCTTCAATCAATGTTACGTACTGATCAGCTAGAACAGAGATTTTGTAGATATTAGAGATGATTGTTAGTATAACCGAGGACTACACAGATCATTCATTTATATTTGAAAGCTGGGTTATTAGACACAAACCTGTCTATATGCGTTTTCCCAAACTTTTTAAAGGGCCTTTTCACAGACTTTGGTATGTTTTGAAGTTTGTCATTAAATGCTTTATATTGATAAATATAAACATTGGTTCTAAAATTCTCCAGTAAAAATACAAGAATACAATTAAAGAATTAAAAAAAGTAACCCTCCACGGTACTCGAACCACTGACCCTTGGAGCCATGGAGCAAAAGTCTACTGCTCTATCCACAAGACCATCCACTCTTCTATCACGATCTTTGTATTTTTTACCTCATATGTGCAATACTCGTAGTTTCAAAAATACAACGACAACAACAGAATTCTCCAAATTATTCAATCGTTTCGCGTTGCAACGCTTTATAACTTTCAGGTTTTTAAATCGTCAAAAGATGCACATAATGGATATTTTAGAGCATGGTAAATGTTCAGTATTACTGTTTCCTCACAAATATCATAACTTCAAGAAAAATTTGCGAATCTGATTTTTTTCTTCAATATTTTCAATTTACCAAAGCGTGAAAAGGCCCCTTTAAAGTACATCATTCAAACATACAGACATTTGTTCATGTGATCGGAAGTTGTGAATTTGTGTCATCCGATGTTGAAAATAACAAAAAACATGTTAACACTAACATGTTCAACTAAGAGCTTCTATTACATAATTATTATTGATTTACACAGATGAAATTCTCTGAAATCACATGGTCTTAAATGTAACACGTGGTTTATAATATTTTATTTAATTCATCTTCAAAGTTCGAAGTTTCATTGTGGAAATCTGGTCCTTTACAAGTTTATATATATATTTTAAAATCATATTACTTAGGTCATATCTTTCGACATCGGGGCCAGATAATTTATGTAGACTTTTCTATTACAATAACTTTAATAAATAGTTTTCTCTGAGGTCACAGTGTTCTTTTTGGAATATTACCGGGTACATTGCATAATGGTCTTCTACAACTTTTTTCAAAGGGGGTCGCATTTTGTTTAGTCGCCTTTTAATACTTATATATCGCGACATGTGGCGTCGGGTTTATTCTTTGTTACACTTTTGTAAAAAGAAATAGTTTATGTTACTTAATCACCCATAAATTTAAGCACCACATGTTCAAGCATTGTGTTCATACCGGGTCATACTGACCTGTGTCATTTACCGCCAAGAATTATGGGTAGTGTGAGGAACTTTTTTCAATGTCCATCCTTAAATGTGACCATGACTTCAAGTTTCGGTTTTTAACATTACACCATGAAATATTAAACAATTATATATTTGAAATAAATCAGTTGGTTGAGTGAAGGACTAGTCCCGGGGGTCGTGGGTTTCAGTTCTATAACGACAGTAAGTAAGTGACCAGCACGTGTATAAATAGGCTGGGATTATTAACTTGGTGTAGTTGAATCGCAATCTAGAAAACAGTTGACAAAATCAAGATGTGAATTCACAGTATGTATACAGTTTATATGCCATAACAATTTAACAAATATGTGAATATGGTTACTGCGTGTAAACTAAAGAGATTATTAAACACCGAGAGTAGACTGTTTACAGTCCTCCATTATCATTTTATCATTTTTATAGAGATAACTCTCTCCTACTTCTTGCACTGTACTTATACTATACAGAGTTACGTTTTCTTATCTGCTGCAGCCAGAAGAGAAAAGGAGCTTTGATATTGTATTGCAATACATTTCAAGAAGTAATTGTGAAATTAGAAAAGATTTTTTTTATCAGTCTGTTGACAGACTACACCGAGAGGAAAACATTTCCTAAGTTAAGAGATTTTACAAGTATTTAATTAAAGGAATTACATTTACAATTAAAAATCCGAATAAAATCATCATCATCATAATCATAATCATATTAATCATCATCATCATCATCATCATCATCATCATCATCATCATCATCATCATCATCATCATCATCATCATCATCATCATCATCATCTTGACCGGCCTTGTCGTTGGGGGAACTAATGAGGGACGACGAAACAAAAATCCTACACCAGTTAGGTCTGTTGTGGGCTGCTGAGAGAAATTCATCCATACGGAGTTTTGTCCACGCCTTCCCGTTGTCCATCCAGCTTTTCGTCTGACGGCCTCGACGGCGATGCTCCCTAGCATGACCTGAAGCACAGTTTTGAAGGCAAAAGGTAATTTAAATTATTCAATCGATTATTTCCGTCGCGGCATCGATATAATTTATATTCTATGTTTTGCGTGCGTATGGTCATGGATGCGATGAATAGGTTTTCGATCAATTAATTCTGCGCATTCGCCTGCTTACGATGTGTTTGAAGTTTTTATATAAATATATGTGAGCCGTGATCTGCAAAAACAGGGCTTAATGCATAAATACTCTTCGCTTTTATGGTATTTTTCGTTTGAAAGGCGGTCTCTTCGTAAAGAAAATCCAGGCTAGGCGGACAGAGTAGTCTCTGATAAGCCTGTGTGGATTGCACAACAATAATCTGGGACGACACATAACGCACATACATTAAACCATGTTTTCCCTGAGCGAAAATCATTAATTTTAATGCATAAATACTAATAGAAGAATCCCACCTTTTAAAGTACATGCACATTATATATATATATATAAATATATATATACACACAATTGGTCAGTATAAAGCTTGATTGACGCACACCTGCTGATCGACTGCATGATGCTGTTAATATGCATAAGCCAATGGTCTGGGTAAGTTAACGCTCCTTGAATGAGAATTGGACTGGGGTATGCATGCAGACTTTCAAACGAATTTATAATACCACACCACACTAGTGTTGACTCTTTGATCATTGATTCCATTAAATAAATCGTGACAACCATAACTGTTTATATTGAAGTATGATTTTACACTTGTATAAGAGCATTTATCTTTTTGCATTACAAAGCTCTAGACCAAAGAGCAATATCAGACGCTTATTGACATATTTTTTCTTCGAATTATACAATATAACATACATTTATAGAGTCTGCAATATTGCAAGCAAACATTCAAAGTCACCATTGGGACCAGTCAGACGCATAAGGACACGTCTCTGATTGATGTGATATGATGCTCTACTGTAAGTATTGATTGAACTTCCTAGCACAATCAGAAGCGATAACTGAAAGACCTTTTTATTGTTTATAAACATTGGTAGAGGTTAATCCATTTATGCCTAGTGGACTCTCACACCCTTCTTAATTTGATCAATTTATTTCCAAAATTAGGCATGTCTAGTATATTTATTTATTCCTATATTTAGAATATTTCTTACGGAAATTCCTTTAAGCAAACAGCGCAGATCCTGATGAGACGCCGCATCATGCGGCGTCTCATATGGGTCTACGCTGTTTGCCAAGGCCTTTTTTTAGACGCTAGGCATAAATGGGTTAAAGTGAACCAACTTTAAACAGCAACCAGAATATATATACTTATAATAAACTCGATATCTAGGTCATATGTTCCGCGTTCTGGGGAAAACTGGGCTTAATGCATTCATGTGCGAATAGTGTCTTGCCAAATTAGCCTGTGCAGTGTACACAGGCTAATCATGTGCGACACTTTCCAACTATATTAGATTTTTGTTTAGAAGAGGTTTCCTTAAATAATATTTTATCGATTAGATTAATCTGTTATCGATTAGATATAAAACTTTTGCAAAAGGAAGGATTTTGGTACTGGACATCAAAAGCAGATATTTCCAAACATAATATTTAATTAAAAATCTTTTATTTATTTAGCAAACAACTTGAAATAAAAAAGAACACAAAACAATACAAATAACTGAAACTTATGTTTAGAAGCCCATAAACCCTCAATATCAACGAATTTTTCGTAAAAGATTTCGAAAATAAAGTTTATACATAAAACATCAACGTTCCTTATAGCAATAGACAAAATTTCAACGCTTAATGTGGTCTGGTACCATAGATTTAACAAGATATAAAATGCATTTTTTTCGGGACAATAAATTCATCACATGTTCATGTCCCAAGTTAGTGTTCGTGTGTCGTATGAATAGATAATTAGATATCATTGCGGGAAATAAAAAAGGTATATATTGTGCCACAAAAAATATTAAAACGAGCATTTTGTATCTCGTTAAATCTATGTTACCACACCATATATAGCGTTGAAATTTTGGCTATTGCAATAAGGAACACGTATTTTTATGGCTTTACTTTATTTTACGAAATATTTTGCGAAATATTCGTTGATTTTGAGTATTTATGTTACTTTAATACAAGTAGGCCATCTCGTCTGACTATCGCAAGCTGATTTGTGTAGAAGATTTGTACAACATTGGTTCAGCAGGGCCGTACCCAAAAAATGTTGACTGGGGGGGGGTATATTAAACAAGTAAATAAGCACCTTTCTGAAGTCTAAAGCTTTAACCATTGGTGTGAAATTCACATACATGTTTAAAGCTTTAGATTTCAGAAATGTATGTTTAATGAAGAAGGAAAAGCAATCTTTGAAACTCAAAAACCTTTATTAAGAAATGTAACATAAAGTATGACTCTTGAGGAGGTTTGATTTCAAAGAGAAAATACTATTATGGTTATATGTCAGTAACTGACATTTAACCTACTAGTATTTTCTCTTTGAAATCAAACCTCCTCTAAAGTTTCAATGTAAATTCATAATAAAATGTTTATCATCTACAATACAGTTTTCACAATAATGTATCATAAAGTATGACTCTAGAGGAGGTTTGAATTCAAAGATAAAATACTATTATCGTTCAGACCTACGACCTTCTGTATCAGTTCCATCCATTCGCTGTTTCTCTTTCCTTGGCCAATCAAAAGACGTGTTACACCAACCATCCATAGCTGAAGCATAAGCACAACGGGTAATTGACAGATCGGGGATGTGTGTACAATGTGATAAGAAAACATAGCCTAGGGGCTTATCTCCACTGGCGAGTAAATTAGCGCTAATCCCTTTGTGTATCAGGGGCAATAAATCACATCTGCGCATTTGTATTGCGGCGAAGTGTACTGTCGGCCCTTTCATGTTCGAAAAATTTGCAGCAGGCCCATTAAACATCATAACTCGAAAACCAGCTGGGGGGGGGGGGGGGCCGGGCCCCTGGGCCCAGTGCCTGGGTACGGTCCTGTTCAGAACGATTTGCGAATAGTTTCAAATATGCTATTATGACTTTGTCATGGATGTTTAAATTTTTGAATTATGTCATAAATAATTTAACTAACAAAACTATTTTATTTTACATATTAGGCACATGTGTGGCACCCCTTTAGTTATATTATTATATACATAAATATATTCAAAACTGTTGGGACTTTTCATACAACATATGTGTTCTTGCAACTTTTCTGTTTGGAATGACAGTCATTAGTAATATATGTATAAACACATGTATTTACTTGTTGGAAACATGTAATGTAAAAACAACTGAACACACAATAGCCAGATACTTCAGGATTTTTAAGATTTTATTATTTTATTTTTTATTTTCCAGAACGATCTTAATGAATAGTAGCCAGCTGTTCCGATTGTTTTCTGTTGCATGTTCTATGACCACTTCAACACAAGCATGTGTCTCGAAAAAACCACGTATTTTAAGTATAATCAATCACTACCATACCACCAGTTGTGATTATTACTGTACTTTGAGATTTGATTGTAGGACACATATGAAATTGACACTTTGTTTGCTTTGTCCGTTCTCAAAATAGTGTCTTTCAATGTTACCAGTCCCATTTGGCTGGGACATTTGTGTCCTATCCTTTGAAAACACATGGCTTGTAGTAACAATTTCAGTAACAGGACAATGTAGCCCGACTTGAATAATACAATAATACTTTCATACAATATGCTACCGCTTAATCTCCATCGAGTTTTAATTATCTTTAAAACCTTAATATTATTTTCTCTAAGCTTTTGGTTGACAGAATTGTACAAATCTTAAAGCGGCCTTTTCACGTTTTGACAAATTGACAAAATAAACAAATTGTTTCAGATTCGCAAATTTCCGTTTTAGTTATGATATTTGTGAGCAAACGGTAATACTGAACATTTACCATGCTCTAAAATAGCCTTTATATGCAGCTATTAACGATTTAAAAAACCTGAAAATTATAAAGCGTTGCAACGCAAAACGATTGAATAATTTGGAGAATTCTGTTGTTGTCGTTATATTTTGTGAAACTACGAGGATTGCTTATATAAAGTATTAAAATACATCGCTTACTGTATGAGTACGGATGGCCGAGAGGTCTAAATGGTCGACATTTCACTCCAGGACTCCAAGGGTCAGTGGTTCGAGCCCTGTTGAGAGTTACTTGTTTATTTTATTATTATTTGTTTTGATTTTTTACTGGCGCTTTTTAGATCCAATGTTTACATTTATCAATATTAACTTCAATACATGCCAAAATCTGGAAAAAGGCCCCTTACACCTGTTAGCGATATCCAAAAAGTTATGACGTAAAACGATCAATGCCTGCACATTCCGTGCTTATGGGTGTTTCAGGTTTCACATGATGTTTGCGAACACGTACCTCTCTAACGACCGACATCCGAAACATATTCGAGCAAACAGTGTACGACAGAAAACGGGTCAGACTGCAGTGTAACAAGGTATTACTTGAGATGTGACAATCAATAGTGATGTCCGGCATTAAGGAGAAAACTAATATCTCGAGTCTTCGAATTTAGTTTATCGTGTACAACTTGTTTGAAATATAAGAATTTCATGCGGAACCAACAGGAATGATGGTTTTGGTCTTGGAAATATTGTTTTTTGTTTTGTTTGCTTTACGGATTACCGTAATTGCTCTATGTTTTCGGACACTTAAAAATAATTAATTTTTTTTGTGTCCGAAAACTTAGATACGAAAAATATTCACAAAATACAGGTGTCCGAAAACTTAGAGTCGAAAATTTAAGTGTCCGAAAAAAGCGTTAATTGTATCAACGACTACCGGTAATAGCACGCGCTTGTAAAATAGCATGCCGTATAGTATAAATTACAGTTATATATTTTTGCACTGCATTTTAAATAATTTTAAATGCTTTATTTATTTGACAGAAAGTTACTGCAAGGTTGTACTTTGACCAACGAGTTCAAAGATGAGCATGTGATGCACCGATACTTGCTAGTATGAACCTGTAATTAACGCATTAAAAAAGCAAACTATGAATTCTTTGTTTGGTCATTTCCGATAATTGTTGTCTAACTCCTTCCATTGTTCGTAAAACTTGCAATAGGGTGCATCACACTTTGACGTGTTTAGTTTTTGTCACAGTTATTTTACTGAGAAGGGGTGGTACAATTTCGGTAGATAATTGAACTGTAAATTGGCACTACCCATGGTAATTGTCATAACGCTTATTTTACTATCGGGCGAAACCATTGTTTAATACCAGCTTACAAGGTTATTTAACCAATAACGCAAATGTAATGGTCCGTTGCCCTCAGGCATGCACCTGCCATGTTTTAAGATGTTAATCTGGTTGTAAAACCCCTTGATCGAAGTGTCAAAAGGTATCGAAAACAGGACCGAAATTTGGTAAAATAACGCTGTAAAATATACTGTCCGAAAACTTAGAGGCATTAATAATGGACGAAAACTCGTGTGTCCGAAAATTAAGAGTCACGAAAAATAATTATTTTTGCTAAAAAAAGGGGTGTCCGAAAACATAGAGTAATTACGGTATTTATACTTTCATACATGTGCATGATTCTGCATATTGTTTTATCAAACTGTGTAACCTTACTATATTTGTATTCCAATGTACACAGGCACAATAGACTTGAAACATTTACACAATAATTAATGTCAAAGTAGAAGCATCGTGTGAAAAAATAAAATTATCGTAGTATATATATGTATGAAAAATGTTCATAGTATGCATATTTTATCGTGATACACGGGATTTTATTACTAGTAAGGAATCATTTGATTTACAACATTTACTTTTATTTACCTTTCTCAAGATCTACAAATACCCCGTTTGTGGATTATACCATCAGTTTATGCCATTCTTTAGCCGGGTTTGTTTTGACATTCATGACTTATTCCAATGCTCGCTATTTTTCATATAAAGTAACTTTTGTCAAAATGTCTATTCTTATCTGCATAAGTAGACCTCTGTCTTGTTTATGCGTACATGAATTCAGTATAATTGCTTATTGACTAAACCCTATTTTTGTTGATTGTTGCTGAAATATTAAGGTTTTTAATAATTCTTCACTTGGTAATTACAAACGAACAAGTAGACACAAACTGAAATCCGGACACATTAGGTTTCACATTAACATGTGCATGTGATGTCGTTTTGTCTTCAATGTATATGTTATTTTAATGTATGTGTTAAATGTTATTTCGCAACGGTACAATTAAAACTTAATCTAACAGGCATGTATGTTACATTTTAAATTAGTCTTAATTATATAATACATATTGTTTAAATTACATTTTATGTTACATTCGTATAATAATAATATAGTGAGACCAATTTAAATGGATAATACAATCTTGTTTCACTGTCAAGAATACGATACTCATCAATCGAAGTCACGTAAGCGTCCCCCATAACTTTCCGAACAAAAAGGCATACAAATAATTATTTTTAATGTTTCTCTAAATTTACGTTTAATTGATTACTTGTTTTATAACAGTATATTTGTGTAACTATATGGCTAATATTTGACTACCGTAGATCGTGAATGATTTTTTTGACAACCTGATAATGAATCATTTATTAACAATTAAACCTTTGATATGTTATTATATTTACTAGTATCATGGATTTGAAACAATATTTCTTTTTTATTTCCCAAACTGGGAACTAGCAGATTTAAGAATACTGGTAGAACAATGCTTAAAACACAATATAGTTAAACCCATTGATACATTGTAAGTCTTCTCTTACATCCCTTACATACAATTTCCCCTTATGATTTTAACTGCGCTATGACTATTGCATCAATTGATCTGTGTTGAAAAAGTTAAAGTATGAGTGCATATTTATGATTCAAAGCATTCTCATAGAGCATGGTGATTATAATAAAGGTCGTTGATGCAGAGTATAACGGTTATATGTCAGGTTTCAAAATTAGTTTGTTTGAAGTTATTGGCTGTATTTGGTGTTTTGTCAAAAATATTAATCATGAACTGTTTTAAACAATTAAATATCTCTTAATGGACTTTACTGCGTCCGTATAAGTTACCACATAGTTTTCGAGTGAGAGCGATTGTCCTTCCTGTGTTGCAGTTTGACTTTCCATTAAACTGTCTTAAAACGTATATATCATAACCAAACCACTTCATTAGCTAGAGAAGATTACTGTTTTATATTGAAAACACTATTACTAAATATTGCGTTTAAACGTGTATTAAGATCCATTTTAATAACCAACACGTGGTTGATTCTACTCTGAAGATCTTTTTAATAACTGTAAACGTGTGTGGCGCCGTTAAATGTCGCAACGCCGTTAAATGTCGCAAGCTACGAGATTTGTCGCAACCTTGACGATAAATGTCGCAAGAAACGATAAATGTCGCAAATCCTACTGACGATATATGTCGCAACTTTAACGATAAATGTCGCAAACACGCCAACTGCTGATATATGTCGCAACATTAACGATACATGTCGCACACCTTTGTAAGTCATGTAAAAAATGAAAGGTTGCAGTAAAATGACTAAAACTTTAAGGTTAAATCTAGATTACCCGACGAGGTTCCACCAGAATGGTCAGGTTTTAGTAAGTATTGTCCGAAATGGTCAGTTGTGGTCAGTATTTTCTATGAATGTCAGTTGCGGTCAGTATTGTCCGAAATGGTTAGTCGTGGTCGTTATTGACCCAATCAATTTTTATAATTCGTGGCTCAAGTAGCCAGTTGTTGATTTCCCTGTGCTAAATGGACTGCTGTGATTAAGATTGGCCAATGTTGTATGATGTGATAAAACTGTAACATTATTACAGCAACACAAATTACGATAAAATTGTATTGAATATTGTATGTTAGTTACATGACTGTAGTACATGTATCATTATCTTAGTTAATGTATTACTATTCTGCAGACGCACTGGCATATGCCGTAGTTTGTACTAGCATACTGATGAACGGACTAAAATGTTCTTTTTATTTTTTCAATATTGTTGCCTTCAATTAATGCTTAACATATAGGCAGTGGTATTCTATGTCGCCGATTCACTGACTCGCTGCAGAGTATAAGTCTAGTGAAAAATACCTCATCACCGTTTATCAGTGAACTTAGCCTTCTGTTAGTTATTTCCTTTACTTTCGTGAATATAAAAGTATTTGGTGAGTAACAGTGTCAAAGATCATCCTCCGTACACAGTAATTTTGTTTTATTAGATTCCCGATCCTTTAGGAATTTGAAATCGCACTCGTCACGGGATTATACCCTTTCGTAGAATTGACATTCTTTCGCTTTGATCTTTATGTTTCATCTTGACCCTAGGAGCTTAAGGCACGGGTGCTTTGTGACTACAGGAGCAATGTCTGTGCATACTTAGGCCATTTCAATTACGAATCTCATAATTAAGCCCAAAACGAAAATATACACTAAAAATGACAAAATATCAATAGATCCGTTGATGAATTTTTAAGAAATAATAAAAACCGAAAGAGCTGCTCTCGAAGTTCCTTCAGTGTATATATTCCAGTAGTGATCAGCTTGGACCGTCAGCATTGTGTGTGTTAAATGATAAGAGGTTACCAATAATATAACTTATGGCGCGTCATAAACCAATTTCTCTTATCCACCCCAACCCATGAATAGAAAAGTAAAATGTCACAAATTGTAAATATAATATATTAGAAAAAAACGTAAACCATATACGGCCAAATAATTTCCTCCAATTAGTTTTAGAATATTTAACATATGCTACATTGAAGATCCTGTTTCTTTTTTTCATCAAAAACCTATTTTAGGTATCGAACGAATTTTGGGTTGTTTTTGCTAATGTTAATTTAATGTTTATGTTCGTGGGGCGTTATTATTTGAGCAGGATGTCTCAGATGTGTGGGCCGGAGTTAACGTATTTGCGCTTATACAAAGATCGCTTTACATAGATTAATGTATTTTTCAAACGAAAATGTGTAGGTGGCTCCACGAAATGCATTTTTTTACTTTCCTTGAAATTGATGGGCTTAACAAAAATTCATATATAGATAGATAGATACATGTATTTTCAAACGAAACAGTGTAGGTGTCTCCGAGAAATTTATTTGATTTTTTACTTTACTTTAAAGTGGTGGGTTTTGGCAAAATGAATTAGACTTTTCGGTTTAATTAAATGTCGCCAAACTGTAAAATTAAATAAGATCGTCAAATGATTACATTTTCGCACGGGTTGTTATGTCGCGTGAGTTGTATATCATCATGCGTTAAAGGCGAACACAATATTTGGATTTAAAATGATTAAAAATCCGTCAATACCTTAATAAATCCTACTGTAAATGAATATAATTGTTTGTTCAATGCATGAACGTTTAATTAGAACTTTAAGTATTATGTGCGCATGTTTTCAAATTTATTACGTACATTGGTTTCAATAGCCATGCACATATCTTAATTTACTTGCATTCTGTGAATGACAATTATTGCATACATCGAGTCACGATTTAATACTTACTTTTAAAGATAGTTCTTATTTCGCTAAAACAGACGCGATTTCAAGGACAATATCTAGACAGGTGACCGCGCAATAACCTTGATACCCTTCGATATATGAATAATTTCAATTAAACAAAACGCACAATTGCACTGCCAGAACCCTGGCAGATGTAAAACGCGAACACCTTGGGGGCCGTTTCTTAGAACAACGTACGTTCAAAAAGCATGCGTAAGTGCAAAACTTAAAGCTAGTAGCGTTTCTATAAACTTCGTAAAGTTACGTTTACCGTAAGTTTGCACGTAAAGTTACGGTTGCTCAAAGGCTCGCGTAACTCAGTTATTTTACGTAAATATGGCGGCGTATGCAACGATTTTTCGGAGAACCACACGTTTGCATCGAATTTATAGTAAATAATAGTGCCAATAAATATTTTAGCCTACGAAATCTACGAGCGCATCATCATTTTAGTTAATTTAAACCTTATCTATATTTAGATCTTACTATATGGCAGGGCATGGGAAGATACTGTAACGGAAATCCTGCGTTGATTGTGCAGGATCTATTGTGTACGATTGTGGATTGGAGTTTTGCTAAAAGAGGAATTTTTACATGTTCGAATCGATTGTTGTTATGATTTGTTCGATTTTCCTTTTGACAATTCATTCAATTTTCGTTTTGGACAAGGCTTTACCCATCACAAGACAAGTTGAACTCAACGAATGTGACGTTTGATGAGTGATAGAATTGATTCATTGTTAACATGGGTAAAAGTTAACTTTTTTGTAAAGAATTATGTATTAGCATTGTATAATCTACGTGTTTGTTAACAGTTGCATTGATATAATACTGCTGTGTCCATGAATGACAATTATACAGTAATCTGTGCTAATATTGATTGATATGCCAACATCGCCTCTAATACATGTGTATATGGTTGTCACTTTATTGTTGATTGGCACATTTACAACTTAAGCAGAAGTTCAGCGTCAAGATCCATTTCTTTGGAAAGAATATCATGCATTTATCATTTTGTCAAAACTGCGTAAAATATACTTTACTGTAGAGACTGTTGGATACAACCAGTCGACAGATTCTCTCAGTCGAGTTAGATTGGTCTTTGTCCGCTCTGATACTTATTTGGTTAGATTGGTCTTTGTCGGCTCTGATACTACTTGAAAGTTCCCTGGGTACTCTTTAGTATACTACAATATACCCTGGGTACAGAAAATATACTAAAATGACCCAGGAATACTGTGGCTAAATCTGCCGTTGTTGACTCTATTTTCAAATAAATTATTTTTATGTTTATATTCTGTGAAAGGGCCCCAGCGATGATATAAATTATTATCGAAACTCATACTCAAAAAAGCATACTGAGTTAGGTTTTGTTCAAAGAGGATTTTGTTTGGTATTCAGAAGTGCGTTTTATGACAGATTTTAGGCGGAATTAATCTCTGGTACAGTCTTAATATTGGCCAAGTGCATTTTAGTGCACATGTATTTAGTATTTTTTCGTACCCAGGGTACATTGTAGTGTACTTAAGAGTACCTCAGGTACTTTAAAGAAGTACCGGGCCAACAATGACCAGTTGTTTAGGCGCTGCAATTATTATCTTGAAGTAAAGGTCAAGGCCCACACACTTGGCTAACTCGGCAATGGTTATTGTTTAAAAATTTATCCACAAACAGTTAATTAATATTACCTATAATTGTCTAATACATTCCCCAAATACTGTCACAGGTAATTACTTTTTTTAAAAATCCTACAGAATAATAACAACTTAAACTTAAGTTATCTGAATATTCATAATGGCTAATTTTAAAGAAGGTTTGAAAAGTTTTGACTGTTGAAGTAAATTTACTGAAAACATGTATTGAAATGTACCAAATATGTCATTTTATACAAAACCTGTAAAAACACTAGGACTTTTAAACCAATGAGATTTGTTTTTTGTAAGTTACACATGTAAAATGCATACAGTTTTATTTTTATTATCAAATTTCATCTGTAATCAATATTGATATCATATTAATGGCAAACCTTTGTTGTTTCTGTATGCTTTACAATAATTTTTCTTAGTTTTTAGTTTTTTTACAAAGGAAATTTATAACACAAACCATGGAGACAATATAAAATCAATTCATTTTGTTTTATATATGGTATCATCAACATTCAAAATCTTTTATTTTATTATTATAAATGCAGTTGCCATGAAAAAAGTATCAAATTTTAATCAAGGTAATTGTTAATTTTTACTGTCTAAAATATTTAATTACTAATTTTAAGATTATTTTTTTGTTTCCTATAAACCATATGGACACATTAAATGCATTTGATTGATATGTTCAAATAAAAATTGTTATGTTATTTTAAATGCATTAACTTGTACAAATAAATAAATAAGATATACAATAGACAATTTTGTGTTGTGTAAAGCATTTACTACCATTGCAATCAAATGATTTAAACAATTCCATTTTTTTGTTTCTTCACTTTGAACACCATATTTACGCATAATATTAACATTACTTTATTTGTCAAAAACATAACTTATAAGACAATATAAATTCAAAAGAAGTTTTTTGTTTTGCGCTAAATAAAGCTTCTTGCTGACAAGTATGGTAGCAGTGTATGTGTTCAAAAATCAATTGAAAAAAACACTTATAGATTTAAACTGAAAAAAACAGATTTAACATATTCACATTATTATGTATCTTTCCAAAACACATGAAAAACAATTGAATAACACAATTTTTACAGCTTTTTTTTAGAAATTGTAACAGAAATTTAATTTCAAGTATATGGACACATAATTTTAATAGCATAAGTATTAGGAACTTGTAAGAATAAATTGTGTCATCATGACATGATTCAACCTACAGTACACTGTGATTCAAGTAAAATATAATTTCCTGAAAATAGGAACATTTAAAAATGGTTTGCTTTCTCCCTGTGTTTTGTTCATATGTACATTTAGTCAGGTGTGTAGAACTGTTTCATGAATTTAAATTGATGCATTGGTTTTCATTAGTGAATGGCATTATGTATAATTATATTATGAGTGACTGACCTTTTTCACAAATATTTCAGTCATGTTGGTAAAGCATGTAAAGTGATTCAGGTTATGTAAGTGCCCGATTGTCATACCAATGATCCCATACCAATGACCCAGGATAGATCCCAATTTCTCACATTTTGTATTTAGAACTAACCACAACTGGTATATATTTTAGCAATCCATGCATTTTTAAAATATTGAACAAAAAAATATAATATGTGTAGCAGCATACTTTATGATTATTGCAAATGCCAATTGTCTCAAATGAAATGAAGCATTCATGGACAATGTTTTCGCTAATTTATCACAGAAAAAATTTCTCAGTTTAAATGAATTTATGAGTAAAAATCTGTTGTTTTTTTAATATTTGTCACACAAGTATAAATATAAACATGGTAAAAACATGATGTTGATTGTTATAAAACTATATAGAAATGCGACAAGTGAATACAAGTTACAGAGACCTTTGTTAATACAAATGTACTTCTTATCTAAAACCATACTGTACTGTACATTCCAAATTATTAATCAGTAAATGAAATTATAAAAATACTACCTTCTTTACAGAGGACATTGCTGATGTTCTTCTCATGATAGGACATTCGATTTGTAATTCAGTGACGCACTAAACATAATCAAAGACACCCTTCCAGTAAATTGAATTCCTGTCAGGAAACTCCTTGATTATGTTTTTGTAAATTCAGATGTGTAAGCTACAATACACATGCCTGTCTTCTCAGTATTATCCATCCATGTTTTCCAGTTTGCTCCATCAATTCCAGTTTGAAATATATATCTATCTGACTAACCTTTCGTATCAGATTTTTTTCAGTAAGAATCATCTCTTTTGTTTTAACAAAGAGCATATCCAGCACAACAAAGAATGGCCACACTTAATTTTAAAAGAATCCAGAGACTGCACTTTGTTTACAGTTGACCTTGTTTTCTCGTCGCAATTTCGCAAACAAGGGAAAGAACTGTGCTCTTTATAAGGTACTTCTTAAGGATAAATGTATAAATATTTAGTCTACCGAAAGTTTGTTAGAGAAATCAAATGAAATCAACTTAATGAATTTCTTCAAATGTTCTCTTATATTAAAGGTCCGCGCAATCACAAGACTTCTGTTTAGAGATTATTCTTTCATAGCAACTAAGTTTTACCCTACGTTCGGCTTATAGAAACGCACTTACGCATTCAGAAAAACATACGTAACTTTATACGTACGTAAATTTTCGTCCGTAAAGTTACGCATTGTACCAGAAACGGCCCCCTGGGTCTTGTGATTGCGCGGACCTTATAGAGAACATTTGAAGAAATTCATTAAGTTGATTTCATTTGCTTTCTGTAACAAACTTTCGGTTAGAGTAATTACCTGTGACAGTATTTGGGGAATGTATTAGACAATTAAAAGTAATATTAATAAACTGTTTGTGGATAAATTTTTTAACAATAACCATTGCCGAGTTAGCCAAGTGTGTGAGCCTTGACCTTTACTTCCAGATAATAATTGCAGCGCCTAAACAACTGGGGCTCGACTGGTCATTGTTGGCCCGGTACTTCTTTAAAGTACCCGAGGTACTCTTAAGTACACTTCAATGTACCCTGGGTACGAAAAATACTAAATACATTTGCACTAAAATGCACTTGGCCAATATTAAGAGTGTACCAGAGATTTATTGCGCCTAAAATCTGTCATAAAACGCACTTCAAACAAAATCCTCTTTGAACAAAACCTAACTCAGTATGCTTTTTCGAGTATTTGTTTCGATAATAATTAATATCAGCGCTGAGGCCTTTTCACAGAATATAAACATAAAAATAATTTATTTGAAAATAGAGTCAACAACGGCAGATTTAGCCAAAGTATTCCTGGGTCGTTTTAGTATATTTTCTGTACCCAGGGTATATTGTAGTATACTAAAGAGTACCCAGGGAACTTTCAAGTAGTATCAGAGCCGACGAAGACCAATCTAACCAAATAAGTATCAGAGCGGACAAAGACCAATCTAACTCGACTGAGAGAATCTGTCGACTGGTTGTATCCAACAGCCTCTACAGTAAAGTATATTTTACTCAGTTTTGACAAAATTATAAATGCATGATATTCTTTCCAAAGAAATGGATGTTGACGCTGACCTTCTGCTTAAACTGTAAACATGCCAATCAACAATAAAGTGACAACCATATACACATGTATTAGAAGCGATGTTGGTATATCAATCAATATTAGCACAGATTACTGTATAATTGTCATTCATGGACACAGCAGTATTATATGCAACTGTTAACAAACACGTAGATTATACAATGCTAATACATAATTCTTTACAAAAAAGTAAACTTTTACCCATGTTTACAATGAATCAATTCTATCACTCAGCAAACGTCACATTTGTTGAGTTCAACTTGTCTTGTGATGGGTAAAGCCTTGTCCAAAACGAACGTTGAATGAATTGTCAAAAGAAAAATCGAACAAATCATAACAACAATCGATTCGAACATGCAAAAATTCCTCTTTTAGCAAAACTCCAATCCACAATCGTACACAATAGATCCTGCACAATCAACGCAGGATTTCCGTTACAGTATCTTCCCATGCCCTGCCATAAAGTAAGATCTAAAGATAGATAAGGTTTAAATTAACTAAAATTATGTTGCGCTCGTAGATTTCGTAGGTTAAAATATTTATTGGCACTATTATTCCCTATAAATTCGACGCAAACGTGCGGTTCTCCGAACAATCGTTGCACACGCCGCCATATTTACGTAAAATAACTGAGTTACGCGAGCCTTTGAGCAACCGTAACTTTACGTGCAAACCTACGGTAAACGTAACTTTACGAAGTTTATAGAAACGCTACTAGCTTTAAGTTTTGCACTTACGTATGCTTTTTGAACGGCCCCCTGGTGCATAGCTATGCATTATGATGCTTGAAAGTCCGACTTTATACGGCCGCAAACAACATTTCATTATTCTAATACCTGGCGAACACCTGGTGAAGAGCTCTTCATTTTAATTAAAACCCTGTCGAACACCCACAGCTATGCATTACGCTACTTAAAAAGCACTGCTCAATACGGCGGTAATTTAAATAACAACGACGAGCTGTTCGCCAGGTGTTCGCCAGGTATTTAAATAAGAACATGGTGAAAACGTATCGAACACCTAGTGTATAGCTATACATTGTGATGCTTGAAAGTCCTGTTTTTTACGGCCGCAAACAACATTGTATCATTCGAATACCTGGCGAAGATCTGGTGCAGAGCTGTTCCTTGTAATTTGAAACCCTATCGAACACCCAGTGCACAGCTATGCATTATGCTACTTGAAAGCACTGCTCAATATGGCGGAAATCACCATTTTCTTATTTGAATACCTGGCGAACACCTGGTGAAGAGCTCTTCATTTAAATTTGAAAACGTATCGAACACCTAGTGCATAGCTATACATTGTGATGCTTGAAAGTCCGGCTTTATTATGGCCGCAAACAACATTTCATTATTCGAATACCTGGCGAAGATCTGGTGAAGAGCTCTTCATTTTAATTTTAAAACCTGTTGAACACCCAGTGCACAGCTGTACATTAAGCTACTTGAAAGCACTGCTCAATACGGCGGTAATCACAATTTTCTTTTTTGAATACTATATCGAACACCCAGTGCACAGCTATGCGTTACTCTACTTGAAAACACTGCTCAATACGGCGGTAATCAGCATTTTTTATTTGAATATCTGGTGAACACCTGGTTAACAGCACTGCTCTTCGTTGTAATTTGAAAACGTTTCGAACACCTAGTGCATAGCTTTGAATTGTGATGTTTGGCAGCCTGGCTCAAGTTGGCGGCATACACTAATTTTCATTTGAATACCTGACGAAGACCTGGTGAACAGCTGTTCGTTTTGATTTGAAAACTTGTCGAATATCCAATGCATAGCTATTCGTTATGTCATGAAAAGCTGGTGACGATCTGGAGCATAGATGTATTTTACTTTTTAACATTTGACGAACACCCAATGCATAGCTATGCATTTTTATTTTAAACAGCTGATGAAGAGCTAACATCTAACAGCCAACTTCACATACCTGATGCCTACGTTACATCTGGCGACCTTCAACATTGGCGCAAGATTTAAAGTCTTGGGAACCGACAAAATTGCACTGTTCTCGGTAGTTATAAGTGATATTTTTAGATATTGATGTTGGTTGCGCTTTTCTTATTCAGCCGCAAAATCGGCACTATGTTATCATCACAAAAGAATACTGAAAAGAAATCTACTGTAATGAATACATATTTTTTATTCCCAACCTACATTTACAGTGATTTTCCTTGATTTATGCGTCTCTTTATTCATTTATTTGTTAACTAAGAAAATGCCGGTCGGTCAAAAGCTATTCATAGCTTATGTTATAATGTTTGTATACCATACCGACAATAAATAAATATTGATTTGATTTGATTTGGTTTGCCAGTTCCTTATTTGATTTGAATAAAGGATAAGGAACCAGTTCCTTATTTCTTCAAATCGAATAAGGAACTATGTTAAATTAAATACAACAAAGTAGAAATGCACTGCAATTAATATTTTTATACCCTCCCTACATTAACAGTAATTTTCGTTGATTTATTCGTCTCGTTGGTTCATTTTGATTTATAATTTATAGAAAGAACATGCCAGTTCCTTATTCGATTTGAATAAGGAATAAGGAACCAGTTCCTTATTCCTTA
The DNA here is from genome assembly GCF_020536995.1 of Dreissena polymorpha. Lineage (NCBI taxonomy): Eukaryota > Metazoa > Mollusca > Bivalvia > Myida > Dreissenidae > Dreissena > Dreissena polymorpha. The sequence goes on from NC_068359.1 coordinate 87,137,667, forward strand.
TTCAAACTGAAAAAGGAACTGGATTATCATTACTTAAAACTAAGTAGAAATGTATTGCAATTAGTATTTTAAATATACAACCTATATATAATGATATTCATTTATATGTGGTTAACTTTGGATCATTTTCGTTGATGTTTAAGTAAGAAAATGCCAGTTCAAGTTCCTTATTCGGCTTGAATAAGGAACAAGGAAGTGGTTCCTTTTTCCTTATTCAGCCGCGAAAAAGGAACTGGATTATAAATAAAAACAGACATGTTGAAATGTACAAGATTGCACTTTTACACCACACACATATAAAATAATGTTATATGCTTTAGGTTTTGTGGATGTGAAGTTGGTATTCGAATTAGAAAATATCGGTTCGGTTTAAACAAGAAATCCTATGCAAACGCGAGGAAGAAACATGAACATGTAACTTAATAAATAAAGTAAATGTATGCGAGTTATTTTGTTTTGATTTACTTAAGAATGGTATGCATTATTTTTCTTTAAAACCCGATATCAAATATGTTAATCTTGAATAAGGAATAAGGAACAGTTCCTTATTCCTTATTCGAATAAGGAATAAGGAACTAGGAAAACGGAACCAACTTATCACTCATATTAAAATAATGTTCCTGATAGGTTAAAATTACTTGTAAAATAATGAAATATGATATATATTAAGGTGTTTTATTTAATTACTAATTTTACCTTGGTATTTTTACCATGTTCAACTTTAAATCATGTGTATTCGTGTAATATCTTCCTCACGTAATTGTCTCACGCGAAACGTTTATTTTTCGAATATACCAAACCAAAACTAATTTTATCGAAAGTAAGATATTAGCCCCGCGGATCCAACCTCCGCGCGGATATTTGACCGGTTCCGAGCATAGCTGTATATCAAATCTTGCCGTTATCATCCACGTGATGATAGCCGAGCCACGTGGTAAAATATTTGTGTCTTACAGTATCAACGACCCACAAGTTGTTATTTTTACTTTCCTTTTAATTAAGGTATTTCTTTGTAATGAACCTAAACTTATACACTATTTAAAAATATAAAAGTAAATAATACTACTTTTCATAATAATTACTTAAAAAAATAAATACTTCCAGATCTGGAAGGATTTTCTTGTGATGGCAGTGGTTATCGTTAGTAGCCGTAGGGAGTTTGCCATGGATCAGTAAACACTCGCTGGTAAGGAACTTGACTTGTAACGATTATGTTCTGTTAGTGTACAAGCAAACAAAGGGCCATAGTCCGGAAATTCTCGGTTGCTTCTTTTGCCCTCTTAAAATGGTCGCTGTACGTTAAAAAAAGAAATCGCTGAATTGTATTAATGATCATGTAGACGTGACGAATTCAGATGGCGTGTGCCTATATCAGCTTTATAGGTGTTTGTGTTCTCTTCAAGTACGTGTTCATCCATAGACCGGGAAATCTCTTAATTGGGACTAAGGATTCTACAATTTGGTCGCTGTACGTTACCATATAAATAATTGCGCTGTACGCAAAATGGCTTAATGGTCTGTCACGTACACCAACTTTGCAGGGACTTGTTTTAGTCTTTAGTCCAGGATCTCTCAGACACATGGGCAATATGTACATTCAACACTAGAAAAAAGTGTAGACGGATGACTTTTCACGTACAGTGACTTTGTTTCAAAAACCAAACGACACTAACAAAATTACGTGTAGATGGGACAAACAGCTTTCATTGTGATAAAGTCATGTGTTCTACTAGCACGTATAAGCTGATGGTTGGAAAGCTCTTGTATGAAACTTTTGGCAACTGAAATATTTGCACTAAACGTTAAAATTAAACAAGGAAGTTTAACGTGCATTAATGGTCACGCGCATGTGACGAATTCAAACGGCACGTCACTAGCAACGTGGTGGTTGTTTGTGTTTTCTACAAGAACCTGATAGTCAATTGTTCGAGAAAAATCTTGATTCGGACGTTTGGCTACTGAACTATGGGCGCAGGACATTGAACAAAATAATAAAAGCGACAAAGTAAATGTTTGACCACCTACATTTGGATGTGTGACCTGTATCTAAATATTTAAAAGTGGCAATTTAGCTAATATGGTCAATCGGCCGAATCAGTTGAACATTTTTCCGATTTAAAGAGACATGCTTCAATAAAGGTATATTACATCAATCGGATACATTGGTAACTTCACTTACATACAAGCGACACGCTTCCTTACCAAGCTAATTTGCGTTACTATGTGTGTGGCGCTTAAGAAAGCGAAAGGTACATGAAAATCCACCTGTCAAACAAAATATAAAACAACGTCCAAGTGCAAATTGACGTGCAATAAAGGTGGAATGAAAAAGGTGCGTGAAGTTGGCACTGACATCGGTAATCGACATTCGACATTCGAATATCGAGCTGGGGCGAATGTCGAGCCAGCTCTGACATCGGCATTCGGCAAAAGTCCCGAAAATCAAGCTTGGACGAATGTCGAACCAGCTCTGAAATCGACATTCGGCAAAAATTCCTAATATCGAGCTGGGACGAATGTCGAGCCAGCTCTGACATCGACATTCGGCAAAAGTACCGAATATCGAGCTGGGGCGAATATCGAGCCAGCTCTGACATCGACATTCAGCAAAAGTCCCGAATATCGATCTGGGACGAATGTCGAGACAGCTCTGACATCGACATTCGGCAAAAGTCCCGAATATCGAGCTGGGACGAATGTCGAGCCACCGCTGACATCGACATTCGGAAAAAGTTCCGAATATCGAGCTGGGGCGAATGTTGAGCCAGCTCTGACATCGACATTCGGCAAAAGTCCCGAGATGCATATTACTACATAGGCTAACGTTTGGTGTTTATTTATCGAATTTCTTTGTAAAACATGTATTGTACATTTTCAAAAACTCGGATTTTGTAAATTAAGTAGTTAGGATTTCTATAAATAGCGCATGGTAACGATTTTATAAGACGTGTATTATTTCCTATGCGTTTTTAACGCATAAATAATCGAACAAAAAAACCATAGACATTATATCTATATATATATAGCACAACATTGGGAGTAGTTTTCTTTCTTTTATTATGCAAAATATGTTGTAAACCAGTTTTTATAAAATTAAATAAATATCTAATCCTGGTAAGCTAAATATTGCGACTTGCTTATAAAATTTAATTTTGTGAAAACTCATAACACATTTATATTTCCTCAAGATATAAAGATAATTTTCCAAAACCACTTTAAATCTCGGTTAAATAATTAAACGCCAATGCATGAGCAACCCTGAATATAAAAATGACCCTACATAAAATTTAAGTGTTAACTTAATGTATGCAAGTAAAATATGTAAATTCCATTGCAAACCTGGGCATTAGACTTAATAGAATTTTATTTAAATACTAACTAAAAACTGACCATTGTGATGGAAGACGGCCCAAAGAACCTCATCGGGTAATCTAGATCTAATATGAACGTTGTAGTAATTTTTACTTCAACTTTTCATTTTTAACATGACTTACAAAGGTGTGCGACATTTAACGTTAATGCTGCGACAACTATCGGTAATTGATTTTTTTGCGACATTTATCGTTAAAGTTGCGAAATATATCGTCAGTAGGATTTCCGACATGTATCGTTCCTTGCGACATTTATCGTCAAGGTTGCGACATACCTCGTAGCCTGCGACATATAACGGCGATGCGACATTTAACGGCGCTACAACTTGTATTGCATAATTGGTTGATAATTTACAACACTCATTAAAGCGAGATTATATGATTTTTTTTATATGTGTTAAATTGTAATATATTGATAAAATATGTTACAATAACACAAAACAGGCAAGAACAATTATACATTGAAGATATTTCGTACATATTTTCCTACAATAACCGAAGCATTCGTCTTTTTAATTAGTGTTTGTGTGTCGTATGAATAGATATTGTTGCAGGAATTTAAAATGAACCGTTAAACTAAATTAAGATTCACATCTTACATGCATGATTTACATGCTGGCGAATTCGACTGTACATACATTTTTAATTTCAGAATTAAATATCTGGCTTATTTCGCATTTTTCGCACAGGCTAATCAGGGACAACACTTTCCACTTTTATGCTATTTTTCGTTTAAATGAAGCCTCTCCTAAGCAAAAATCCACTTTAGGCGGAAAGTGTCGTCCCTGATAAGCCTGTGCGGACTGCACGGGCTAATCTGGGATGACACTTTACGCACATACATTATGCTCAGTTTTCTCAGAACGCGACTCATATATATATGCAGAATCGCTTAGTAAACGAGTGCGCGGAGCTCACTTTCGCTTGTTTTCGGCATCATACTGAAACTATATCAGCTATCAACATGAAACTTCTGGTAGGTAAATTCGTTGGTACACGAGCTTCTCACGTGACCCTGTGTCGACCCCCTCTTCCTGCGCATGAGGTGAATTTGGTTTGAGCTCAACATATCGGACCGATGGGGTTTCTTCCGGATACTACGGTACCCCCAACGTACCATATTGAAATTGATTCGTTTAGTAAAAATCTAAGCAGCTGGAAACTTAAGATATATTTCAGAATATTTCCGAATTTGGTGCATCTAGTAAGTTAATTAGGACTGAGTACTGGGGCACATTTCGGGACCTCACGAAATGCAGCCCTAGGTGCGAAAAGACCTCATAAACTTTCAAATACGATCTAACTTCATACAGTAGATACACTCCTTGTACAAGCGTGCAGTGCATATAAACCATTACTATGCACCATATAGGTTATTGCCTATTTGTATGTGCATGCTAAATTTTTGTCATAAGCAATAAGACTTTGGAGGTTTTCAAATTCAAACTTAATATAAATTAGATAGATCTATTTGATGAGAAGAGTATGAACTACAATTGTTCATGTTAAGCGCACCTTAGCACAAGGAGATTATTGTTTTCAGGCTTTCGTGATCACCTCTCCGTCTGGGGCGACACTTTACGCCCATGCATTAAACCGACGCTCAATTTTACAGTTTTATGAGCACTTGTTTGCAGTAGATATAGACTTAATGGCGTGTCTCGTTTTTATTTTTTATTTTATTTTTTTTTATATTTTTTTGTCAAGGAAACATATTTTATTACGATACGATGGAACAAGTTTTACATATGAAAATCGTTTTACAAAAAATGATGTTTTTTCTACAATATTCTTTTCTTTTAATTAATTTTATTTAACAATATACAAGTACATAATTAACATATCCATATTTGTATCAACATGCATATAAGGCATGCACAAACGATACATTCGAAACCGATGGGGTTTCCTCCGGATACTACGGTACCGCCAACGTACCATATTGAAATTGATTCGTTTAGTAAAAATCTAAGCAGCTGGAAACTTAAGATATATTTCAGAATATTTCCGAATTTGGTGCATCTACCAAGATAGATAAGTTCGATATTAAAAGTAACTCATTTTTTTTACATTTTAACATTTAGCACAGTGCAAAACTTTGTGTAATATTTTGTACATTTACAAAACAAAAATAACATAAGGTTGTAGAAGATTTTCACACCACGCTTGAAAAGAAGTAGTTAGCGTTTACTTAGGCTTCATATTCACTTAAGCAAATCTTAGAAAACAAAGCAATATAAACATGGTACGATGTCTTCAACATTATAACGCAAGGTTACTAGGTAGGACTACATTTTGACGAATTTGTTTAGAAATTAAATATTGCTTTTAAAAAAGATACATCGTTGAGTAAGCTCTACGAGGTAACGTAGGGAACTGCGATGTATGCATTATGGCAATGAAAATGTAAAAATATAAACAGAGTAACACCGGCATTAGACAGCATTTACAGCGAAAGCGAAATGGAATATTGTCGGTCGGTTAAGTTTGCGTGATTGGTTTGGGATGTAGAAAAAAAAACACGCACGAACAAACAACAACAACAAAAAAGGGATAGTTTGATGAGGAAGAGAGTTGAAACGAGTGTTAATTATTCATCAGTTCCTTTAAAAGGACTATGAACTTGGATAGTAAATGATGTTTAGTCTCACTTGTTTTGTAATGCTTTTCCATTATCAGTAGACCGTCCAGGAAATGGCTAGACATATCTACTTGACCCGTTCGTCTTTCACTTTGCATATACGCTTTATAGATGGTGAAGCATATTTCAATTAAAATAATGTGTATGTCGTGGTATGCTGCATATTGTGTTTTGTAACCTATGGTTATGTTATGTAAAGTATTCGTGGGTTTATTTAGTCCTATGCTCTTAAATATGCAATTAACATGATTCCAGAATTGGGTAGCGAAAGGACATTCTAGGAAAAAGTGCTCGAAAGTTTCTACCTCTTGGCTAATGGCTAATGGCATGTCTCTACCGGGCCGAACCTTGCTTCCGTGTGGAGTACGATCTCATATTAAAGCGAGATTATACGATTTTTTATATGTGTTAAATTGTGATATATTGATAAAATATGTTACAATAACACAAAATAGGCAAGACAAATTATACATTGAAGACGAATTTCATAAAATGCAGCAAAGACAAATTAGCACCACGAGCCGATTGTGACGAAAATATTTCGTACATATTTTCCTACAATAACCGAAGCATTCGTCTTTTTAGTAAGTGTTTGTGTGTCGTATGAATAGATATCGTTGCAGAAATTTAAATTGAACCGTTAAACTTAATTAAGATTCACATCGTACATGCATGATGTACATGCTGGCGAAATCGACTGTACAAACATTTCGATTTCAGAACTAAATATCTGGCTTATTTTGCATTTTTCGACACATGTTTTTATCAACTTTTATTTTAATTTATATTGAAATATATGTTTAATAAATTATTTACACATTTTATATAAATTAATAAATATTTCACAAAATCGTATAGTCTCGCTTTAACATAAACTCTCAGTTAATGGTATGCGGTTTATTACCGTATAGAATGCAAGAGAAAGTCGTTAATACTCGTGAACATATATTTTGTATTGTTTTTCATGAAATGTTTTACAAATGACAGTGTCATCAACACATTTGCGCTATGGGTTCAGTATCAAAATAAAGTCGTCAAATAAATTATTTGCATGTGCATATGACGGACATATGTGGACGTGTCTGTTTGTCATGTTGTTTGGTTGTTAATATGTAAATGAACAACGATTTGGATTTCTAATGCATGAGTATTATAGCATGAGGTCGTAAGAAGATACACAGAATGTCCTACAGTTGCTTATAAATAAATAATAATAATACGCAATATGTTGTTTTTCTAACATAATTTCACACTATTTGTACAAATAAATGAAAAGTGTGTTTAATCTGCTATGTAATGTTTTGAAAAACTTCTTTCTGGATAGTTCACAATATGTTTAACAACGCTAAAACTGTTCGGGGTCTGTAGTCTATATGTAGATCAACGAGCATCGTGTTAGGACATTGGATCGAAATTAGATCATTTTATATACATAATGCTAGTTTCGACTCATATAAGAAGTTTTTTTTTTAAAGAATATTGATAATACACAATGAAAAATCCTTCTGCATTTCTTATATTCATGAACAAATATAAAATATATAATTAAGCAAATTTGTATATTAATTGTTAAACAATACCACCAACAACAAAACAACAACAATAGTGCTGTTAAATTTTATTCAAAGAAAACATTATTTTGATCGTAGAATTGTTTAAACTTCTTCATTGTTTTAATTTATTGCATATGTGCGCTAAAGAATAAAGGAAGAAAGGAAAATACAAATGGAAGCATTTTAGCGCAACATTCTCTCATGTGGAATCTTCATTATCCTCACCAATGCCAAGAGTAGCCCCAGTGGCATATCCGAACCCAGTGCCAGTACCAGTGCCATTGTCCACAACCCCAGGACACACATCGACGGAAGTCGTTGTACTTGTAGCACACGGAGTACCTACAGGGCCACCACGCGACGGGTAGATAATAGCAACAGCGATGCCGATGCCATTTGGACCAGAGTTCTGAAATGGGAATTTTAATAAGGTCACACTTGTTGAAGTGGAGCAAAATAATGCTTTATTAGCGTTAATTTACGTATGCTTGCCATTTACACAGACTGAAATAGTCAAGGTTCGCCAATTCAACTATTGTTGTATTATTAGTTACACTGTTAGTAACTGATGGTGTATGGGATTTACATCCTCATTAATGTCATACCATACAAGAGCGAAGCTACTCGATTACTCGGGATGTATAGATATTATTCGGGATGTATGGAAAATACACCATGGGTACGTGACCGCTCTAAGCCAATCGGATTAGGTCATTTTTGTAGGAGATGAAATATATTTTTTATATTTATGCTACATATATTTATGAAATATTATTCATATGAGATGTAAGAAAAGTACGTCAAGGTTTGCCAATTCAACTTTTGTTTTATATTTATATTTTTATATTTATACTACACCTATTTATGTATTTAATTGCTATTGTTATTTAACTGGTATTGTACACAAACTTGCACTTGCAAATTAAAACATTTTGATTCATTTAAGCATAAACGTTTGAAATATTATTCATATGAGATATTAGAAAAGTACCTCAAGGTTTGCTAATTCAACTTTTGTTGTATACTTAATCTTTTATATTTATCCTTCACATATGTATGATTTTAATTTCACTTATTATTAAACTGGTATTGCATCAATACTTAAACTTACAAAATTAAAAACGTTTAAGGTTCATTTTAGCATACACGTTTGAAATATTATTCATGTGAGATATAAGACAAAGCACTATTAACGCACGCCTCTTTTCCCGTCCGTCTTTTTCTTCAATGCAGTCCACCCGGACCTGCTGAACGATCGCCTTCCCCTCGCAGAACTTCTGCACGTTTTCAGGTACCGTTTCTTTGTACGGAACCTCCTCAAAACAGTCGCCTTACACGGCCGTGAACTCAGGCTGTAATTGAGGTAGGTCATGGCAAGAGTCGAATCATGCGAAAATGGATCTAATGACATATGCGGACAGTATACGTCAAGGCTGTCTTAATATAATTATACAGTGCGTCTTATTTTGCTTTCACATTGTAATTTCTGTAGAATTATTACATATTTATGAGCGGTATTCGTGTGTACAAGCTCTGTGTAGGTATATTTACACGTCCGTTATTAAATCATTCTATATGATAAATCCAATGTGACAAGTAAGTAAAAACTCATGTTTTACCTGCATGTAAATAATCATAACCAACGTGTACATTCAAATAATATACTTGCAATCTCATCATATTAAAGGGATCTTTTCACGCTTTGGTAAATTGACAAAATTGAAAAAAGTTGTTTCAGATTCGCAAATTTTCGTTTTAGTTATGATATTTGTGAGGAAACAGTAATACTGAACATTTACCATGGTCTAATATAGCCATTATATGCATCTTTTGACGATTTTAAAACCTAAAAATTATAAAGCGTTGCAACGCGAAACGATTGAATAATTTGGAGAGTTCTGTTTTTGTCGTTAAATTTTGTGAAACTACGAAGATTGCTTATATAAGGTATAAAATTCTTCACATGTATGTACTCGGCGGAATAGCTCAGTAGGCTAGAGCGTTTTTACTTCAGTACTCTGGCAGGACTCCAGGGGTCACTGGTTCGAAACCTGATCCGGGCAATGTTCTTTTCCTTTTTTTAATTTTATTCTTGATTTTTTACTGGAGCTTTTACGATCCAATGTTTACATTTATCGATATAAAGCATTTAATGAATAAGTTAAAAAATGCCAAAATCTGTGAAAAGGCCCCTTTAATATAATTAAGGTAATAATGTAAAACAATAATTACGTCGTCTACAATCACGCAGACACCTCGGTCTGGGACGGCCACGACAATCCAACCCTAAAAAATTTAAGTTGACAATTCAAATTTATGTTATAGCATAATTCGATGATTTAACTTGTTTAAATTATATTAAATGTCAAGCACAGTAACCAATTTTACATATAATGTAAATACATGCAACACCTCAAATCAGCAAATAAAGACAATAACAAGGATGTGAAACTTTACGTACGTTCTCGTTGAGAATGTTTGATAGCAGAACCCCACTGCTGTTATACAGATGTATGTTTGCCCCATCAACTTTTACCGGGAACACATTGCCATCGTCATCCTTGAAGCTGGATGGTGGCTCCTTATGCTGTTATGTAATTAAGTGATTTTTAATGACTTCATTCGGAATTTGAAACAAACAAGCATTAATGTTATTGTACGCTAATGGCCATTTGGTTAGTTGTTGAAGTATTTCAAACAAATAAATAGTGTGTCATTCTAGTGATTTTTGGTATTAAAGAAAAACATTCACTAAACAGCATAATAGATTGAACGAGTTATAGCAACACAAGGACATTTGTACGTTTAAAAAAAACATTACTCATAGAGCAAAACTAACCAACCTAAACGAAAATCTGTTATCAAAGTTTTGCAGTTATCCATTCAATCTAAATTAAACTGCAAATGTATCAGTTATCCATTCAACACAAATGGATATTAATCTAAATGAAACTGCAAATGTATCAGCAGGGTATTACTATTAAGAGCTCAATGTCATTGATAAATAGCCACAAAAAACGAACACAAACGTAACATAAATAACATACAAGATGCAAGTATAAATACAAATAAAGATTCACAATATATCGTTAAGCAGTGAAAGAAAATCGGTGTGAGTGTAAACCGAAACAGCATAAAATTGTTAAACATTTCAAGTACAAACTACTGTTTACATACCTCCTGGCCAAAGACTCCCAGTACGATACACAGCAAGACAACCGCAAAGTGCAACATCTGTAATTACAACCAACATGATTTTTATCCGACGAATTGAATAAAGGTTTACACAGCGTGGCTTAAATAAATTGTAAGGGTTCTTACAAGTTTTATTTTTATTCCGCCATCATATGAGGGCTGCCGGAAAAAAAAACGAGTATTAAACTTAGCTTGAATTCAGGATTGCGTCGTTTCATCCAACCAGATAATACTATATTTAACACAATGTGCCCATATATTATTAAAATAAAACAAAAACAATCAAATGATATGTACAAAAGATATTCCAACCAAACAAAATTGAGCTATCAAAAGCATGCATTATTATCATCCAAGTCAAACAAGTACACTAATTTTTCATTTACTGTTTCAGTACGAACTAGTCGGAAACTGAAACACTAATAGTTATGTCCTCAGCTTTTTATAGAGAACGAGTGGTAACGAAATACCCAATCATTTACGGGAGTTAAAAATGATCTTCTGATATTAATGTTTACCACCAATCTGAAATTCAACACGTACTTTAATGGACGTACATGCATGTTTAACCGGATCTCAATCATTCATATAACATGTTTTCCGAAATTTGTGCTTGGTTTGCATGACATGTATGTTTTGCTTTTTCTCCTGGATAAAGGAAAGTGAGTATATATCATTACCTCACATTGGTTTCGTGAAAAGCAAAATGCAAATGAAAACTTTGAAAAAGTCCAAGTGAAATGTACTATTCACATCACTCAAATGAAACTATTTTTAATACAACGAAGTCCGATGAGTTTGATGCAATTATACAATTTAACGAAAATTAAAACAAAAACTATTAACAAAGGGCATGATGTTGGAAAACACTTAAGTTCGATGCCATTAGGATATGAAGATATGTTTTAACTAGTTTCAATGACAAAGAAAAGTGTACAGTTCCATTCTACCTGTCGGCCTGTCTTCTGATGTTGAACAAGAGTGCCAAACTGTCACAAGATACGCACGTTTGAAGGTTTTGGACAACATGCTAAATGCTTGAAATGCACTAAGTGACCTCGTGACCTAGTTTTTGACCCGGCATGAATCATATTCGAACTTGACCTAAATATTGTCTAGATACAACTTCTGACCAAGTTTGGTGAAGATCAGCTGAAAACTATTTGAATTAGAGTGCGGACACTGCTGTAGACGCCGCCGCCCGCCGCCCGCCGACCGCCGACCGCCAAGGGTGAAACTATAATATGTCCCGTTTTGACAAAACGGGCGTATAAAAAGGCCTAACGTTTGTAATAGTTAAAGTAGGATGAAAAACGTGCACATGTGTAGCGCCGTTAAATGTCGCATCGGCGTTATATGTCGCAGGCTACGATATTTGTCGCAACGTTGACAATAAATGTCGCAAGGAACGATAAATGTCGCAAATCCTACTGACGATGTATGTCGCAACTTTACGACAAATGTCACAACACTTTCAACTGCCGATATATGCCGCAACATTAACGATACATGTCGCACAACTTTGTAAGTAATGTAAAAAATGAAATGTTGAAGTGATATGACTAAAACTTTCAGGTAAGATCTAGAATACCCGACGAGGTTCTTTGGGCCAACTTTTACCAATGGTCAGTTTTTAGTTAGTATTGTCCAAAATGGTCAGTTGTGGTCAGTATTTTAAAATTTTTCATTTGCGTTCAGTATTGTCCAAATGATCAGTTGTGGTCAATATTGACCCAATACATTTTTATAATTTTTGGCTCGAGTAGCCAGATGTTGATTTCCCTGTGCTTAATGGACTGCTGTTATCAAGATTGGCAAAAGGTTGTAAAATATAATAAAACTGTAACATTATTACAGCAACACAAATTACGATAAAATTGTATTGAATATTGTATGTCAGTTGAATGACTGTAGTACATGTATCAGTAATTAGTTAAAGTATTACTATTCTGCAGACGCACTGGCATATGCCGGAGTTTGTATTGGCATACTGATGAACTGACTGACGAATAATATGTTCTTTTTTATTTTTTCAATATCTTTGCCTTCAATTTATGCTTAACATATAGGCAGCGGTATTCTATGTCGCCGATTCACTGACTCGCTGCAGAGTATCAATCTAGCGAAAAATACCTCATCACTGTTTATCAGTAAACTTCGCCTTCTGTTAGTTATTTCCTTTACTTTCGTGAATACAGAAGTTGGTAAGTAACAGTGTCATAGATCATCCTCCGTACACTTTCATTTTGTTTTATTAGATTCCCAATCCTTTTGGAATTTGAACTGGTACTCTTTAAAGTTACTAATCACCGAAATGGCCACATTTACATTAAACATATATATATATATATATGTATGTATTATCTGATACGAGTTGTCGTTTCATACTATTTTCATTTAACGAGTTCAGAAATGATGTTAGTAAGCGAGCCTCTGACTGCTGACTTCGCTGACTCAATTTGAAAGGGTCGCCAAGCGGAATGTTAATTGTCCGTAGGTGGAAAGTGGGTTCCCTTCATCGCCAGAAGAGGGACGTGAGCAACGAAGTTGGCAGCGTAGAGGACCTTGGTGGGGCGGACCTTAGGCTGAGATACAAACCAGGATTTTGATGGGTGGCTATATCAAGATAATCGAAGTGTCCCGGGACGGCGGTATCTAGTACGCTCAACGTGCTGGGGAAACCGTTCTGGGTTCGGATCGACGGCTTGTGGCGTCTCGAGGAGCGGGAAGAAGGTCTTTTTTTCTATTAATCACTGCCTTGGCGGAGTAACCTCGTCCTTAAAAGGGCAACCAGTCATGACTTGTCTTTAAATTGTCTTCCAGGGCACATTAAGGTGTATATGGATCAAAATTATTTTGTTGGCGAATACCGGGCAGCCGAGGTAAATTAGACAAGCCACATTACAGTAATGTGTGTTGACAAAGATGCGTTACGAGAAATTCTCAGGTTATTTTCTAGCCGTCAAACTGTTATTTTCGCCGTCAATTCGGTTTCGAGAATGCTTATGAGTTAACTGGCGACTATTATTTTTGACTGACGTCGGTCGATTAATTAAGCGTTTACCGAAGATTGTTGAACACATAATTACAGTTTTACCATTTACGTAATACAAAACGGTTATTAATTCAGTACATTAAAGACAATGCCGGGCATCATCCTCACACCTTTCACCTGTAAACAATAGTTACTTCTGTAAAGTTAAAAGCAAATGGTGAGCAATTGAATCCTTATGGCGAGTAAGTTGTGAAAACAACAACCTTTAAAGAATCTACGCGGTAGCAATTTAATTTAGTACATGTATATTTCGCTTTTCTATAGCCATGTGTTAATATTTGCTGATTAAAGTTCCTTCGGACGCATCTAAAAACGTGTTTTATAACAGTTCAAAATTGTTTCTGTTGTCTGTCAAGTACCACCCATGAAAAGCGTGCATGTTGAAAACAGACTAGGTGTTGTTACTAAATATAGACGTGCAATTCAGTACATGTAATATTTTATGATGAAAAAGTAAATCAGAATACATGCACACGATGAGAAAGTATTAACCCATTTAAACTATAGAAAAATACGTTTATTTGTGACTTAAAAATTGCAGTAGAAGTTACGTTCATAAAAATATTGGTGACGGGTGGGAGAGTAGAGATTTTACACGTTAAAGTCAGTACATGAAAATGAATAAAAATGAAATGGAAATACATTAAATGAAACATTTAATTACGGGCAAAAGATATTAAATATTTTTGTAACGTGGTTTGATTGAGAATTAAATAAAAAGCTCGCTGATACCAATACATTTATTATTAGAATTATGTTGTGGTTCATTAGACTCACAGACTTTTTCTTATCGCAAACTTAGATATACGTCGAATTTCATTTTTCAGCTTTGTAATCATAAGTGGAGTTTGTGTGAGTCCTGTATAAAATTATGAAATATTGTAAATCAATGGCATTTTCCGCCTTGAGTTTTTTTTCAAAGTCTCACCATTATAGACCATTAAAAGTAAATTATATTGGTGTTTGTATTTTTTGTGGCCTTCTTTATAAAGTCGAACTTAATGTCCTGTGACTATAAGTAATATTAAATGCGTTCAAAGAGCGAACAAGTGCAACGCTTTCAGCGCTTTGATATGCGTAAGCTGTGTAGCACTGTGTTAACTAACACTAAACAGCTAGGGCAGGTAATCGCTGCGAGTAGTTTGACTTTACCTGACCCATTCATAACATCCTATTCTTAATTTAAAGTATCCTTTAATAAACTTACGATATAGAACACAGTATTCTACCTTCTACTGCGATTGTGCCTAAAAAGTTGATGGAAAGCATATACAAACACAACCTTTTTAATTTGAATTTGTTGTATGCATATTTTATTCTAATCAATTTCTTAATAAAACGATACATGCGTTTGCTTAAGTATTTATCATCTTAAAACGGTACTTCTTCTGTCCACGTTTAAGATTGTGTAATTCTTTTACAGATTGATCAGGTGACTATGAGGTATCGTGTCTTACTGTTTTGCATACATTTATCCCATCGCAACATAACGCACAATTTGTTTCTGTTTTCTTTCAGTGTTTGTAAGCTTTGCTCATATTACCAGTGAAGTCTGCACATGTGCAGCTTCTACTGTCACTCAAAGCAGAGTTTATAGTTTTTTATAATTATTTCTACCATTCTGTCAGTGTGTTGTGGCAAAAGGAACTATCGTTTTTTTTTCAATATTTATCTTTTTAATTCTAGCAACTTCTGCAACATCACGAAGTTTCAAACCAACGTTTTTATGAAAGCAAACTTTCCTTTAAAGTAAAATAAGGTAGAATATGTACGTTAGCAATGGAGCCGCGCTTTAAAGAGATCTGCTATGCAGACTATTTTAAATTATTATGCAGCAAAGCGTGTAATGCTCCTGTCACGGATTATGGCGTATCAAGCGACTTGTGGTTTCAACTGCATTTCGAAGAGTTATGAATTGTAAATTATTATCTTTTTAAAATAAATGTCCATTAAGTTTATAGCCCAGTGTTGCGAGATAATTTACATATTTTTACTTGCAAACATTAAGTTAATCCTTAAATTTTATGCAGTGTCATTTTGGAAATTTATCTTTATATCTTGAGGAAATATAGATTTATTATGAGTATTCACACGATTAAATCTTCAAAGCAAGTCGCAATATTAAGCTTACCAGGATCACACTTTTTTTTTTAATTTTACAAAAAAATTGTATACAATATATTTTGCTAAATAAAAGAAAGAAAAACAAATATATATATATATATATATATATATATATATATATATATATATTTATATATATAGATAGATATAAAGTCTATGATTTTTGTTCGATTTTTATGCGTGAAAAAAACTCATGGGTTATAATACACGTATTATAAAATCGTTACCATGCGCTATTTATAGAAATATTAACTAATTAATTTACAAAATCCGAGTTTTGTATAACGTACAATACTAGTTTTACCAAGAAATTCAATACATAAACACTAAACGTTAGCCTAACTATGTTTTGAATTTATAAGAAAAGAATACATATATTTACCACAATAGAGTGTACTTGTTAAAGTAATTCACGCTTATTACTGCTGACAGGCAATAATATGTTTTTTGTTCAATCAATGTTATGATCGATTTGAGCCCCTTCGCCAGCTTCGTAATTGATATTCGTGTATTATTCATAGAGGACAAACACAACACTTATTTCATTATATGAACGCCATTACATTGAGATTATAACACAACGTGAAGACAATTGTATAACTGTGCATTTAGTTCTAGATTGGCGGCTGTAGATATTATTATTTTTAATTTAACCCGATTAATTTAAACAATTGTGAAAATTTACATAATAAAATATGCACCAGTTGCTGGTCTATGTTGTACAATTGCTGTATGTTTTTATTAATATTTAAAAGTGGCCTTAAAGGCATTTTACAACATTAACAACAACAACAACAATAGAAATAAACCAGTGCAACGTTCTAACGTATATTGCTCGTAGCATTTAATACATTTATTAACGTAAGCATAATGAGTATGAAGTACATGACTTTCTCGGATAGGAGTGGTAATCATTTTAGCACATGTGGTGTAGCTTGCACTGGCCACGCCTACTTGCTGGACACGCCTCTGGCATTAATGCCTCTTTGATAGCATGTACACCGACAGACTAATTTGTATGCTTGACGGGTACGGATGTTAATAAAACAAGTATAAATTTCAATGGTGTTTGTTCCTTAAATGGTGTTCCTTTAATGGTGATAAATAGTGTATTCTGTAGAAGAAACACTACCGTACATATTTCAAAATTAAAGTGAAACATGAGCTTTGCTCGGGAAATATTCATTTAATCATGGTTTACTCGAGAAAACTGAGTTCTTTCATAAACTCTAATCGAAGAATCGATGGTTTTTGTTTCAATATTATAATTTCAAATTATCTCCGGTCTGACGCTTCCATAACATCCGGCTAACAGCGACAAATCTTTGAATGGATGTTAGGATTTTATTTTAATGAGCTTGAGATTTAACGTGCGTGGTAATGGAAAATTGAGTTAATTGAGAGTAAACGAATTAATTTATTTTCAATAAGCTAGGATGTAGAATATTTAATTTGTTTTGATGATATTCATCTCATTAAATTTCCATAATTTTGATGTTTGGTAATTACGCTTTTACTTCAATATGTGCTTAATAGTTGTTTTCGTCTTAACGACTCAACTGAAACGTATGGGGAATGTTCGCATCACACGTTTTAGTCTGGTGAAATATTTTCTTTCTACTAATGGTTAAAACCATAGAAGCATTTAAAAGAGCAGAGTATAATAAGTTAATGATATTGCATACAATACGCAATTAACAGTAAGAGCTTGGGTCACCTTCAATGTAATGACTTAACATTTACAGACTCTGGTAGTTGGAGCGACACGTATTCTAAAATAGGTTTATATTCGCAGCAATTCATTTTGAAATCCTTTATCGCAATGCGAGAATAAGTTCAAGTTCAAGAGTAAGTTGGGAAACCTCCACCATGGTTACATATATACACCGACACCTTTCTGTTATTTGAAGCGAAGGGCACCGTCCAACATGTTCTTAAATTACAATGTACCTCTTGATTTAAACAAAATAAAAAACATTATTTCATCGATATGACGTTTCACTTAATTTCATACAACTATGCAATCATGCACAGATTTTGACTTCATATGTTTGTGTGATAGAGACCTTGAGCATTAAGCTCGACATCAACACAGACATTACGCTGACAATGTATGCACGTGCATTATCAGCAAATTGTCTGCAAAATAAGTAAATACAAAGTTGTTATTACCAAGCTCGTACTCCAGCTTAAGGTATCATAGAACAAGATTTTTTACTTCATACTTGAAAAACATTTTTACTGAAAAAATAAAATAAATATTAAAACGCAAGAAATTGTAGCGATTTAAATTTAATGTTGGGATTTCATTACAGGATAGTTGTTAGGCTTGTTTTTGATACAGGATATAGGCGTAGGGTAAACCTGTTTAGGAATTTGAATAACATCCGTTTGTACAGTTCTTTTTAAGCTTTTATATATCAAGCGTGTTAATAGTGAGTTTTTTTTGTTTAAACGGTTAAAACGAAAAGAACGGTGTTGTTCTTTTTTGTTGGTAAACGGCATTAACATATTTAAATCAATGAAATCAACTAGACTTGTGGTGACTTATGTTGCGGATATTTTTTTCCATAAATGTAAAATGAATCACGTCCATATCTGTACGAGCTGTTCAGTCAGAATTTAATATTTATTCATCAATATTATATATTGATGATTATTTATCTAAAACTTAAAGCACAAATACTATGTGTTAAATGCAATAAAAGCATTGGGTTACCACATTATCATGAATCACCCATACATATTTTAAATATGTATACGCGCGCGTTCTTTACATACATGTTTGAGTTGTTTGCATTACAATTTGACTGGTGTATATATTATTTATAGTATCGATTATCAATTTAATTATGATAACTACATTCGTAAAGTTTATAGAATATTTTTTTGTTAAATATACCAAAACTGATGTCTATCATGTCAATGGTCTAAGCACATTAAGAATCTAGTAAAGTGCGCATGTCTTATTTAAATGATGTACCCTATTGTGCATGAAATGTGAGCATACGCTGAACGATGTTTCTTGTACCACTTTAGCATATGCCCAAATTGTGTAAGTATCATTTCCTGACACACTGACCGCGCACTCGCCTTGATACCCTGCGATATAGAATGTATCGCATGTTAAGCGACTGTACGATTAATACGATTAAGCAGTTGGAGAGGTTGTGAAAGCATGTGAGTTTGGTTGGTTGACTGGTAGGGTTTCTAGCTGCGGGCACTCTGCTAAATCTCACCCCAAAGAAGCAAAATCTAGCCCCTGTAGTAGCAAAATCTCGCCCCTGTATACAATATAAGTGAAATAATATTTATGTTTGTATTTTTTATTGCCGTTCGCTTTTCATAATATAAACGGTCGAACTTCATTTCCTGTGACTGCTATTGCATACACTCAATTAGCGAACAACTGAAGTGCATTCGGCGCTTTGATTCTCACATGATTTTAAACTAAATAAATACATCTTGATTGACCAAACAAATGCTGATAGATCAAAAAGTTGTTTACTATCGTGACGACATTTCATGTTGAGGACGTCATTTCACCAAAATTAAGCCATGCGACTGGTTAGTTATTGATTCTGTAGCCAATGAAAACGCTTTAAAATGTTGTATTACACATGTGTAATATACAAAAATACGTAATGGCTGTAATACATTGAAAACATTGTATAGCATGTGATAAAATATTATTTAAGCTATGAAAGTATATTGCAGGGAAAATAAAAAGGACACAAAATAACGAAACAATTTGTTTTTATTTTACACTTAATTGAAAAATAACAAATAAATGCGTGTTTCTACATATTGTAAGCAATAAGCAGTAAATGAATAAAAAAATAAGTAAACAATAATACAATTTATACATTATAATCATTTTTAAATAAAATACTGTAACATACCAACAATGTCTTTGTTGATAAGATGAAAACAATAAGGCATTCTTCGCGAGTAAATGTATTTATGAACCAACACAAACTATGTAATCACTATATTTCCAAAAACATAATGTCATGAAAAGACGTTAAAGTAATTGGTGGTCGCCAGCGTTTAGATCATCCCCGTCACCGTTAAGGTCATCACCGTCAGCGCTCAGGTCATAACCACCAGCGCTCATGTCATCATCACAAGCGTTCAGATCATCAACGCCAGCGTTCAGGCCATCACCGGCAGCGTTCAGGTCACCACCGCCAGCGATCAGGTCATCACCGCCAGCGATCAGGTCATCACCGCCAGCACTCAGGTCATCAACGCAAGCGTTCAGGTCACCACCACCAGCGTTCAGTTTTATGTTCAAGTATTATTAGAGGGTAACGGCTTGACAAACATGAACTCCCATCCGGATTTATCAATGTAGTGGCACTATTCATAGCTGACACTTTTGAAATCTGCATATTATACAGCTTCGACATCGCTTGCAATGTTGTTTTTGTCCGCTACAAATAATTTCGTGGTTGCTCAAGTATTGAGTTCCATCAGTTTGCTCCACATATCATATTACCAAAAACGGGTGTTTGCTTCAAAAAGGTTACTACGTCAAAGCGTTTCTTCAATACTGGCGTAGGTGATATGAAACAGCTGCAAACTGCCAGTTTCCGTTCCCAATAGGATCCATTATGACGAACAATCCGAATTCCGATCCCAAGTTGTTCAGCTGAGACGATTTTGTTGTTGGTATGCAATACTGTTTTCGATGTAACAGTTTCTTGTTGGATGCACCAGTTGATGTTCACGCATATTGTGTGAGGTTGTTAACGTGGTACCATTTTTCTTTCGATAGGGCAGATTGTCCTGCTCGAGCAGGTTTGGGGACACGATATTTAATTTGTACGTGTTTGATTTCAAAGATCGCTTCTGTATCACTCCAATCTACTGCCTATATTCCCCTATTTAATAAACCTTTTTTCTTAGAGCGTTACAGCACAGAGTCTCAAATATTAATAATTGGTGTTTTGTTTGCCTTCTCGTGAGCTCTGTCGTTTCGGCTATTACACTTTAGTGTTGCGACTTTTTCGGCATCTTTTAGTTTCTTTATTAGCAGTTTGCGATTTAGCTTTAAATTGTCATTATAAAGATCCCTTAGTTTAAACTTTATTTCAAGAAAATAGTGCATGCTAGCATGTACACCTGTAAACATTATTCGAAATATACAGATACCAAAATTAAATGTGATTTGGATTGGAAAACAAGGTCGATGTGACACTTATAGAAATTCCTCTCCGCTTGTGTGGAGTTGCGACTGTAATCATTGTGGTCAGAAGTCGAACTGTAAGTGTTAAGATTACATGTGAAAAAGGTAGGAGAAGACAATATTGATATGCGCTGCATATCAGGACAATCACAATGAACTTTAAAACCAAACACTAACTTTTAACATGATCTTTTAACTGTTACCTTTTAATCCGTTGTGCATCTGTATAATTCATTTGTATTCACCTGAGCATCTACAAAGGGAATATGACAGCCAAAACATATAACATATGCATTACGGCCCTTATTATTCACGGCCATTTGACACATAAACAATATTCTGGTTGTACGCCTGTGGATTATTTTCTTTCGTATCCGAATTACTTGTCCGGATTCGAGTGCTGTCACCTGCCTCGTGATTTTCACAGTTGTTGTGTTTGTATTTAAAGCTCATCTTTAGTTCTATGTAAAACATTTATATTTATATTACGTTACTGCTGAGTAATAATGACCACAGTTACATATTAACAGTTGTTTTACGATAAAACTTAACTTGTCCATGAGACGCCGGTTCATTGTCAGCCATTTGTCGCAGTGCTTTATGGTCGGATGAGTCATCTCTTTCAACCAATAGCTATCTTCACGATTTCTAATTTAGATCAACGGTACTGTTTACATGTTCTAGCATTTGGCCCTTTGTATTCGTCGTTTAAAGAGACATATCGACTCTGATTATTTTCAATTTTTGAAGCCATTTTCTCAAGTACTAGACGTTCTTAGTGAGCGTTCTAATTCTGGCCAGTTGGTCGCCCCGATTTTGCCACTTTGGGGCGCCCATGGCCAACTGGCCTGCTCAATGACCAGTTTTGGCCTTAAACGACCTTGTTTGGCCACATTTGCCCATACGCTAGTATAAAAGGACGACCAAATTTTGGTCATGAGCTCAGTTCCATCACGAAAACTTAGAGGCAGGTCCTTTTATAAAATTAACAGCAAATGCTTAATAATCACTTATATTTATTCGCAAGAGCTCATTGAACATCATACTTAAAGTACTTACCTGTGACATTTCATTACGACATTTTGAAGCATTTATTGTCCCAGCACAATCGCTACTCAATTGGCTGTCGTAACCAACTTAACGGGTGATGGATCGCTACAGCAGACTGTTGCAGACATGACTGCTTTTCTTAAAGATGTGGTTAGCAAGCTGAAGATTTTAAAGGGATCCGGTATTAGCGATGCAAGAAATACCGAAGGCAATTAGAACCATAACAAGACCCAGCGATACACATAGGCACACCATCGCCAGATTATGCAATGTCAGATGTTCGAGCCAGTGTCCCACAACGCATGCAACAGATGCAACATATGTATCATCGCGACGGACGCTACACAAACGAAACAGGCTACGATGTGTACCAACAGGACCCAATCAGGGAGCATGCCTGGCAGCGACAACGCAGCGCTCGCAACTTAAATCGTCAAAATGAACGGCTGTATAAAAACGAACCAATAGCAACAACCGCGCGTCACAACAAACAAATGACCGTTAAGATAACTCCCTACAACGGTACCGAAGAATGGACCACGTGGATAACGCAATATGAGACTATAGCGTACAGGTGCGGGTGGAATGAAGATGAGAAACATGATCAACTCCTACCTAGTCTTAAAGGTGTCGCGGCTCAATTTGTTGTTTCGCAATAAACACCGCATACTATCAACTCTTATGCTGACTTTGTAGCGGAAATGAAGAGCAGGTTTCGAGTGATCGAGACTCCGAGGTCGCTCGCTTAAATTTAGCAGATGAGCGCAGTGTCACGGTGAGACAGTAGAGGAGTTCGCAGCAGACTTGAAAATGCTGTATGATAGGGCACACCGTTGTAGAGATAGACAAACGAGAGAAGAAGATTTGGTTGGGCGTTTCCTTGACGGATTGTACGATGAAGAAATAAAGTTTTAAGTCGAGTTCAACAAAGAACCACGTATGGTAGATGAAGCAGTCTACCACGTTGTTAATCTGATGCAGATCCGAAACGTGAAAAGGAATGATAAAAAAGGGCGATTCAAACACGCCGAGCATACGAATCAAAAACGGACGAGAAGCGATATTCGGGAAACAACTGATAATAACAGTGTTCCAAATACAGATCCACGTAAGATCCCTGTGATAACAGGCCTTGATAACGAAAAAACAAGAGGCAAAGCAGTCCGATTGAGAACGAGCTCATTCAAGGGTTACTTGCAAGAATTGAGAAGCTAAAAAAGGAAAGAGTAAGAAAAAATGCAGCGAGCAAAAGTGAAGTTGAGTGCTATAGCTGTCACGGCATTTGTCACTACGCGAGAGAGTGTCCAAAGCGGACCAATGAAAAATGTGAAAAGGCTGCAAGTAACACTAAGTTCAATTTAAACTACCAAGGACCGACCCTTGTGGCCAGAGGGAGGTCCCAATAAAGAAGACAGGCCAGAAAAGTCCAGAGAAAGCAGATAATGCGATGCCTGCTAGAAACGCAGAACATTTCGCAAGAGGTAAAGTGAAGAGAAACTTGGCTAAAGGTGTCTACGTTAGATGTTACGTGAACGACACGCCTATTACTTTTACCGCCGATACGGGTGCCTCTCACACAGTAGTTTCCACTAGAGTTTTTGAAAACATTTGCGCAGCGAAAAGGCCTACGCATAGTTAAGTCCTCGTGTTTGGTTGGGGCGGTGGGTCGCAAATAAATGAGGCGAGAAAAGCGAGCCTTACGTGAGAAGTAGGACCGATGAAGATTGAACAAATGGTCATCGTTGCAGAGATCGAAGAGGATGCTTTGATAGAATATGACATTTTGAAAGGTTCAAAAGGTGGTCCGGCGGATATACTTCTAAGCAACATTAAAATAATTCTTTACGGAAGGGATATTCCAATATTTCAAGTAGGAAAGCACAATAAGACCAGGCGGGTGATGGTAGCTGACGACACAAAAGTACCCGGTTTAACTGAGATGATTATATATTATAGATGTTTTTGTGGAGCGATATGAAAAGGATAAAGATGACGAATGTGAGTTCGTTATAGAGTCAGATGACAGGTTTTACGACCAGTATCCTTTGCAAATGGCATCGACATTGGTGGATTTAAATCGAAATCCAACCTGCCAATTAAGAGTGTTGAATCCGAGTGACACAGTGGTGGAGTTAAAACAGGACGCAGTTATCGCACAAGCTGAACATGCAGACAAACAGCGTGACCGTTCAAATATTCGCCGAATACAGATTGACCAACAATCAACGTGAAGTAAGATCATAGAGTTTCAAGAAGCCAGTGAGTCTGAAGTGCCCGAACATTTGATACCGTTTGCAAAAAGTCAAAAGAAGGTACAGTCTAGCGATAACTTCTCAAAAGCAGAATGAAACATTGGGCTCACGACGCTGGCTGAACACTCTATTAATACGGGCGACGTAGAGCCAATAAAACAGAGACCACGACGGTAGCCATTGGCGTATGCCGGACAAGAAAAGACGATCATAGATGACTAGCTGCAGAAGGAAGTGATACAGAAGAGTACTTCGCCATGGGCTTCACCTATTGTTCTCGTAAAGAAGAAGTGTGGTGCCATAAGACCGTATGTAGATTATCGGAAACTGAACGCTTTGGTGAAACCGGATGGTTTTCCGTTACCAAGGGTACAGGATTGCTTAGTCGCAGTGGTCGGATCAACTTTGTTTAGCAGCTTTGACCTTAGTAGCGGATACTTTCAGATCCCACTGAAAGCTAAAGACCGACCAAAAAGTGCATTCTGTTGCAAGTATGGTCACTATGAAATGATCAGAATGCCATCGTAATGCGTTATCAAGATGCGCAACTCCTTAAGATTGTACATGCGCAGAGGTCGATATGAGCAAACCACTTAAGTGTGGACCATGCAACAAATGCAAACGAAAGTCAGAGATGATGAGTTGGACCCCCAAAGTAAGCCAACAGTTCGCGAACGAAGTAAAGGAAAACCAAACAGAAGCCAACAAAGAAATCACAGGTCCAGTAGAAATGAAAATTGAGCAACGTGAAGCAATGCACTCAATAAGAACGGCGAAGGGAGACAAGCAATTCAGTAAAAAAAACGATGAAAGTAACTGGGTATGGAGTGAGACTTCGGATACATTTGCTATTTAACAGAGTGCAGATGAAGATTTAGCTGTCATAATTAAGGCAAAGCGAGAGGATAAAAAAAACGGGAAGTGATGTCATCGACCTTTGTAGCTCAGAGCGTAGACATTATTGGCTCATGTGGGATGATATATATCTGAAAAATGATATTATGTACAAGCGGTAATCTCTGGACACTTAGGAGTTAAGAAAACAAAAGAGAAGATATTACAAAGATATTACTGGTACAACCTGAAACAAGACTTGCAGCTGTACATTAAACAATGCGACATATGCACGGCTGACAAGACTCTTAACAAAAAACCCAAAGCTCCAATGGGACACTTTCGAAGTGGTGGTCCATGGAACACGCTTGCACTGGATTATATGGGGCCATTTCTGAAACTGAAAGAGGAAATAAGTATATCCTTGTAATAACCGATCAGTTCACCAAGCATGTTGAAGTAGTAGCCGTACCAAACCAGAAAGCAGAAGATTGTGCATCGCGACTCCTCAACGATCTTATATCTAGATGGGGAGCACCTTTAAAGATTCATTCAGACCAAGGAACCACGTTTGAGAGCAAGATTTATCAAGAGCTCTGCAAATTGCTAGAAGTACGGAAAACACGAACCAGCCCAAGAAACCCGCAGAGTAATGGCTAAACCGAGAGGTTTAATAGAACGCTACAGAAAATTATCAAGGCAAACCTTACTCAGGAGCAGGAAGACTAGGATATGCACTTGGGTTGTTTGGCCGGTGCTTATAGATGTACGCCAAATGAATCAACTCAGTTATCGCCGAACATGTTATGCTTAGGCCGTGAATTACGCTTACCAGTGTTCCCATACAACGACAGCGCCGTGGAAGTTGTCCAGTACGCAGACTACGTAGAAGGCCTGAAAAATAAGATGCTGCATGCACACGCCATCGCTAGAAAATATCTCAAAAGGAAGGCGGAACTCAGCAAGGAGATCTACGACATACGAGTAGCCGAATACAACAATAAAGGCGATTTAGTGTGGTTTTACATGAAGTAAGAAAAGTGATCGTTACCCCAAAACTTGAGAAGCGGTTTGAAGGTCCTTATGTAGTGATCAAAAGAACATCAAAAGAACATCGCCATTTAATTTTGAAATAGCGCTGAATAATAAGGGTTCAATTAAAGTGGTTCATCACAATAAACTTAAACCTTCCGAAGGCAGTGTGGGCGCGACAACTTTCCTCGAACTTGAGAAGAAAATTTCGCAATTCATCGATGTCCGCTCAGTACCTGTATTAAGCACCAACGTATAAAGCACTATACGTAATATTTAACATTCAAGAAACCTTGTAAATGGTAAACATTCAACATTTAATTTAAAATGTAACATTAAGCGTATTAACATTAAGAGCAACATTAGCATGGTTCGTGTTATTCAGCGTTGTAAGTAAAACGTTAATACGGAGTATATTTCGCATCTATTTGCATAAATATGACATTTTAAGGCAATTATTAAATAAAATGAAGCATGAAGCTTAGTGATAAGAAAGTTATTTTACGCGATAAGTCACAGATGACGTGGTTGAGCGACACGGACGATTTCGCGCAGTGGCAAAGGCACCAATTCATTTTCGTTTGACAATCACTTAATAAACAAATTTCTTTTACAGAAAATGTACGCATTGAAAACCGCCAGCTACAGGAAACTATATAAAGGCCGATTCTGCCTGAAAGCCGACCGAAAACACCGCGCCATAGCACATGCACTAAAACACCATGTTTAACTCGACAGAGTACCATTCTATTGTACATTGTGTAACTTCGGTGCACGGCTACAGTAGACCTCCTGCACCATGTTAAGCAGTACAAGAGACATGTAGTAGAGGCAGCCACATGGGTATCACTGATCAACCGACGGTGCTGAGACAGAGTACGAACCCGGTTGACCCCAACTCTCTAGTGGAAGTGATCGACATGGAAACGAGCGCGGAAGATCAGGATGAAGAAGAGTACATCACCACTTATTCGCATCAGCGTCCAATGATCAACCATGTTCAACCAGATTCGTGCATGTCGAATGTCCTTCCACCAACGTCTTCATCTTTAGCATTTACTACGCCCATTAACAACGTAGGCACAGCGAGAAACCGGACGCCACATTTGAGCAGTATTTCGGACCCATACACGTCACAAATTAGCATCTAGTCAATGCCATCCTTATCGAGTCTTCTGGTTGTAAACCTGACGTCGCTAGTTCCGTTAACCGTTGTCTACAACAACGCAGTGAGAAACCCAACACGATACAGATGTCTAGACAGGTTATTGTTCCACAGCAGTTAAGCATTCCAAACTCGAGGTCGTTAACGCCATAAACAAAGGAAATGAGGTTTTAAGTGAGGACAGTAGGGGACGACAAAGCCAACAGCATAAGGAGACTAGAAGAACTTAGAAGTCTCAACAGACAGGTTTCGATGCAAAACCGGAACCACGCTTTGACTCGACAGACGCCGTCATCTTACAGAACCCCTTCTCGTAGCCAAGACAAAGGGTCAAAAGTGTGATGAAGAAAATATAAACGTTTCAATTATCGCGAAGTGTTCATTTCATCGCTGGATAATATGTAACATTTTAACTAATATTAACAAACGTGAATTTAAACACTAGCTAATTACCAGTCACATAGTGCAAAGAATAATTTTAAAAGTTTAATCTGTGAAAAGAAAGGATTGGTGACAGACAGAGTTGATATGTGAGTCGGGCATTCTGTGTACGTTTAATCTTACGCGGAATCAAAGGACTGAGAGGACTTTTGGTGTAACGTTTACGTATGGACGATTTAACTGTCATTTGTGTCAGTACATTCTAATATTACATGTGTATATATTTCATGATATCTATTACATAAAGTTGTGAAGTATAATATAAACTCTTGTTTGTGTTCCCAAACTTGTTGTGTAAGTTAAAGCATGATAAATATATGTTATTGTTGTAAATGAGATTTTTACTAAGTAAGTCATTATAATATAGTACAATGTGTTTGGTTACAGGAGTAAAACAAACTCGTTGGAGGGGGGTATTGATATGCGTTGCATATCAGGACAATCACAATGAACTTTAAAACCAAACACTTACTTTTAATATGATCTTTTAACTGTTACCCTTTAATCTGTTGTGCATCTGTATAATTCTTTTTTATTCACCTGAGAATCTACACAGAGCATATGACAGCCAAAACATTAAATATATACATTACGGCCCGTATTATTCACGGCCATTTTACACATTACCATATTCTGGTTGTACGCCTGTGGATTATTTTATATCGTTTTCGAATTTCTTGTCCGGATTCGAGTGCTGTCACCTTCCTCGTGATTTTCACTGTAGTTGTGTTTGTATTTAAAGTTCATCTTTAGTACTATGTAAAACATTTATATCTATATTACATTACTGCTGAGTAATAATGACCACAGTTACATATTAACAGTTGTTTTACGATAAAACTTAATTTGTCCATGAGACGCCGGTTCATTGTCAGCCATTTGTCGCAGTGCTTTATGGTCGGATGTGTTATCTCTTTTAACCAATAGCTATCTTCACGATGTCTTATTTTAGATCAACGGTAATGTTTACATGTTCTAGCATTTGACCCTTTGTATTCGTCGTTTAAAGAGACATATCGACTCTGATTATTTTCAATTTTTGAAGCCATTTTCTCAAGTACTAGACGTTCTTAGTGAGCGTTCTAATTCTGGCCATTTGGTCGCCCCGATTAGGCCACTTTGGGGCGCCCATTGCCAACTGGCCTGCTCAATGACCAGTTTTGGCCGTAAGTGACCTTGTTTGGCCACATTTGCCCATACGCTAGTATAAAAGGACGATCAATTTTTGGTCATGAGCTCAGTTCCATAACGAAAACTTAGAGGTAGGTCCTTTTATAAAATTAACAGCAAACGCTTTATGATCACTAATATTTATTCGCAAGAGCTCATTGAACCTCATATTAAGGTACTTACCTGTGACATTTCATTACGACATTTTGAAGCATTTATTGTTAGTGTATGTACATAATATTGGTGCCATTATCGATAGTGAAAGACTCATAAGGAATAAATTAAACAAGTAAACTTGCAACACTTCAAATAATGAACTGTAGGTACTCTAATGCTCAGGTGAAAATACACTAACTGCCTTTATAGGAATATATATGTAGTTACTAGTGTAATGATTTTTGAGTTGCATACAGAATTGATCATTTTGTTCAACGTGCGACAATGAAAGTTAATAACTTTTCAAACAGTGTTGTTTGCATTCCTCATATGTTAAAAAGTGCAGCATGGACGGCTGAAAAGACAGTGTACTACTCGTACGTACACATGCGTTCAGAGGTGGAACGTAATAAAATCTAATAGAAGTATGTAAAACAAGAGCTGTCAGAGGACAGCGCGCTCGACTATTTGAGCGCTTGACAGTATAGCGTAAGCCATCATGGGGAAATGGTTCATATTCAATAATTTATAAGACAATCTTTCAAAAATAAAAAAGGAAACAACAAAATTTTTTTTGGGGGGGAGGGGGGTAGGGGGGATGGGGGTTGAGAGGGGGGTATAATGTGGGATGTGGTCATTTATTAGATGATCTTTCAAAAATAAGAAAAGAAAAAAAAAATTGGGGTGGGGGGGAGGTGGGGGCGGGGGGCATGGATTTTGGGTTGGGGCGTGGGGTATTGTTTTGGTGGAATCCATTGTGGTATTCAGGTAGGTGTTGTTTTGTCAAAGTATTAATAAAATCTGATAATAAATAAAGAAGTTATGGCATTTTAAGAAAAATGTTCAATTATCAAATTATAAAAGGGGCCATAATTCTTTTAAAATGCTTGATACAGTTGTCTGCTCTTGTTTATAGGTTGGGGTCATGTTGGTAAAGAAGAATGCAAAATATAAAGCAATATGTCAAAGGACATAGGAAATATTTGGGGTAGTACGCAAACTTTAACATAGATTTATCAATAATATGCATATTCTAAGTATAAAAGGGGCAATAATTCTGTCCAAATGCTTGATAGAGTTGTCTGCTCTTGTTGATAGGTTGGGGTCATGTTGGTAAAGACGTATGCAAAATATGAAAGCAAAATGTCAAAGGACATTGAAAATATTTGGGGTAGTACGCAAACTTTAACAATTGCTGCATATTCTAAGTGGAAAAGGGGCCATAATTATTACAAAATGCTTGATAGAGTTGTCTGCTCTTGTTTATAGGTTGGGGTCATGTTGGTGAAGAAGTATGCAACATATGAAAGCAATATGTTAAGGGACATTGAAAATATTTGGGGTAGTACGCAAACTTTAACATTTGCACGCAAACGCCAACGCACACGCACCCGCCAACGCACACGCCGACGCCGGGGTGAGTAGGATAGCTCCACTATATATATTTCATATATAATAGTCGAGCTAAAAAGGAAAACAAAAAACAAACAAGAAAAAAACGTTGTTTTATATGTAAACTTGGTACAAAGTCTGTTGCAGAGCAGTAGAGAGCCGATTACACGTATGTCACAAAACGTTTCGTTGCTATGATATATCGCCGTACAGCGCGGAACAGAAATTTGTTTCCTGCAAGAGATAATCGATCATCAAAGCCATTAAAGAGATTATTTGTAGTAATAGGGCAGCATATATCGGTAAAGCAGTGGGTTCTAAGGTTTGTATAATGTGTTTATCTTAAGAGAAAGTGTTCGATTGTTTCTGAAGATCCACAGGAACTTAAGGGGGAGTCGAAGACGTGTGTGTAGGATTTGTCCAGATCGCGAACCGCAGTAAAAAAAGAGGTGAGGATTTCTTTTTAGCTTTGTTTAGGGCGTTTTTAAAGGAATGTACGTCTGGTGAATCTTGTATTGTTATGTGCAGTTGATTCCACTCCCGTTTTGCGCACGTGCTCTGGCATGTCGAATGTGTTTCAAATTGTATCCGTCTGATTGGGTTTGAATAATATGTCGAATAAGATCTGACATGTATCCCCGGGGGTGAGAATCCATTTTGTAAAAAAGAAGTAGGCGATGTTGTTTCCTTCTTTCCGAGAGTGTATCCCATTTGATGTCGTTCAGTAGCTTTTGGATGTTGCAATATTTTACCCTTTACTAGCGCCATCGGCAACAGCAAACCTATCAACCTGAAATACAGCATTTATATTATGTAAGTTAACAACAATAAACTAAAACTCTGTTTACGGTTCTATTATCGTATTGCTATTACTTTATTATAAGACCTTAATCAAAAAGCAATAGAGCTCACTGTTTACCAAGCTTGACATAAAAGAACACTGTTAGACATTATTCCAATTAAATCGCTTTGGTTACGACGTCATTTCACCTGACCTGCACCGGCCGATTATATGAGACCTTCATTGTGCGTTCCCTGATTCCATAGCAAACGAAACATTTTTCCCCATACGGTCGCACTGGTAATAAGCATTTGGTAATACGATTGGTGGACACAGTGTCAAGTAAATTTGTCAAGTATTTTGATAATGATTGAAAAACTATAGATGCTTTGTGGCTGACCCTCGTACCCCGTTATCTCAACATTTTACAGTATTGTTAAAATAAATGTATCGCGAGCCACACGCACCGAGTTTAAGGGCGAATAGTCTACTGTTTTTGTTGGAGAAAAAGTAAAATCTGCCTCCGGGGTGAATACTATCGATTGTTGCCATTGGCTTATTTAATACAGAGCTCGTGATAACGAATTGCGAGGACACGTGCGTCATTAAATTAGCCAATGAACAAACTCTTAAGTGTTCAGTCCGGTGGAAGCATTATACTTCTGCTCCGACAAATTCATGTATAGTAGTCGTCCTTTGAAGCTCGCGAGACGTTAATTGGCGACGTCGATGGCTTTTGATTTGACGTCATAGATGTCGCACAATTTCCGCTTAAGAATTTAATGATGTCAATATATGCATTCAGTAATTAAATATATATTTCGCCATAGAAAAGGAATGTTTCACCTTGGAATAGGCAGACGATGCAAAGACGATCCTTTTCTGAATTTAAGATTTCTTATTTTCGCATACAAACTTTATTAGAGTATGTTGAAACCAAATAGGAAATATATAATGAAATCGGTCCTGGTCTCGATGTTTTAAGGAAATTACTAGTTGCGACAATCATACGTTTTTTTCTAATAATAGTTAATACCATTTAGTAAATAGACGGGATTTATGTACCAATTTGGATATTTCGTTTAAAGACTATCGGCAACGTCTTAAATATACAAAAATTAACAACCGATAATATTGCACCCGTGTCCTACGTTTTGAAGAAATAAAATGTTCGCCTCGGACTACAACAGGTAATTTTTAGCGTCATGTTTTTTTTATTTTTGTTATCGCCTTTTAAAATAAAAATATTTTCTTTAACATTTAAAAAAGTCAAAATTCACCAACAAAGGTCATGCAAATCACGTTTACTTTATGTATATGACTTTGCAAAGCTTTTGATAAAATCAGGGTTTATAAAGGTATGCTATAGTCACCATGGTTTAATCACACGAGCAATCGTGGTATATTCATGCCCTACTAAAATCAAACATAAAAAATAATTACCTCAAAATCAGCATCTCTGTCTTCATGGTTCTTTCTCTAGTAAGTCGGCCAAAATGAAATCCCAGATAAATCAACTGTTGGATAAGAAGACTTCATCCAATCAAATTATAATCGCGAATCGTGTTCTCATCTTGTAGAAACTTGTCTAAACTAAATGTCAACCCGATAGACGACCTAATTTTGCTGTCAATTTTTAAATAAATTGTCTATTAAAATGATTGTTAGCAATACGACTTTCGTAATGTGGCTGACAACTGAATATCTGTAAATCCGTGATGTCATGTTTGTGACATCAAATCAGGTGCGGATCCAAGGTTTTCGAATAGGGGGGAGGGGCGTAG
This sequence comes from Dreissena polymorpha, assembly GCF_020536995.1. NCBI lineage: Eukaryota > Metazoa > Mollusca > Bivalvia > Myida > Dreissenidae > Dreissena > Dreissena polymorpha. The sequence goes on from NC_068359.1 coordinate 87,170,854, forward strand.
GTCAAGTTTTACATGGGGCGGCTACTTTAGTGACAAATTGTTAACCATAAAACGGTTGATAGTATCTTATGATATCCGATTCCATGCGCCGCAGGTAATTGTTTTGGGTTAAGCAACCCTTGGCATTCGATTTAAAGGCCCCAAATATGCACATTTTAATAAAAACAATATTGGCTGATTCAAAGGGTGGACGCACGCCGCTTCCGCCCTCCTACACCCGCCCTCGCAAAGATCCCAAAACGTTAAGAGAAGCACCAAAACGACACATTTGTTTCACAACTGTGAAGATTGGACAATAATCTGGTGAAAATGAACATAAATGTAATTCAGACAAATGTCATCAATATATTCCGATTTCTATAAAGATTTGTCTTTTGTATCTTGTATTTTTGTATTTTGTCAATAACATCAGTTATGTATGTGTCGCAAAAGAGACTTTTTAAGCTTATCAACTTATTGCCGTACAAGAATATTGAATTTACCATTGTGCAAGCCTTTCTTCAAATTTAGGTAGGAAAATCGGATACCATGTTCAGTAAACTGGTAATTACGACCGACATAGAGCCCTTGTCATTTGAGCCTGATTACTAACGTTGGGTATAAAGCCGTTCACAGAGTAAAGTGAGCTGCATTTGGTGATCATTCGATTCTGGGTTTAGTTTCTGATGCATTGCGCAGCTCAACCCGAACGACCAACCGTTAAAGGAGAGAACCCGTAATTCCTGGCAGTTTTCATAGAAAGGCATTTTTCTTTGCCGGCCCCATAATAAGCCAAAAAGCTAAACACAGAGGTTAGAACCAGAAGTCCTGGTGCGATCCTGGATCGATGATTCTAACCAAGAATATTTGCCTTCTATCGCTGATTCAAAGATGGCAGAGCTGTCAGTCTCCAGCAGAAATACGGATGGACAATACTGACCACAACTGACCATTTTGGACAATGCTAACTAAAAACTGACCATTCTGGTGAAAGTTGGCCCAAAGAATCTCTTCGGGTGGTGCATCGAACCTGAAAATTTTAGTCATTTTTACTTCAACTTTTCATTTTTAACATGACTTACAAAGGTATGCGACATTTATCGTTAATGTTGCGACATATATCGACAGTTGAAATTTTTGCGACATTTGTCGTTAAAGTTGCGACATACATCGTCAGTAGGATTTGCGACATTTATCGTTCTTTGCGACATTTATTGTCAACGTTTCGACAAATCTCGTAGCCTGAGACATATAACGGCGATGCGACATTGAACAGCGCTACACAGATGTACAGCAAACATCATGAGGAAGAATGCCAGTAATTTTGAATGTTTTATGTTGAAACTTGTAGAAGAACGCACGGAAAGAATTTTAGATCTAAGTACCACGGTGATTCCAGCTTATGCCCCCCATTAGTACGTTCCGTGTATAAAAACATAAACGGCGGGCATAATACAAGCATGTGTATAAACAACTGTAGGCTCCCAGAGTATATACCACATCACTAAATTACAGATGCACCCCCGTTGAATTTCATGTTGGTAAACCTATGTTGCTGAGCAAAATAATAGCAAATACATTAAAAAAACAAACAAATTATCAAATGTTGTTCCATACAAACGATAACTCCACCAGATAACGGTCACGTATATACCGTTTTTCGTTTTTCGTCATGCATGCGACAAGTCACGAAAATCAACACGTAATAGATCATGTTCCGTTTTTCAAACACAAACACACACACACAAACACAACTCGGAAAACCAAATTTGTATCTATACAGCTTCTGTATTTGTACTATTTATAAAACAAATCAAGAATCTTCATTTCAGTAATCTCATTTCATTGTAATTTTAAGTGTAAGAAAATCAATTAAAAAATGATGTCAGTGTTCCCGTTTATCGCGAATGCTTTTATAAAAAGAAAATCGAGTTGCGTAACGGTCTCGAGTAATAACTTATGAAAAACTTATAATTGTTCCAAAATATGCATGCAGAGGAAACTGAATAAAGTCAGCTAAACGAAATACTTCAAATGTAGCATTTGTAATTATTATAAAACAAAACACAATCTAAACATTAAGAAGATCAATGTTTGAACATTGAAATGAAGAGTGTGTTCCGTTTTGCGTTAATGCTTTAATAAGAAGGTTAATAAAAGTCGCTACTTTCTTGAGAGTTAAATTATGAATGGCATTTCTCGCCCCCTACACCGCAACTGGAACTAGATTGCATTTGTCGAGATGCAGAACATGGTAAAATGATGTGTGTGAAAAAACAATCTTGCCAATACCAGTGGTTCCATTTACGGTGTGCGAGTCTTAGAACAAAACCAAGAGGCACTTGGTTTTGTTTGAATTGTAGGAAATGAACACATCTTATTATTTTGCTTACCGATTTGTCTGTTCATTTGGTTAGGTTTACCGTGTTTCTGACAGAGAATACATTTAGTTGTTGGACTTCATGTTATCTATTTATTAACGCTTGATTTAATCGAAAGCCGTGGGCTAATTTAAACTCGAGTTCATTTCCTGGGTAGAACCTTTACTTAAGGAAGGTCACCATAAGAGGATTAAACCAGGAACCTCGTAGTCGCAACGCGGACATCATATCCACTACGTCCCTGTGACATATGTACTTATTGCATAAATATAATAACTCCTTGTATTCATATCATTATATAAAAAATACCCTATTCACCACCAAAACATTTCTGCAACAGGTATTTTAACTGACCCTGGTAGGCTAGAAAGTACCTTATAACATGAAAACCGTTTACAAAATTCGGACTTCCGACTAGTAGTGTTTGTTCAAGATGGCCGCCAAAATTATAAATGTTGTAAAGTATGTAATATCCACTAAAATTAAACGATGCTAAGATTTCATCGGACACACTAAGATAATAAAATTATGTTTGTTAATAGCACCACAAAGAACTCTCGCATTAGATTTAACTTGGGGACATTGAAAGATCCAGTGATTGCAGATGTATTTCAAGCACAGATAGGTGTAAAGTGTTCTGTCCTGAACATATTAAACCATGGCATCGACACCATTAGCAATAACATTAAGGATGTCCTCTTGTCATCGGCTGAAGAAGTGCTTGGGGGAGAGAGAAGGAAGAACAACCCATAAGTGACGACCGTAATCATGGACCTTTGCGACTAATAAGAGAGCTTAGGTATGATAAGTACACCAGCCTGGACTCTAGGGCAAATTACAAAAAAGTGAACGGGGGGGGGGGGGGGGTAAGGATGAAAATCAAAGTGGCCATAGAGGAATGGATTGGGAACAATTTATCATCATCGACGAAGAGATGACCGCATGCAGCAGTAAACATGCCTGCAACACCCTCAAGACCCTAACGAAGACCAGTCAGCCAAAGGCATGTGTTGTATCAGATGCTGACGGGAATCTCCTTACCGAGAGCGTCTAAGTCCTAAACAGATGGGTTGAATTCTTCAGTGACCTCTACAACTATTCGCTCCTACCGGACTAAAGTCTCCTTCAGAACGATCCCAGAGCAGAAGCGGTCGACGAAAGTCCGCCCATACTTAAGGCAGAGTTGAAGGAGGCAGTGCTTTGTTTTAAGGCCGGAAAATCTCAGAGAATGGATAATGTTATTCCGAGCTGATTAAGCACGGAGGAGGGGCAACGACTGTAGCATTGACGGCACTTTTTAAAAAAGATCTGGGAGGAGAAGTGGTCAAAGTAGTGGACCTTGTCACTGGTCATACCCCTACATAAAAAGGGCAACCTCAAGTTGTGGGAGAATTCCCGCCCATCAGTCTAATCAGTCATCCCAGCAAAGTCATGCTACGCATCATCCTTTATCGACTGAACAGTAAGGCCGAGGAACTCCTGCCCGAGGGGCAGGGGCTGGATTGAGAGCTTGGCGTAGCACAAAAACAGATCTTCAACTGCAGAATCATTATTTAAAAAACATCTGCAACACTAACGTGACCTCTTCCACAACTTCATTGACTTTAAGAAAGCTTTCGACCGATTGTGAAAATGATTGCATATGACATGTTATGAGAGGATTTAACATTTACAAAGATCTGGTTCAAGTCATTCAAGAACTCTACGGAAACGCCACCAGTGCAGTACTTCTCAACGGACAGCGGGGGGGACTTCTTCAGGACATCAGTGGGTGTCCGTCAGGGAGTTTTGCTCTCTCTAGTCCTGTTCAACCTTTTCCTTGCGAAGATAATGCAGAAGACTCTACATGACCACCGCTCCTCTATCTAAATCGGTGGAAGTTCCATCTCCAATTTTAGATTCGCTGATGATATTGACCTCATGGGTGGCACCAGCAGCGAACTTCAAGATCTAACCAACAGACTCTATGACAGAGCAAGAGCATACGAAATGATTTTAGCACGGGGAAGTCGACGATAATGCTGAACAGCAAGACCAACACCAGCACATTCATCACCATGAATGGCGAGAAGCTTGAAGAACTGACCGGAAGTACTTGGTTGCAAAATTGACCAAGGATGGTACAACCTAGCTGAGGTCCGAATAAGAATTGCCATGGCGACGGCAGCGATCGTCAGACTGAGCAGGTTATGAACAAGCAGTTCCATTAGCTTCCCCACCAAGTACAGGCTCTACAAGTCCCTCGTAGTCTCTATCCTTCTCTACGGCTGCGAGACCTGGACGTTTCACGCGTAGAGGGAGGTCGACGTCGAGGCGTTCAGAAGGAAATTTGGATGGATAATGGTAAAGAATGGAATCCCTCCCCATGGATAAATTACTCACAGCATCATATAACAGACCTGATTGGAGGAGGATTTCTGTATCGTCGTCCCTCATTTCTTCCCGACGGCTAAACCAGTCAAGGTATTCATGATGATGATGATGATGATGATTGTCTATTACGCAACACAGACATGCAACATGCTTCCGAATAACCGATAACACAAGACGAATGACCTCAAGTATATAACTATCGACTCAAACGGGATGATTGTTATGTCTACCGCCACTGTTTGGGGACCAGGAAACGCGTTTAGATCATAAAACACGAAAGTGAGTAATTGTAAGGTACGCCCCAAATGATACGTTTCATCACACTACCATGTGCCAAACTTTTCAGTGCAATTTGACTAAACATCTTCAACCTGGTTTAATTCGGATAAACTGGCAAATATTCCCGATCGAGGAAGCATTTCAAATAACTCGCTACAACCGAATTTTGCATTCCAACAAAATCACTTTCTATACAGCTTATATTATTCAATGGTGTTTCGATTCGAACTAAATTGCTATATTTTGTCTCAGCATACATGTCCTGTTGTAGCCTGTAACTGTTACTTTCTGTTCTGAAAAAAATATTTCCCCTGATGATAAGTACACCATTTAAAGTCACTATCACGCTCACCAATACATACGGCTACTGTATTATGCTATATAAAAACATTCGACAACAAGTAGTACCATACGATGGTTAATTACAATAGGAAGACCCTAAAAACAAGTAACATTGATGTAAAAACGTTATATTACAAGCATTCAGCAAGTTTTAAGCATCTAAATATCTAAATATCGTTCCACGATGTAATCTACTTTCGCTTTCGAGTCAGGATCGGATTCATTCGGGTTGCGTTCATTTGCATAATTTATACAAGCCATTTTCGCATTCGCTAAGTTCCAGTTACCCAGAATTCATTTTGATTTCACAGAATGATTATTCATGAGAGCTACGTCATGCTTCCGACGCTTACCGTATCCAATCTCGTGTTCGCCCGTAAATGTTCGGATATTTCACGGGAGATATACATGGAATTATTTGTGGCCACAAAAAAATAAAAACGAGCATTTTGTGTCTCGTTAAATCAATTCTACCAGACAACATCTAACGTTGAAATTTTGCATTTTGCTAAAAGAAACATTGATTTTTTTATGGGTTAGCTTTATTTAACGAAATATTCGATATTTTTGAGCGTGATTGTTACTTTAAATGACATAATTTAAACAAGCAACTTTTGACATCTTGTTTATAATATATTATAATTATCATGTAGTTGTTACATGCGTGGGTTATAGAGGTCTAAGGGCAAACATTCAGATTTTAAAGATTTGTCATAAACTACAAAATATTAAGACATACCACAAACATATCAGGCTCGCGTGTGTTAAACGCTGCCTCAAACATATGTCTTTAAAGCTTATGTCAATGTAGCCATTATATAAGGCTTATTCTGAGTATCTTGCGGTATTGTCATTTTTTTCTGACATGATTTAATAATGGATGTCAAAACAGTCAGGCAAGATTGTTGTCAAATATGCAAGATATCGATTGAGAATTTTAAGAATAACTTGATTTCTATTTAGTGAAAGGTGTGAAGTGAATACATGACGATTGTGTGACACGAAAAGACGATCTTGTTTGTGAGGCCGATACGAAAGTACATACAAAACTTTCGTCAGCAGTAAACAAGTGATAACAACATTTAGAATTAAGTTGGAAAGAGATATTTAAATTCGTAAAAAGGAGAACCACACAACAATAACGAGGAAAGTTTTATGGTTATACAGATTTAATACTGTGTGGTTTTAAGCTTGAACTGGAATTTTGGCTGGGCAAGTACTGACCAATTTACGGATTGTATTTTAGAGGTAAGTGATTTCCGTTTAGTTGGGACTTACTCTAAAGGGCCGGATAGGATACTATATACGACATTTACATGCCGCAGATCGACTTTATTATATTTTATATTGTTGAAATGGTCGCTCATTCAAATATGGTTTCAAAATCCTCCCGCTACTAAACGCAGAAAATCTGGTTGTCCTAAAGATGAAGAATGTAAGATGGCTGGTTCTTACCTAGAATCACACAGTCACACAGTGAAAAACAACTAACTATTACAAATTTTATACAAATAATGAAAGGATACCTTTTCAATCCTGATTCGGAACAAAATTACAATTGCAGTGTGCAAAAACATCTTAAATCACGCTTGCATCTCACTATTCATTTTTTTTCCTTGGAGGTTTGGACTATGTTGTTTTGATAAGAGAATTAGCATCACACATTTAAGAGCATAATAGAAGCAAAAGAAGAATTTGACGAAGAGTCCAAGAAACGTTTTATCTTTGAAACTTCCCTTAATAAACACAAGTGATAAAAAGTCGTAGGTTTCTACCGTTACGGATCTGTATCGATAAAGTATTGAGGATTTATAGTAGTGATATAGAGTTGCTTAAGAGTTCTGTTAACTTCGCCGCTGATAATGTTGACAAAAACGTTTTCACCATTGACGAGAAAGATACTTTGGAGGGATGTCATTGCAGATATCAACCCTGCAACACAGAAAAACTTTCTAATTCAGCAAAAACAGACCTGAAAGATGTGCAAAACAAATAAGACGACAATTCCTATTCTTGCAATATACACCGTATGGAAGGAACCGGTTTCGGAAAACAAACTTGAGACTGTCTCTGGTGAAAATACAATTTTGCAAACTATGACAGAGGAAGCTGTCTAAAGGTCTCAGCGGGCCATCATTTTAGTGATAAGTGCCTAAACAACCAGCTTATAACCGTAATGGTCGAATCAGATACTGATGGATCATGCCGACGAGTTGTACTCTTCCCTTTAATTATTTGATCAAACACGGGACAGCTACAGAGTAGATTTTGGCTAAATAAGCAGATCATGCTTAGCATGGCAGGGATTTTGATCAACACGGATCGTCCCGGGTGTTGGTTGTCGCATTTCCTGGCAGTGTCTGATTGTCTTTCCGTCTTTGATGCAGCTGGGAACTTCAATTACCTGGATTGCGTATTACTACCTAAACCAACCGAGAGATAATGCAACCCGACGTTTATTTCAGCACCTATTACATTCGAGTAAAACAGTGCGATGCCGGACTTTACCTTTACAGAACAATTACAAAAACACAAAGCATCAACTGAGGCGTGAATCAAAATGATGCATCAGATTTCAACACTGCGAATGTGCATGCATTGGAGGCGGTTGAGAACCACATTAAAAGAGATATCATAGGAAATTAGAATTTAACTTATAAAATCATGAGGAAAGACAGAACCAAACTCTTTTGTTGGAATTGCTCTTATGAAGAGATTGCTTATGAGCGTGCTTTTGAATCTGTTACTGCGTTTCATGGTGGACACAGTCCGGAGATCTTTTTACTTAAAGACGTATCGGCATTTGGTCACAGCCCTCATCCTCCAGCCTTGTTTGACGTCAAGAACATACTTTGTATTTTAGATAAGCCACAAAACGCGCAGATAATTAGAGGTCATGCTGCAGCCATATCAAGTGAAGCTTTGATGAATTGTATTTCTGCAACAGTGATATACGTGCTTAATGGTGGCTCTTTGCTCAATCGTATCATGGTGGACACAGTCCGGAGATCTTTCCCTTAAAGACGTATCGGCATTTGGTCACAGCCCTCATCCTCCAGCCTTGTTTGACGTCAAGAACATACTTTGTATTTTAGATAAGCCACAAAACGCTCAGATAATTAGAGGTCATGCTGCAGCCGTATCAAGTGAAGCTTTGATGAATTGCATTTCTGCAACAGAGATATACGTGCTTGATGGTGGCTCTTTGCTCAATCGTTTACCGTGAAATAAGGTAAACTCAAATATCCTAAAAGCCGAGTCGTATGCAGCCTTCACTAAGAGACATTACGGGCAAACGAAAGTGGTGTTCGATGGCGACAGAGACGACCTTTCAATCAACGACAACACAGAAACGATGAAAAAACGCGAATGCTATTGTGGGTTGCATCATACAAACAATGCTTACGCGAAAAAGGAGACTTTTTTCTCGTGACAAAATAATACAGGTATATTGCTCTGATCAGAACAGCTTTGACCTAAACGGGATGTTATGTCGTTCTGGCACTAACTATTGCAGAAGTTGACATTGTAAAAAGAACAGAAGAGAAAACCCGTCATTGTTCCAAAACGTTAGTGGATGAAGACACATATTTGCTTATCTTACTAATGCATTACTCCGAAAGGGACAATAAGACCTATCGCTCGTATGAATAAAACACTCAATGGAACTCACAGTGTTTAACATTAAACTTTAAAAAAAAAATTTAAGAGACGAAGAGTGCAATTGGTTGCTCTTTGCTAATTCTTTCTCGGGATTTGATAAAACTTAAAGGAATTTCGTCTTTCGTATAGAAGTCCTCCTTTCGGAAATAAGTAAACCTTTTTCCTATCATGAAGGCATGTACTAGTTCATTTCTCCTTAAAAACATGTCTCAAGAGGACATAGCAGATCTTCGCAAATGCTTGAAGTTAGTTATGTTTTGTGGGAAAGTCAAAAGATTCCTTAGAATCACTTTGCCATTACATTTTCACAAATTAGGATGGCAGATGATCGGACTGAATAGGGTGGAAACAGGACAACGATCAATTAATTCGAACTAAGACCCTAAACAATCCTGCAACTAAAGAACTATTGAAAATCACCCAATGTCTCTGTTCTGTAGAATGTAAATCCTCTCGATGATACTGCACTGCACTGCACTGCTTTTAGTGGCCCTTGCAAAACTGGAAACTCTGAGAATCTTAACAATATTCGAGAGCTCGGTAATGATAAGGAGGATGACATCCACAATTTAATGCTCTTAGACACATGTTATGGACACAAGTAAATGTTTCTTGGTAGATACTGCTGAATGACATACATGCTAATCTGCGTATTTACGCATCAAACAATTAAAAGAACGCACTAACTATCTGCCAAGTACGTAACATTATGCAATACAAATCTTGGTACGTAATTTTAATAGATTAAAGTGCGTTACTTGTTAAACCAATAATCCAGTTGAGTTTTTGGTGTAATTTAACCTTTGAATCAAAAGCAGGTCAATCAAAAGAAGCTTGTGATCAAAATGGCGGCCCATGTTGTTGGTGATCAAAAAAGGGACTCCTGCGGGAAGTATATTAAAATTTGTAAAGAGAGATTAATCAAGACAATGATACAACACATGCAAGTTAAATATTTTAAAGAAAGTCTGTTCGTATCATCATTTAAAATTTATTCTGTTTGCACTTAATAACAAATACTAATGTTTATAGATTTAGCATGTCATGTTCTATGTCAGTTTTCTTTTCTTTTTTATTCATTTTAAAGCATATATTGTATACACACATCCTATTTTCTATATGCAAACAATGGTTCTTACAAAGTATACAGAAACTATGCCTAATATGATTTTAGATCTTGGTGTATGACATTTCGATCAATTACAACAGTAAGGGTTTTGTTATATATATGCTAATTAATGATTTTATAAGATTGAAAAATCAATAATACTAAACAATATTTGAAAAAAAAAATACTTAAAATAAGAGTGAATAGTAAATAAATGGACAAGCATTATGAGAATTTAATTCGATTCCATTTTTGATTAAATATTTGCATTTTGTCATTACTGAGGGCTATTTCTTTCTCAATCTGGATTTTAAGTTTAAGACTATGTCAGTTTTAAATGAAATTGGAAAATACCCCTCAATATTCCTCAGTACCCTTATGGCTGAAACAAATGAGTACAATACCCTTTATTAATAATATCTGAGGGTAAAATACCCTTTAGACTAAATCCGTATATAGAGCTCTGATACATAATATGTCATGATTATTCCAATACTTAGTGATACCAACTTTTCAATCAATATGTTCATTTTGCCCTAAAATATGGCGTTGATATAACACTCATCACTTTTAATTCAAACTTTAAAGATTTGTTGTTTTTCGTAAACTGTCGGTGAACATTTTCGACACCATGTTGGATTTCTGTATAACATTATACAATTGCACACTTTCTGATGATGTTTATGACTTCTTTGCCTCAGAAAACCCAAGCATAAACCCAAGGATCATCATATTTGATTAGTTACATCATATATAACTATAAATACATTAGGAAAACACAAAGTTTCGGAGGTCTGATTTTCGTAAACTTTAATAAATTTAAAAGTACCATATTCCCTACCATTTCCATTTAAAATACCTTTTTAGCAATTGTGTTTAGGGAGTCAAGATTAATAATAGCATGATTACGATTTTGTTGAAACTGCTATTTGCAAAGTAAGTACAATAATTGTTTAACCAGTTTAACACACACACATGTATACTCTGAATGCCTTAATGAATGCTTTGCTATCACTTTCTATCTCTTTAAAAATTTAGCAGAATCAACCTCTTGTTGTTTATGTTCTGGCTTTTACCAACATAATACCAGAGGTCTTGGCATAACCAGGCGTGTATTCATATGTGTATTCTTATTTAAACCTACGATATGATGTACTGTCATATTACGTTTTGTCAAGATTATAACACATAATAGCACCTGACTTCGGTTTATTAATTAGCTATTACCTAATCGTCTGATCACCTTATTACTCCATATTTTTGCTGAAGTATGGGTATTACCTACATGTTATACTATCTAGTATATATAAATGGCTAAAATTTACAATACTATTAGCCTTAAATTTAAATGAAACTCAATTCCATTCTATTTATTATGATTTCATACGACTCTGTATATTTTCAATATTATGGACATTGTATTTCTAGCTTAAAGACATAATTAATGAAGTAGACAGGCACAGTGTCGTACCTAGTCTATTGCATGGTAATTGTTTAAGCATGAATACTATTGTAGACTTGTGCTTTTCATCGAGGGTTACTCAATCAAACACAAACATACAAGTACAATCCCTGCGAAATCATTTTGACAAGTAAAAGTACTGGCCGACATGCTTCATTTCTGTACGTGTTGTACAAATGAACTACCGATTCGATAAATCAAGCAAAGACCAGCATTTTATATGCATGCTATCATATTCAGTTTTTGACGGGTTCAATGTTATGCACATTAAAATCTGTATGATGCGCGTTCACCAGGCAACTGAATACCCGGTCTTCGTTAAAAAGAAACATAAAACGATTTACCCTACCATCCAAAACAAGTAAAAACAACTAATAATGCTTCTAATGTAAGCGGTATGTACTTTTAATTTTAAATATTATAACACACATAAACGTCGTGGGGCGTACTGGTAATTTTATATAACAAACACGATCAATCGTGTCTCCATGAGACATTACCGTATTTATTTGGTATCCTGATTGAAGTTGTTTTTAAACAACTTAGACAATAAAATCCAATAGGTTAACGAATGTTTTTTTTTATTTAATCATTGTCCGTGATTTAAAAGGAAATTTATTATACAATCCAAATGTTTTCGTTGCAATGAGTCATTTATGTGTATTTTAATTATTTCGTATATCAAATATAGAACATAAAAGTGGGGAATTGCGTAACATCGTTTAAGGATATTTTAAAATGTATGACTTATACTGTACAAACATTATATGCAATTAAATTAACTATGATTTCTTTGATGTTCAGATCATATTTCTTCTGAAATTCTATCCTTGATTATTATTCATTAACGTTTAATATGATTGTTATGTAAATACGGTAATACGTAGCACGTTAATGTATGCTTTCAATACATAAATCACGGATGTTGCTTTTTTTTAAGCATTCTCTATTTTGAAACGCATCCACGACGAGGCAGTCAAAAAGCAGACAAATCGGTTTATCAGTAGTATATACATACAATTTGGAAGTTCATACGTTTTTAAAGTACAAATTCAGCAAATCGGAACGACTGATACGAATTCAGTGTTTCAAATGTTAACTGGTATTGCTTAAATCTTTAAATAGCCTAGATCATTAATCGTGTGAAGATATGTAAAACAATTAGTTTGTGTTTTAATGCAACGTTGTCGCAGATGTTGGTCCCCTTAAATAACGTGTCGCTAATGTACGTGAACCAAACATTTATACCATTACGATAAAGTATTACGTTTCGCGTTTAAATAGAATAACCTACCTGATAATTTTTAAAGTAATACTTTGTACGAATATTAAGACTTTAGTGACAACGAGCATGTTATCTTTTACTTATTTTAACGAGTGGCCTTAAAATATACCTTTAGCTTACTAACCGATTACAACTCAAACGAAGACTGACATGAGCAGTTTTAAAACATGATGTTTGATATTTTTATATTGATTTGAATATACTTGAAATCGTTGAAATATCTTCAATCATCAACATATAAAAACAAAATTCATTTTCATTTTTGCATCATGGCAGTAACGCTATTTACTTACAATGTATTCTACGTATTAATATCTAAAATAATCTATACATGTATGATCAGTTAATACATAGATAATGTTTGCTATGCATAATATTTCTGCAAGAACAAAGAGGGGAGGTAACCTGTGCAAGTTCTGCTCGTACTGATATGGGAGGTCACTAATCTAAGAAATTTGCTTGATATTCATATGTTTGATATTTCTGAAACGGGAGGCAACCTCTGTGATTCGAACTCGGGAGCATATTTTTACATCATACAACTGGTTCAAACAGGCTTAAAGCCACACACCTTGAAATGCAAGTAAATTTAAGTATAAATAAGAAACATATTTTATCCATGTCAATTAGGATATATCTGTGGTAACAAGGTAGAAATCCGTCTTTTTGCGCTTTAAAACTTAAAAATAATCGCGTTTGTTGAAATGGACGTATACGTCTAAAATCCTACTTTCGGTTTTAAAAGCGGCACTGTTTGTAAAATAATAAATTAATAGCTAACTAGGCTATAGATTTAATTTTATCTATGCCATTTAGAATATGGGGACAGAGGTCTAGTGGTAGGATGCTGGTCTAGGGATCGGAAGGTCCCTGGTTACCATCCCGCTCGGGGAACTGGATTTTTATGAGCAACAAACCTATTCCACGCTTGCTACTCCCCACCCAGGTGTATAAATGGGTACCTGTGAGGGAAATAAGTCAATGTGCCGTGGCTGCCTTCGGCGCCATATGTTAACGGACGACTTAAATCCCAGTGATCGGGGGGTTAATGTCGAAGTCGGCTGCAGATGCATACGCTATCGAAGCAGACTATAAACCGCACCTTTAATATATCTCGTATTTACAAGGTAGAAACCCGTCTTCTTTGCGATTTAAAATTTAAAAATAATAGTAAATTACTTGCTAACTAGGGTATAGATTTAATGACAATTTTGCACTCTTTCAAATTGCATCTATATATATTTCATTTCAAGGTATGTGGCTTTAATCTGAATTTAACCTTTATAGAACTATATCCCATGTACAGTTATTAGCGTTGTATCTGACGAATTATCACAATGCGTCAATGTGACACAGATGTGTTTGAATGTGTGTCGTTTCCACGAATGTGTTACTAACATTATGTTATTTTGATTGATTGTGACGTTGATTTGTGTGAGTTTTCGCGTTCTCACGCATTATTATTTTTACTCTTCATCTAGTGATAATTCAAAAATGACTTTGTAAGTCGTTACCACTGGTAGGTTATCTCGTTCAACCAGCGAAAATAGTCGGTTTCCGCGTCATTAGAACAGAATAAAACGTTGGCACGAGGAAATTGTGTATAATCACTTATAAAATTATAAAAGTAACTTGTATGTTAATTGTTTAGTCGTTCCTGTCATTCTAGGGCCTGTCAGTTTTGAATAATGAAATACATTTTCTGATGAATATCTTTACTTATTATTCTCAGCCTTTATGGCGGACACTTGACAATAAGGGAATTGGAACACCTCGTTTTAACAACCAGCAGCCAATTGTATACACGATTAAAAATGTAAAGAAAACCAATATCTCGTCTCTTGGTTTGATATAAAAAAAAACGTTTCCAGTAACCGCCCTGTAATCACGGTTATTTTCAACCCACCTCCAAGTTCTGGTTAAACGCTGGTTACCACATGGACCGACTGACATATTTGACAGCCGCTCTTAATTGTAAACGCAAACAACGGCGAAGAGTTCTACTAATTGACTTACTAACGACTTGTCTTACTGACGACTTACGGCGTCATAGGGTTTCTTCCAAGATCAAAGAAAGGCATGTCGACTTTGTATACCTATTTGATTATTTTTTAAAGGTAACAATGCAGTTTTCAGTTTGCAAGCGCAACATTTTTTATTCAACCTTTGAACAATTTTATTTAAGGGCCTCGAGTGTTTTTAACACTTTATCAAAAATTTTCATTTGTTTAAACCGCTGCTAATTAGCAACCTGTCCTGAGATTTATTAATAAATATCAAATTCGATTAACATCAGAAGTAATTTTATGGTTTGTAAAATTTAGTAAAGCACTATAGTTTTAACTGTTCTAGATTGTATTATATTTAAAAACATTATTAATAACTGCATTTTTTCTAGCTTTTATGACAATAAACCAAGTACGATTTCGTGAATGCTATGTTATCATTATAATTTATTATTTTATGTGAATTTTAAAGATTCAATCAATCGTTTCAAGATTTTAGATAACATAAAGAAGTGTTGCAAAACGTGCACTTAAATTTATTACAACTTGATACCCGGGGTTTGATAATCAATTGTGTGAATGTATGTTTACGTTTTGTTTAACTGCTTCAAGACGTGAAACCATGTCGGTTGATGACGCGCCTGTGTATTATAGTGTAAACCATGTCAGTTGATGACCAGCCTGTGTATTATAGTGTACACCATGTCAGATGAGGACCAGCCTGTGTATTATAGAGTAAACCATGTCAACTGAGGACCGGCCTGTGTATTATAGTGTTAACCCTGTCAGTTGAGGACCATCCTGTGTAATAAAGTGTAACCATGTCAGTTGATGACTAGCCTGTGTATTATAGTGTAAACCATGTCAGTTGAGGACCAGCCAGTGTATTGTGGTGTAAATCATATCAGTTTAGCCCAGCCTGTGTATTATTGTGTAAATCATGTTAGATGAGGACCAGCCTGTGTATTATAGTGAAAAACCTGTTAGTTTAGGACCAGCCTGTGTTTTATATTGTTAACCTTGTCAATTTAGGACCAGCCTGAGTATAACATTGTTAACCCTGTCAGTTGAGGACCAGCCTGTGTATTATAGTGTAAACCCTGTCAGCTGTAGACCAGCCTGTGTATTAAAGTGTTAACAAAGTCAGATGATGACCATCCTGTGTATTATATCGTAATCCCTGTCAGTTGAGGGCCAGAGTGTAAATAATAGTGTAAACCATGTCAGATGATGACCAGCCAGTGTAATATTGTGTAAACCATGTCTGCTAAGGACCAGCCTATGTATAATAGTGTAAGCCCTGTCATTTGATGACCATCCTGTGTAGTTAAGTGTGAACCATGTCAAGTGAGGACCAGCCTGTATTACATTGCAAACCATGTCAGTTGAGGACCAGCCTGTCTATTGTAGTGTAAACCCTGTCAGTTGAGGACCAGCCTGTATACTATATTGTAAACCCTGTCAGTTGAAGACCAGCCGGTGTATAATAGTGTTAACCATGTCAGATGATGACCAGCCTGTGTATTTTACTGTTAACTCTGTCAGTTGAGGACCAGCCGGTGTATTATTGAGTAAAACATGTCAGTCGATGACAAGCTTGTGTATAATATTGTAATCCCTGTCAGTTGAGGGCCAGCGTTTAAACAATAGTGTCAACCATGTCAGATGATGACCAGCCTGTGAAATATGTTGTAAACCATGTCAGTCAAGGACCAGCCTATGTATTATAGTGTAAGCCCTGCCATTTGACGACCAGCCTGGGTATTTAAACCATGTCAGTTTAGGACCAGCCTTTGTAATATAGTGTAAACCATGTCAGTTGAGGACCAGCCTGTGTATTGTTATGTGAACCCTGTCAGTTGAGGACCAGCCTGTGTACTTTAGTGTAAACCCTGTCAGTTTGATGACCGGCTTGTGTTAAATTTTGTAAACCCTGTCAGTTGAAGACCAGTCGGTGTATAACAGTGTCAACCATGTCAGATGATGACCAGCCTGCGTATTTTAGTGTAAACTCTGTCAGCTCTGGACCAGCCTATGTATTATATTGTAAACCATGTCAGTTGAGGTCGAGCTTTTGTAATAAATAGTAAACACTGTCAGTTGAGGACCAGCCTGTGTATTAAAGAGAACACTCTGTCAGTCGAGGACAAGCCTGTTTATAAAATGTAAACCCTGTAAGTTGGGTCTAGCCTGTGTATTATAGAGAACACCCAGGCAGATTAGGACAAGCCGGTGTATTTTAGAGTACACCCCGTCAATTGAGGACCAGGCTGTGTATTATAGTGTAAATGATGTCAGTTGAGGTACACCCTGTGCATTATACTGTAAACCATGTCATTTGAGGACCAGCCAGTGTATTAAAGTGTTCACCCGGTCAGTTGATAACCAGCCTGTGTATTATAGTGTAAACCATGTCAACTGAGGACCAGCCTGTGTATTATAGAGAACACCCCCTCTTTTGAGGTCCAGCCTGTGTATAATTTAGTAAACCATGTCAGTTGAGGACCAGCCTGTAATTTATTGTGTTAACCATGTCAGTGGAGGAGCAGCCTTTGTGTTATAGTGTAAACCCTTTCAGTTGCAAAACAAGCCTGTGTATTATAGAGTTAACCAGGTAAGTTAAGGACCAGCTTGTGTATTATAGAGTAAACCCTGTCAGTTGAAGACCAGCCTGTGTATAATAGTGTTAACCATGTCAGATGATGACCAGCCTGTGTATTTAAGTGTTAACTCTGTCAGTTGAGGACCAGCCGGTGTATTATTGAGTAAAACATGTCAGTTGATGACAAGCTTGTGTATAATATTGTAATCCCTGTCAGTTGAGGGCCAGCGTTTAAACAATAGTGTCAACCATGTCAGATTATGACCAGCCTGTGAAATATGGTGTAAACCATGTCAGTCAATGACCAGCCTATGTATTATAGTGTAAGCCCTGCCATTTGACGACCAGCCTGGGTATTAAAGTTTAAACCATGTCAGTTTAGGACCAGCCTTTGTAATATAGTGTAAACCATGTCAGTTGAGGACCAGCCTGTGTATTGTAATGTGAACCCTGTCAGTTGAGGACCAGCCTGTGTACTTTAGTGTTAACCCTGTCAGTTTGATGACCGGCTTGTGTAAAATTGTGTAAACCCTGTCAGTTGAAGACCAGCCGGTGTATAACAGTGTCAACCATGTCAGATGATGACCAGCCTGCGTATTTTAGTGTAAACTCTGTCAGCTCTGGACCAGCCTATGTATTATATTGTAAACCATGTCAGTTGAGGTCGAGCTTTTGTAATAAATAGTAAACACTGTCAGTTGAGGACCAGCCTGTGTATTAAAGAGAACACTCTGTCAGTCGAGGACAAGCCTGTTTATAAAGTGTAAACCCTGTAAGTTGAGGTCTAGCCTGTATATTATAGAGAACACCCAGGCAGATTAGGACAAGCCGGTGTATTTTAGAGTACACCCCGTCAAACAACCACAACTTATTATATTGAAGTATGATTTTAGAGTTTTATTTGACCTTGTATCTTTTGCAATTAAATTGTATATATAATAGAACTATATCAGACGCGTTCTGACTTTTTTCTTCGCATTATACACTATAACATATATTTCTAGGGTAAACATGTCTGCAATATTGCAAGCAAACATTTAAAAAATTCACCATTGGGACCAGTCAGAGGCATAAGGACGCAATTTTCTACTGTTATAACCGGTATTTTTTACACTACCTTACACAATAAGAAGCTATAACTAAAATACTTTTTGATTGTTTTAAACATTGGTAGAGGTAAAAGTTAACCAACTTAAAACAGCGAGCTGAAGATATTTTGATCATAAGTACGATCGCTAGGTCATATGTTCCGCATTCTGGCAAAAACAGGACTTAATGCATGTGCGAATAGTGTCTTGCCAGATTATTCTGTGAAGTCCGCACAGGCGACATGTCCGACACTGTCCACCCATACTGTTTTTTTGTTAAGAAGAGATTTTCTTAAATGACCTACAACTGCCGTTGCCCGATTTCAAACGAATGCGCAACAGTTTGAAAACAACAAATAAAACATGAGCACCCTGTATAATTCTCAAAACGTTGTGTCTTAAGCGTTCCCTCGAACGTAGCATTGGCTCGTGTCTTAATTTACTTCAAAAATAGTTGACGTGATTAACGGCTGAGAAATGAACGAGACCGAAACATAGTTTTTATAATAAATGCGTCTTTAATTTGTTTACAATACATAGATCTGTTTGCATTCAATAAAACTTTGTTATAATGCAAATATTAATAATTTAAATATTTTCTGAAGACGTTATTGTATAGATGCTAAACAATATGTACTTGTTTTATTTTGAAGTATGTAAATATTGCAAATTCGTATGCATTTAATTATACTACCCGTCATGAAATGTATTCATCTCCCATATACCACAGACACAACGAGTTACCAAAAATCAAACCACCTAAGTAAGATTTTATGAGAAGAAACTTGCCTGAATTGAAATACATTGTATATGTCATAAAATATTAAGTGTTATAGTGTGTTTGTGTGTGTGATACTTTCAATTTGCATATCGAAGGTATTTTCCCAATTAAAACAAACATATGTAATGACAAAATATATGTGGACGGTACACGCCTCCAGTCAGTTTCGGAAATACAAAATAGCCTACTTCAATGATACTTTTATTTTATCCTGCCTCTCTTGCAAACATTGACCTACTAAAGCAGGGTTGAAATAACTAGTTGATTTTAGCAGTATCAAGTGTGATCGCGATCTAACCGTTAGTAAATATTCCTTCGCGCCGATAAACATGCTATAACATTTGACTTTTTACAAAATGTTAATGCGCAATTGATTATAATTTTCAATAAAATATCATTAAATCGAACAAAAAAACATTATATTCGAATGAAAAATGTCGGACTATATTTATCATTTTTTTTATGTAATTTGGGAAGTGAAGAAAATATAAATAAGTAACTGTCAGACATAAGGAACAAGACGATGTGGATAATAACAGGAAGGATAACTTTAAAGGAAAAATCTACATGCATGGTGAACATTGAAAACGTAGGTCTTCAACATGTTAAAAACCTAAAACAAGTGTAACAAAAATGAGTCTATCTGATTGTCAAACTATGGATGGCATTGATTTTTATTACTTTGACTCTCATGAGCCCTCCGAAATTGATCAGCTTACTACTCCGCTAGTTAACCAATCGTCAATCCCCAAAGTAAAGGACTGTAAAGCAAACAATGGTAGATGTTAACAAGTTGAAAATATTCTTATTGACAAAACAAGAAAAAGGGAAATACATGACAAAGGCCCAGATATGTTTGATGAATACTTGGCACATTATGTGCTTTCAATTAGAAAATGTGATGGCTCTGAATATGAACCAAGCACAGTAAGGAACATGATTTCAAGCATCGACCGGAAACTTAAACGCAACAAATATCCTGTACAAAGTATGCAATAAAACAACACAACTCACTTTCAGCTTACAATTGATGCTTTAAAGGCGAAACGAAGAACTTAAAAAAAAATGGGAAAGGCACCTCACTAAATGCCACAGATACCATAAGTGACGAGGAAATTGATATATTGTATGACCGTGGAATGCTGGGGTACAGACTTATATGAACACATTGTGGTAAAACAATTGTGTGTCACTTGGATTAAGAGGAACGACCGAGAACTATAATTTGAGGTAATTATGCCAAAAACAGACACTAGTTAATCGAATATTATATTTAACTGTTCTATTGCAAAGTCAAGTGTAAAATTGCTGCTGAGACATAAACGCAGATATACCTATCTTAACGATGGCATGTTGTTCTCCATTGCACTATATACATAACTACGTTTACAATCTTATTGCTTTGCAATAACTATTAATTATACCAGCAAAAACTGGTTGTACCATGATCACAACATGATCCAGCGTTTTTTGCCTTTTTTATAAAGTACGAGAAAACGGTACTTTCCCAATTAGGATTTTTTTCCCAAATGCTGTCAAAAAATCACAATAAGGTTAAAAATAATTATTATTATAAAAAAATAAAATGCAATATTTAGTTAGTTTCCATATGCAGCTCTATGACTTGAATCTAAGTAAATATAAAATATAAAATTGACAACTTGACAACACTTAGTAAACAATTTTTAGGTCGTTGGGAAGGTTTTTACACGAATTTCGGAATTGGGCTAATATCGATACTTTTGCCATATAGCATTTGTTGCGATTCGACCGATATTGAAGATGAATTGCACTTTATTTGTATTTGCCCGAACCTTAGAAAAAAATACATTAAAGCATGTTATTATATAAGACCATCAATGTATAAATATCTAAGTTTACTGCAAACGAATAATAAAACAGAACTAATTAATATATGCCTTTATGTAAAAGAATCACTTTAAGTACGAACATCTATTCTAAATGCAAGAATACTTTAATTGTTCATCCTCTTTTTTCATTTTTCATTTTTTCGTTTTTTTTCTTTCTTTTCTGTTGTTGTTATATTTAATTTGTAATCACGCCACTGTATTTGCTTAGTAAATGATTTGTAAATTTGTATAAAACCTTGTTCCTATCACACTTGACAAACTGTTCTGTTATCATTATGTGTTGTTGACGATGTACTTTGTACAAGTCGAAATAAACTGTCTGTCTGTCTGTCATTTGGGCGAAGACATCGCTGATATGTGATAAATAACAATCGAAAAAGAATAAAATAATTCAACCTACCAGGCACAACATCTGTCATTTGAATGCTCTATTAAGTATAAGAAATAAAAGAAAAATTCAATTCCAAAAAAAACTATTAAAAAAGCGAATTAAAAACAAATTCGACATGTGCAGTTTTAAATGCTCTTAGGTTAAATCTAATACAAATGCGCATCTTAGCTGACTTAAAGATCGTGCCGTTTCGGTTTCAGAATGATGTCGAACTCTGTCCTTGGAGATCTGTATTATACTGACAAAGCTGGGATACGGCAAGGATATTAGACGGTGGCGCGTTGAGAGGTATAAGAAGTATGATAGGGACATTGCAACACACATTTTTCTTTCTTTAATAACATCTGGATGCAAAGCAGAAGGGCTGAACAGCTTTTTTGAAAATAATACGGACATTTTATTCGTGATGGAATGTGTCTCTGTGTTGAAGCTGGCATCAATCTCCAGACCATACCAGATGACAATTATGTGTTTAGGACGGATACAAGTGTATATCCAGGACACTGCAGACTGTTACAAGAGAGACAAATGTAGAACTGTTTTAATATAATCACAAGTGCTCTGTGTGATAATGGAAATGAATGCATTCTATTAAGTAGTGGTTTATGGGTAGATGAATAGTCGGCATAGTTATTTTTGCGTTTTTCAGTCAAACATGAACGACATCAACGATCGGGGCCGTCAATACCGGACAGCTTTAAAGGGTTTTATTATAAGAACAAAGTTGTCGGACGACGTTTTCACTGCTCTAGCATTTTACAACGATGGTCAGCCAGACCCCGTCATTTGCCACGACCATTCATAGTTCAGAATGTCGCATCATTAGGAGCCTATGTTACGTCGGTAAGATTAAAGGGAATTGAAAACAATCCAAGAGAGTGGAGGGTTTGTTTCAACACCAAAGAGAAAGAATTTGTTAACAGCCTTAATGACCCACAATCGAAGGTGTACGTTTTTCTTAAAATTATCCTTAGAAAAATAATGAAACCAAACAATAAAGAAATAACGTCGTTCGTCTTGAAAAGCTTTATATTGTGGCAAGATGAAAACTCTCCACATACAATGATTCATGCACGCAGCTTATTTCTCTGGCTGCATGACGTACTTAGAGGGCTGATGACTCTTATTGAGAAGAACCAACTAAGCTATTACATGATTCCTGAGAGACATGTTATGGCATCATGTGGTTTAAATGATTTGCTGCAAAGTAAATGGATACCATATATCACGGGCATGATGGAGGAAGGACCTAGGATTAAACTAAGATTAGGAAATATACTAAAGGCCAGTGTCGAGTACCCAGAGCCGATGCTATGGCTCAGCAAGTAAAGGATAGAGATGGAGATGCTGCAACTGTATTTGTTAATCAGATCAGACCAATGTCGTGGTGCAGTAAATAGTCGCGTTAAAAAAGATATTGAGAGGGGTTGAACAACGAATGCTCCTGGAGGGCAGATATCGTTGAATTCTGGTATTCTATCGATAACGAGACTGTGGTGTAATAAAGTTGATTCTGGATTACCTTTCCCTGACACAACGTTGGAGGCATTGACCGAAAGTTGGGGAACAACAACGAAATGCGATGATCAATAATACCACATCTTTTTGAACTTGGGTATGAATTATTTAAATAAAAGCTTATTACAATACGGTTTATCAATATACTGACACAATATGAGAAGATAGACGTGCACTTGAGGTAGACCACTTTGATATTGTATGATGGTGATTGTGAACATGTATACGAAAGAGTAAAAAGTGCATAAATGTTATACCAACTCCTTCATTTAAGGAAATATATACGTAACTGGGAGAGGCACAACGAAATACGCTGATGCGGCAAAGAAATAAAGGCAAAATCAGATATTCATTTTGGATATTAAATGTTTTCGGCAAAATATCGTGCAGTTAATGTAACCCAGCCAGGAAAATCCCCGACTACAATGGGGATTGAACCCGAGACCTTCAGGTTCTAAATTAGACAGACACTATACCGCGTCGCTGTAATAGCTAGCTCATATAGCAAGGCAGTATAAGTTCTCCTTATGCCGAACCCTGCTAAACACAACCCCTCAGAGTGTGGAATTCTTCCACATTCTTCCACATTCATCCACATCATGACATTGGTCATGACTGACATATAGTCCCTATTGATTTTCAGGTCACTAGGTCAATGTTCAAGGTCAAAGTGATTCGAAGCAGTAAAATAGTTTCTGGATGATAACTCAAGAATGCTTAAGCCTTGGATCAGGAAAGTTCATAGGGTCATTGACCGGCAGATGACCCCTATTGACTTAAAGGTGAATTAGTCAAGTTCAAGGTCACAGTGACTCGAAACAGTAAAATGGTTTCCGGATGATAACTCAAGAATGCTTAAGCATGGGATAAGGAATGTTCATAGGGACATTGGTTATTATTGACAGATGATCACTAATGATTGACTCTAGGTCAAAGGTCAAGGTCACAGTGACTTGAAACAGTAAAATGGTTTCGGGATAATAACACAAGAAAGCTTAGGGTTAGGATTAGGAAAGTTGATAGGGACATTGGTCATGACCGACAGATGACCCCTATTGATCTTCAGGATTCTATGTAAAAGTTCAAGGTCTCAGTTACCTGTAGTAGTAAAATGGTTTCCGAAAAATAACTCAAGAACCCTTCGGCCTTGTATATGGAAAGTTCACAGAAACATTATTAATGACTTTAAGGTTACTAGGTCAAAGTTCAAGGTCACAGTTACTCGACGCATTAAAATGGTTTCCGGTGATAACTCAAGAACTCTAAGCCTGGCATCATGAAAATTAATAGGGACATTGGTCATGACTGACAGAGGACCCCTATTAATTTTTAGGTCACTAAGTCGAAGTTCAATGTCACAGTGACTCGAAGCAGTAAAATGTTTTCCAGATGATAACTCAAGAACGCTTAGGCAAGGGATAACGAAAGTTCATAAGGACATTGATTTTCATGTCACTAGGTCGAAATTCAAGGTTACAGTGACTCAAAGCAGTAAATGGTTTCCGGATGATACTCAAGAATGCTTAAGCCTGGGATCTGGAAAGTTCTTAGGGACATTGGTCATGACTGACAGATGATCCATATTGATTTTCAGTGCTCTATGTCATGACAAAGGTCAAGGTCACAGTGACTTCAAACAGTAAAATGGTTTCCGGATGATAACTCACGAATGCTTAGGGTTAGAGAAAGGAAAGTTCATGGGGACATTTGTCATGACCGACAGATGACCCCTTATTAATTGTATGACTGTTGGTCAACGGTCAAGGTCAAAGTGATCTTAATCTGTAAAATGGTTTCCGGATGATAACTCAAGAACGCTTAGGCCTGGTATCAGGAAAGTTCATGGAGACATTGGTCATGACCGGTAGATGAGCCCTATTGGTTTTTGGGTCACTAGGTCAACGTGCAAGGTCACAGTGACTCGAAACAGTAAAATGGTTTCCGGATGATAACTCAAGAACGCTTAAGCCTGGGATCAGGAAAGTTCATATGGACATTTGTCATGACCAGCAGATGAGCCCTATTAATTTTTAGGTCACTAAGTCAAAGTTGATGGTCACAATGACTATAAGCAGTATGATGGTTTCCGGATGATAATTCAAGAACTTTTATGCCAGGGATCAGGAAAGGGACATTGGTCATGACTGACAGATGACCCCTATTGATTTTTAGGTCACTAAGTCAAAGTTCAAGGTAACAGTGACTCGAAGCAGTAAAATGTTTTCCGGATGATAACTCATAAACGCTTAGGCCTGGGATCAGGAAAGTTCATAGCGACATTGGTCATGACTGACATATAACCCTTATTGATTTTCAGGTCACTACGTCAAAGTTCAAGATCACAGTGACTCGAAGCAATACAAGGGTTTCCTGATGATAAATCAAGAACGCTTAAGCCTGGGATCAGTAAAATTCATAGGGGCATTGGTCATGACCGGCAGATTACACCTATTGACTTTCAGGTCACTAGGTCAAAGTTCAAGGTCACTGTGACTCGAAAGAGTAAAATGGTTTCCGGATGATAACTCAAGAACGCGTAAGCCTGGGATCAGGAAATGTCATAGGGACATTTGTCATGACTGACAGATGACCCCTACTGATTTGCAGTACTCTAGGTCAAATGTCAAGGTCATAGTGACATGAAACAGTAAAATGATTTCCGGATTATAACTCACGAAAGCTGTTAGGACCAGGAATGTTCACGGGGACATTAATCATGACCAACAGATCCCTATTGATTTTCAGGACTCGAGGTCAAAGTTCAGTTCACAGTGACCTGAAGTAATAAAATGGTTTCCGGATGAAAACTTAAGAACGCTTAGGCCTGGTATCAGGAAAGTTCATAGGGACATTGGTCAGGGCCGTCGGATAACCCCTATTGATTTTCAGGTCGCTTGGTCAAAGTTCAAGGTCACAGTGACTCGAAGCAGAAAATGGTTTCCGGATGATAACTCAAGAACGCTTTAGTTTGGGATCAGGAAAGTTCATATGGACATTGGTCATAACTGACAGATGACCCCTATTGAATTTCAGTATTCTATGTCAAAGGTCAAGGTCACATTGACTTAAAACAGTAAAATGATTTCCGGATGATAACTCACGAATGATTAAGGTTAGGATCAGGAAAATTTATTGGGACATTAGCAACTCCATGAGTCATGCGAGCAATTCTTTTTTAAATTGTCAATCATACTCTAACGTATTCACACAATGGCTGCCACTTCAAATGACAGCCCATGGTGGGGGGGGGGGGGCATGCGTGTATTACAAAGAGACCTTGTTGTGGATTGTAGATAAAATATTAAGGGTTTTAATCAGTCTTCACCTGGTAATTACAAACGAACAAGTAAAGCAAACGGAAATCTGGACACATTAGGTTTAACATGAACATGCACATGTGATCTAGTTTTGTATTCAATGTATATGTTATTTTAATGTATTTGTGAAATGCCATATCTTAACGTTGCAATTAAAACTTAATATTACAGGCATGTACATGTATGTTACATTAAAAAAAAGTCTCAATTATATAACGCATATTTTTTAAATTACCTCTTATATAGCATTCTTATAATAACAGTATACAAGGTATTTACGTTTGTAATCGTGTTTTTAATAATGTATTTATTGTGCATGGTTAATTTGAATGGATTGTAATAGAAACAACTTCACCAAGTTATAAATCAGAGGGCACGTGTACGTACTTAAACTATCAAAATGTACCTGTAAATGTACGCTTTATATGTTGGGTCTCTTCTCCTATATCGCGCGTTAGTGTTTAAGCTTCTAAAACGCATATGGTGAGACCAATTTAAATGGATACTAAAATCTTGTTTCACTGTCAAGAATACGATACTCATCAATTGAAGTCACGTAAGCGTCCCCCATAACTTTCCGAACAAAAAGGCATACATATAGGTTCTGGCACGAGTTGTCATATCATACCATATTTAATTAAACGAGTTCAGGAATTTTGTTAAAAGGCGAGCCTTTGGCGAGCTTGCTAACGAATTTCCTGGACGAGACTAATAAAATATGGTATGATATGACATCGAGTGTCAGATCTTTTTATCACATTCTTTGAAATGAGCAAATTATATAAATATTTACGCAAACATAATGATAAATCCTGAATGTTGTTTACATTTCGTGATGTCATTTAACGTTGCAACGTTATTTCAGCAAAATAACAAAATGCAATTGGTCAATAAACGAAAACTAAGCCAATGAAAACGCTGAAAAAGTCTTTTACACATGTGTAAGATACAAAAATATGTAATGGTTATATAACTTGGGAAATTAGGGTTTGGCATGTGATAAAAATAATTATTTTTAATGTTTCTCTAAATTTACGTTTGATTGATTACTTGTTTTATAACAGTATATTTTTGTAACTTTATGGCTAATATTTGACTACCGTAGAACGTGAATGAATTTTTGAAAACCTGATCATGAATGGATCATTTATTAACAATGAAACCTTTGATATGCTATTATATAATACTAGTATCATGGATTTGAAACAATATTTATTTTTTATTTCCCAATATGTTTACTAGCACCTTTAAGAATACTGTTAGAAAAATGCTTAAAGCACAATATAGTTAAACCCATTGATACAGGTTAAGTCTTCTTTGACATTCCTTACATAAAATGTCCCCTTATGATTTTAACTGCGTTAACATGATAATTGCATCAATGGATCCGTGTTTAAAAAGGTAAATTATGTGTGCAATTTCATAGTATTCTCACAGAGCATGGTGATTATAATAAAGGTCGTTGATGCAGAACGTAAGGGTTATAAGTCAGGTTGAAATTATAGTTTGTTTAAAGTTATTTTCTGTGTTTGTTGTTTTGTCAAAAATATTAATCATCACCTTTTTTAAATATCGAAATACCACATAAAAGGGACATAACTGCGCTCGTATAAGTTACCACATAGTTTACGGATGAGAGCGATTGTCTCCCCTTTGTTGCAGCTTGTATATACCATAAACAAACCACTTTATGAGCTAGAGAAGTATTACTATTTCATATTGAAACACTGAAACAAAGTATACTATGATCCATTTTAATGACCAAAACGTGATTGATTCTACTCTGAAGCTCTTTTTAATAACTTTAAACGTGTATTGCATAATTGGTTGAGAATATACAACACTCATAAAGGATACGGCCTGTAAATGATTATTTATTACATATTTAATCTGAAGAATCGCTTAATGAACGAGTACGCGGCGCTCACTTTCGCTTGTTTTCGGCATCATGCTGAGACTATATCAGCTATCAACATGAAACTTTTGGTAAGTAAATTCATTGGTACACGAGCTTCTCACGCGACCCTGTGTTGACCCCCTCTTCCGTCGCAAGAGGTGAATTTGGTTTGAGGTCAACATATCGGACCAATGGGGTTTCCTCCGGATACTACGGTACCCCCAACGTACCATATTGAAATTGATTCGTTTAGTAAAAAACTAAACAGCTGGAAACTAAAGATATATTTCAGATTTTTTCCGAATTTGGTGCATCTAGTAAGTTAATTAGGACGGAGTGCTGGGGCACATTTCGGGACCTCAAAACATGAAGCCCGATGTTCGAAAAGACCTCATAAACTTTCAAATACAAACTAATTTTATACCGTAGATACACTCTTTGTACAAGCGTGCGGTGCATATAAATCATTAATATGTACCATATAGTGTATTGCCTATTTATATGTGCATACTTAATTTTTGTCATAAGCCATAAGACTTTGAAAGTTTTCAACTTCAAACTTCATATAAATCAGATATATCTATTTGATGAGAAGAGCATGTACTACAATCGTTCATGTTAAGCGAACCTAAGCACCCATCGATTATTGATTATAGGCTTTCGATATCACCTCTCTGTCTGTGGTGACATTTTACGCCTATTCAGTAAACCAGAATTTTCTTGAGCGACGCTAAATTCTACTGTTTTATGATCACTTGTTCGCAATTAAGATGCTCGAGCTATAGGACTGTAGATATATACTTAAAGGCGTGTTTCTACCGGGCCGAGCCCTGCTTCCGTGTGGAATACGATCTCATATTAACATATACTGTCAGTTCATGTTATGCGGTTAATTACTGTTAAGATTACAAGAACATGCCATGAATGTGAACATTATAATTATGTTTTATATTGTTTTTCACGAAATGAAAGACCAATGACAGTGTCAACAACACAATTTCGCCATGGGTTTATTAGCAAAATAAAGTCGTCAAACAAATTATTTTCATGTGCATATGACGGACATATGTGGTAAATAAACAACAATTCTGATTTCTAATGCAACATGAGGACGTAAGAAGATACGCTGTATGTCTTACAGTGGTTTATTTGGTTTATATTGAAAATTCTTTCTGATTTGTTAACAAGAAGTTAAACAACGCTGAAACTGTTCGGTGTCCGTAGTGTATATGCAGATCAACGAGCATCGTGATTGGATATTGGATCGAAACTAGATCACGTATCCATAATGATAGTTTCGGCTCATATTAGAAGTTTCTTTAAGAATATTGATAATACACAATGACATATTCTTCGGCATTTCGCATATCCAAGAACATACCTTACTTAACTATAAAATATATGAACCCAATTTATATATTAATTGTTCAACAATACAACCAACAACAAAACAAAAACAATAGTGTTGTTAAATTTTATTCAAAGAACACAGACATGTGAACGTAGTATTGCTTAAACTTCTTTATCTTTTTTTACTGATTGCATATGTGCGCTAAAGAAAACAAGGACGAAAGGAAAACAAAAATGGAAGCATTCTAGCGCAACATTGTCTCATTTGGCATCGTCATTAGCCAAAATACCATGGCCAAGATTAGCCCCATAAGCATAGCTGAATCCAGTGCCAGCTCCAGCACCATTTTACGCAACCCCAGGACACACATTGTCCGAATGTGTTGTACTGAAAGCATACGGATTGACTACAGGGCCACTATGCGATGGGTATCCAACAGCAACACCAACTCCATTTGGGCCAGATCTTTGCTTGGCCTACGTCTGAAATAGGAATTATAATGTTACAATTGTTTAAGTGAAACAACGTTATTCTTTATTAGCATTAATTCACGTGTGCTTGTCATAAACACATACTTAAAAATTCAAGTTTTGCCAAACCAGCTTTTATTGTATATTTATATTTTAATATTTATACTACACATATTTATGTTTTTTTAATTGTAATTGTTATTCGACGGAAATTGCATAAAACTTGCACTTGCAAGATTACATTATGTTTGGTACATTTAAGAATACACGTTTGAAATATTATTCATAAGACACGTAAGAAAAGTACTATCTACGCACGTCTTTTTTTCCGCCCGGCCTGTTCTACTGTGCAGTTTACCCGGACATGCTTCATGATCGTCATCCCACTGCAGAACCTCTTCAGGTTGTCAGGTACGACGCCAATGTACGGAACTTCCTCAAAACAGTCGCCCTCCGCGGTCGTGACATTGGGCTGCAATTGGGATAGGTCATGGAAAGAGCCGATTCATGCGAAAATAGATCTTATGACATATGCGGGCAGTACAGCTCTAGACAAGTCTGCCAAATCGTGCATTCTGCTTATGATCTATAGAGCCTGCTACAAAGTCACGCCGAGTTTTGCAGTCACGTATGTTTTCATAGTCTCATTAGCCGACAGGCTAGCTAGTGACCAGACAGTGCGACTCATATGACTATGTGCATGCGTATTGTTTAAACTGTCGAACAATTGGATATATCTTGTCTTTATAACAAAGTGTCATACCAGTCTTTACTGGTCATAGGACATTTTGACTTTCCATGGATGACTTACGTATTCCTACACTTGCCCTACATATAGGTTGGTCATTTGGGGGTATACTGAATATGCATCAATTGGAGCTGGTAATTGAAACGAGGCATATTCCAGTTATTTGCAAAATCGGAATCATCAAATGTATCAAATCCTTTCAACGTTATGACATCACATACAGACGTAATTATTTAAGTTGCTGTACAAGTTTTCACTTAAGTTAACGTATATGAATGAAAATTGGACTAGTTAACCGCATTGGAATGTTGACCTATACGATTTTCATTTACTCAATATGTTTTATGCATAATGCGTGTAGAGTCATGACAATATTTTTAAAGCGGAAAGTGTCGTCCCTGATAAGCCTGTGCGGACAGCACAGGCCTATCAGGAACGACACTCTCTGCACATGCCTAAAAGCACATTTTCACAGAGCACGGCGCATATATATGAGCGGTCTTCACGTGTTCAAGCTTAGTGTAGGTCTATTTACACGTCCGTAATTAAATAATTCTATATGGTAAAACCAATGTGACAAGCAAGTGAAAAGTCATGTTTTACCTGCAAATAAATAAATCTTAACAAACGTATACATTCAAATAATGTACTTACAATTACGTCATATTAATCATTGAGGTTAATCATTGAGGTTAATCATGTCCAACAATACTTACGTCTACGATCAAACAGACACCTCTGTCTTGGACGAGAGCGACAACCCATCCCTAATTAAAAAAGTTTAAGTTGAAGATTCAAATTTATGTTATAGCATCATTCAATGATAATACTTGTTTAAATTCTTTTAAATTTCCAGCACAGTAACCAATTTGACATATAATGTAAATACATGAAACACATCCAATCAGCAAATCAAGAAAACGAATAGGATGTGAAACTGTACGTACGTTCTCGTTGAGAATGTTCGATAGCAGAACTCCACTGCCGTTATACAGCATCAATTTGGCCCCATCTACTCTTGCCGAGAACCGATTTCCATAGTCATCCGTAAAGCTGGATGGTGGTGGCTGTTGTGCAATAAAGTGAGTTTTCATGACGTAATTTGAAACAAACAAGCATGATACCTTTCCTAATGAAATTGTTCAAGTATTTGAAACTAATAACAGTGTGCTATTCTTGTGATATTTTTGTATTAAAGTAACAAATGCACTAAACAGCATAAGAGATTAAACTAGTTATAGCAAAACATTGACATTTGAATGTTATACAAAACCATTACTCATAGAGCAAAACTAACCAACCTAAAAGAAAAACTGTTATCATAGTTTTGCAGTTATCCATTCAACACAAATGGATATTAATCTAAATTAAACTGCAAATGTATCAGCAGGGGATTAATATTAAGAGCTCAATGTCTTTGATATTCGGTACAAGACAAATAGCAAGAAAAAACAAACACAAAACGTAACATAAATAACATACAAGATGCAAGTATAAATACAAATAAAGATTCACAATATACCGTTAAGCAGTAAAAGCAAAACGGTGTGAGTGTAAACCAAAGCAGCATACAATTGTTAAACATTTCAAGTACAATCTACGGTTTACATACCTCCTGGCCAAAGACTCCCAGTACGATACACAGCAAGACATCCGCAAAGTGCAACATCTGTAATCACAACCAACATGATTTTTTATCCGACGCATTGAATAAAGGTTTACACAGCCAGGCTTAAATAAATAGTAAGGGTTCTTACAAGGTTTATTTTTTATTACGCCATCAGACGAGGGCTGCCGGAAAAAAAAACGAGTATTAAACTTAGCTTTAATTCAGGATTGCGTCGTTTCATCTAACCAACTCATAATATATTTAACACAATGTGCCCATATATTATTAAAACAAAACACAATTGAGCTATCAAAAGCATGCATCATTATCATCCAGCTCAAAAAAGTACACTAATTGTTCACTTACTGTTTCAGTAAGAACTAGTCGGAAACTGAAACACAAAGGGCTTTGTCCTCAGCTTTTTATAGAGAACGAGTGGTAACGAAATACCCAATCATTGACGGAAATTTAAACTGATTTACTGATAGTCATGTTTACCACTAATCTGAAATTCAACAAGTTCGCTAATATAGGGATAATACACGTTTTCGAGGGCATGATCATCTGCGGGCGCTCGAAAAATCCGTTCCTGCCCGAGTGCGCAGAACGATAAAAATTAAATGCAACGAAGGCCGATGAGTTTGATGCGATCGTACACTTTAACGAAAATTATTGCTGACAGTTGTTTGAGTTTTGATGCTGTCCATAATATTTCTGACGCATATTATGAATCAGAACGATCGGTATAACCGATTGAAAAACATACTAGCGCACGTAATAATCGCAAGGTAAAAAAAGCTCTTGACGGTTTCAATACTCCATTAATTGTTGTTTATATAACGTAATATGTTAGGATCGCATTTCACAAAGAATGTGAAGAAAGGACATATCTCAAATGTCGACAAAAACATTTCTGAACAGAATATAAAACATTGCGTAAGTCTAGAATGCAATAATGGTCCAGCAGATGGAGTTTCACTTCTTAATATTGGTTAACAATAACGTGTCCAGTATGCCTCGATCCAGCACTTCCTTGAACACAGCGCCTTCGTCATTCGTTAAGCTATCTGGTGGAAGTGGTGGCCGTGTTGGAGGCAGGCTTACTGGTTTTGATGGTTGTGGAAGAAGCTGAAAGAACGAGACGTTTTTGTTAATACTTGTTTCGGTATAAGTGTATAATCTGATACTGTTCAGCAGATATATACAGGTTGATCTATCCTTAAGGATCTGCTTGCTGTAAAATGTCCATGTTTCAATATGCGATTTGAAATACAACCGCGAACGACCTTTCAACAAGAACAATTATATGCAAGTTAATCTGCAACTGCATCCATTCATTTTACAACAAGCTTGCATGTACAGTGGCTTATTATTTCTTTCAAAGCAGTATTGTGAATGTTTTTTGCTATTTGGTGAAAGGGAATACTTACTTTGAAAAAAGGGCAAGTTAAAACAAGTTATGGCAAAAGGCTGAACATGGGGTTATTATATTTCATTAACACAGAGAAAAAAAACATTCTTTAGATAACATAAACGAAAAACATGGGTACCATAGTTTTGAAATTATTCTTATATAATATCAGTGGAAGTAAATCCGCCAAACAACGTGTAATGGTGCTGAAATCTTTTACAAAACGACGATAATATCCTGCAAAAGCAAGGAAACTTCGAAGTTCATCTGGATTTGTAGGTGTTGGCCACTTACTAACTTTATCAATTTTTTCAGGGTCAGTTTTTACTCGCTCACTGCCCACAACATTACCCAGAAAAGATACATTCTTTCTAAAAAATTTACACTTTTCAGGTGCAAGCTTCAAATTCCAAGATTTTAAACGTTCAAATACTTGTTCTATATTTTCCAAATGTTCTTTGTAAGTTTTGCTATAAATAATAATATCGTCAATAAAAACGACACACATTTTCATGTTTAAATCACCAAGACATTCAGTCATTGCTCTCTGATATGTGGCGGGCGAATTCGTCATACCAAAAGCCATTTTATTAAACTCCCAAAGTCCAAATGGTCATAAAGTAAATGCTGTTCTTTGTTCATGTGATTCTTCTATTTCAATTTGGTGATATCCTGACTTCATGTCCAAAGTAGTAAAGTATTAAGCACCATTTAAACAATCAAATATTTCTTCAAGTCTTCGCAAAGCATAAGAGTCTTTTATTGTTCTTTCATTCAAAATTCTGTAATCGACACACATTCTTAATTTCCCATTGCGTTTCCTAACCAAAACAATTGGTGAAGCAAATGGTGACTTTGATGGTCTAATTACACCACATGAGTGTATTTGTTCTAAGTGCTCACGCACTTCGTCAACCATGCCAGGCGGTATACGCCTATGACGCAATTTAAAAGGTGTGTCATTCGTCAAGTCAATTCGGTGTGTAGTTTCTGAACACTGACCGATATCTGTATCACTTGTTGAAAAAATATCTTTATGTTTTAACAACAAAGTTTTTTATTTCAACAATTTGTTCAGCAGTAAGTAGATCATTATTTTCGATTACAATATTGTGAACAATTTCTGATCTTTTGTAATCTAAATCACTTTCTTTCATATTTGTAATTTCCGTTGCTATGGTTACAGGTTGTAACTCCCCTAAAATTGCTTTAGGTTGAATAGCAACTGTGTTTGTTGTCAAATTTGACAATGTGACAAATATTTCATTGTATTTACCAAATTCAAACACATTCACAGAAGGTGTAACATCAATGAAATCTGGAATGTGTGCATCAGTACAAGCTAAAGTTATAACACTTGAAGATGGATAAGCAATGTGTTTATCTGTATAACATTTAAAATTTCTTACTTCATTTGGCTTCAACAAAATAGTCTCTCTGTTCAAACTTCTTACAATTGCAATTCTGCCATTGTTTCTTTTCAAAGACTTTTCTCTCAATGAAATAGCTCTAAAGCTCAAATACCATGGTGTATGTAACTTAGCTTTCTGTAAAAACTGTTCACCAAATGTATCATGACATTCTTCCAACAATCTGTTCAAAATATTGGTTCCCAGAATTACTGGTACTTTTGAAGAATATTTTGTGTCGGGTTACACTAAAAATAAACAATAACTTGGTTTCGAACTCTCAAGTCCTTCACAAATGTGTACTTCAAGTTCAACAAAACCAAGATATGGCAACTGATTACCATCAGCACATTCAATGTTAAGTAAATCATTCAATGGCTCCAAGCTGATGTTTTTAAAATTATTGTAAAAACTTTCTGAAATGATACTTACGCAAGATCCAGTGTCTAACAATGCTCTGGTATTGATGTTACTTAACACTATACTTATCTCGCTGACCTCCCCTACTAATGTGGGATCTTTCATAGATTTCGTGCTCAGGTTCGATCCCCTAACTGGTGCACAGTCTAGTTTTGGACACTGAGCTTGAAAATGTCCAGTTTGTCCACATTTATGACAGGATCTGGCAAACGTAAAACTGGAGGTTGGCCTAGAGGGTCGAACATTTCTACCTACCTGACTTCGGAAACCACGCCTTTCCCCTCTATTGGGATAAAACTGTCCTCGCCTTTCACCTCTACTGGTATAGGGTCTGTACTGAACATGCTCATACTTACCTTTTTCATATTCAATTTTATCTATGCGTTCATTTAATTTTTTCAAAAGGTTCTTGATTTCATTTATCTCAGAAGTTTAAGGTGTTACTACTGGTTTACAAGGTTTTGTTTCACTATTCTTTTCATCAATCAAATCCAATTCTAATTTTCGCAGCTCAATTTTAAAGGTATCATAATTGTTCACAGTATCATGTTTGTATGCTGCCATGTGTTTCAACTCTTTTCTCAAACCTTGGTATAAAACACCTTTCAAAATTTCAAAATCATTCTTTTTAACACCACCTACACCCACAGCTTTATCAAAAAGATCTTCCACTCTCGATGCAAAAGATGACACCGATTCATTGGGTTTTGTGTACAAACTTCTTAGAATAACTTCCTTACTTTCAATGTCAACATATACACTTTCTACTTTAATCAAAACTTGTTGAAGATTCACTCCAACACCTAGCCTCCTAAGACTTTCTGCTGCGTTTCCTTTGGCAGCCTTTCGTATACCATGTAATATTTGTTCTTGACTGAACAATCCTTCAGCCAATAGAGAATCAACTTCAAATTTAAAAAATGGCAAAGAAACTTCTCCCTTATTTTGTTCCCCACTAAAATTTTGTATTTTAGGGAAATTAAAGGATGCAAACTGTCCCCCATGAACATTACTTTCGTTATCAGTATGTACAGGGTCTTGTTTTATAATAACATTAGACTTTGTTTTTGGCTTTACTAAACTAAAATTGTGCATAAAAGTAGCTAAGTCGGCAGCTGTCTCAAACTCTGTATCAATATGAAGCTCTTCAAAAGCTTTCAATAATTTTAATTGAGCAGCGGTAACTTCAGTACCACCAGATGCTTCAATGACTTCAAATCCTCGCTAGACATGTTTCTACTATTACTAGACTTAAATAAAAAAAATTGAATATCACTTCACTACCTCCTCAAGTCACCGCATACAGCAAACTCATACATATTACACATCATAAAACTAAATAAATGTTCACATAACATTTATTGATTATTGGTATAACATATACTCAATAAACACCATACAATTGTCACTTGAGATTGAAATCCAGTTACACATGTACTACAAATTAAAAAAAAATCAATCTCAAAACACATTACGCCAGTGTCATTTGAGCTGTGCACAATAAAATACAACTTCACGATTCAACACTTTTCAAGAACACGATTCGCTTTGAATGTTCACGCCAAACAATTATCAATTTCCCACTATATTGTTCATACACAGGCACATATTTATTACCACACAACAATGTCCAAATATGCTACCTCAAGACACTTTATTTCACTGTACACACACAAGTTGTTTGCATAATACAATGTGTAATTTATTTCTGTTGAATGTGTGTAATGTCAATAACACATCACAATATAAAATAATTGAACACAGTATTCAACTTGAAATTATTTCCACTCCAATTCCCTTATTCCAGTTTGTACCCACTTAAATGCTTCAAATACAAACATCACACTTCAACTCAAATGCAAAATAACTATTTCCCTTCCACATGCAAGTTCAATTCCAATCAATGGTAATGAATGTCACAATAAAGGTCTCTAGAGGCTATAGGCATACACGCATGTACATGACTGTTATTGAAATTTAAAGATCGAGGTCCCCGGCCTGCGCGCGGATTTCAATAAGCGAGCGGGGTGACAGCGATTAAATTATGCATAATGATGAACTTCCGTTGCTTCAGAAAATGGCGAGTGATTAACCTTGTCAATTTCTATGTACATAGTCGAACTTTTTTTTAAGCAGACTATTTGTCGAAAGATTTTTATTGATTTAGTATGTGTTTGCATTATAATAAACTACCGGTAACAAAAAACATAATAATAATAATAAAAAATATAAACATTGACTTCGAGCGCTTATGCATTAAATGCAATAATAAAAACACAAATTGCGAATAATTGTTTTATATTTGACGTATTGTTGTTACTGTTGTTTATTATTGTTGACGACTATTGTTGTTGTTGTTGTTGATTACTATTGTTGTTGTTGTTGATGATCATTGTTGTTGTTGTTGATAACTACTGTCGTTGTTGTTGACTAGGATTGTTGTTGTTGTTGTTGATGACTATTGTTGTTGTTGATGACTACTGTTGTTGTTGTTGATGACTACTGTTGTTGTTGTGCATATAGCAACACCTACATTCATGCCTTATGCCACAACAATTATTATTTATTATTATTATTATTTATTTTTATTTCTTGTCGGTCACTGATTTAATTATTCAACCAATATTTCAATTTAATTTTTTTCCTGTTTCACTTACCTTGTAATCCACACAGCAATACTACAAGAACCTATGCAACATGTCTACACTACACAAAACTACTACCATTCATGTACATTGTACAACCAAAACACAGTTTTACTATCTGTGTTTTCCCTAAAAGGAATTACTACTACAAAAGACTGGTCAGTGAATGTCATTCATAAAGTCAACCAACGAAATGTAAGAAATTATGAGATGTCACTGAACACCAAAATTATCAAGCAATCAAACACCTTGGAAAAGCATAACACAACATTAAATCACTGTCAAACAGGATTGATCCAGTTTTAAGACTTTGTATACAAAAGTTTAGCAATTTCCATGAAAAAACAGACCCAACACTGGAAGGTTGCCAATAGTTTTACTTTCTCAATACACTGTGAATTAAAAAAAGTAATTTATTTTAAAGACAATAGCAGCATTTCTACAGAATTAAATTCAATATTAGTTAATTAACTAGGTTTTATATTAAAATAGAGATATTCCATCACCCAATATTAATATATCATGCAAGTGAACCTTTCATACAAAAATGCTACTCACGCTCAGTTGACCTGGATACTGTACACAATTTGTTTCAGCCACTAGATGCACAATTGTTCAATAGTTCAATGTTCACATTAATGGAAATTTGAAATGTTAATTGTTCCAATCTTCCGTGAAGATCTAACGAGCAGGATGACGGTCTCGAAGATTTGCGTTATGAGGGCAAAATACCCACAAAATAGTCCAACCAGTATAACTGGAAACTTGAAACAAAAGCGGCAGCACAATGGCCACTTAAAACTGCACCAAAACATCCAGGTGAAGTACAAACATCTGCAGATGGAACAGCAACGAACAGCAACCCATGTACAGTACATCTACATACGATATCTGGTCTGCCAACCAGAGCGGCTCCTGCTCCTCCCGAAGCCGAAACTCGATGTCCTCGTCGATCACATTTTGCAATATGTCGACAATAGTTGAAAAAATAGTTAGCACAAAGTAGCACTTAAGATGTCTTAAAATTTAAATTCTGTTAAAAACACACGTTGGGCGCCATTTTGTAACACTGGTGGTATTTATATATCAATTATACTTAATTATATTGTTCCACAAGTGCGGGTTCGTTAATGTTCAGGAAGATTTAAGACATGTAAACCTTTTATAAGGTTGTTTTATACTTTATTATACTGCTACATATTAAATATTCAATATTCAATGTTGAATTCCAGATATGAAGACAACCTGAAATTAATAATAACACAAATTATAGTAAAATAACATACATAATAATATGATGGTCATCTAGTGGCTTTTATACAAAGTTGCATAGAAAACCATATAATGATCAATATAAAACATACATATCCGCTTTTATAATACATTCATGACTTTAACAATATTTCATTTTTTTTTACCATTTATGGAATGGCTGCTTAACCCTCACACACTGATCTTACACACAGGAATCTCCGTGAAGATGTTAAGCTCTGCAAGTTAAATGCATGTGCTAATAAAGCATACAGAAATAGTGAATAAGATAGGAAAGAGCAATTCTGAGAAGTGCTGCCATTTTGCCAAGTCGCGGAAACACATTACAAATTAATATAAATGCACAATATATTAGATAATTACTTGTACAACACAAATCAATTAGCCACAATCTTTATAAAAACACTATTGCAACCAAGAGACTTATACTAACCTCAAAGAAGCACGGCTCTTAAATTACATTTGAAAAAACATGTCCTTCCAGCTCAACCCCAATCTCTTGCACGACGGTCACATTACATTCACCTCTGTGTTGGGCTCAGAACGTACTATTGTTATGACAGCGTCTCATTCATGTCATGATCATTCCAAGCGTTCATCATTGATGTTAAAGTATACTAAACAATCTCTTGCACGACGGTTACATTGCATTAACTGCATTAAAGAAAACCACCTCATACCATGATATCTTATATCAGTCTTAATTAATTATTATAAAATTTATATGTTTTTTATGTTAAGAAACCAACATACATAAATACGTCGAAACAATGCCTAACGTCACTCAATAAAAAATATGTACAATTGTTTACATTTGTGAAGTGCGTGGAATGATTACATCTGTGTAAATGGGCAATTAAATAGTTCCAAAGAGTTGCATTAAAACTCACAAGTTTTTGCACGATTTATCGTACATTTAAAAGTCATATTTTTTAACTAAATGCATGCGATCTTAAATATACACACAAATAAACATTGTATGCGTTTGTTCGGTTTTAGCTATTTGGTAGACGAAATGGCGTGCTGAGCCTTATGCAGAGTTGTATGTGAGAGCAAGGAACGACAACTCTGCGTGGAGATTGGCTCAACCCATGAAATACTACTGCCAGAGCGGGAAAGAAAACTTGCCCAACAGATTCAATGTACAGGAAAGAAAATAGGCTAAAAACAACTATGCACACAAGGGAGACAACTTTTAAATAGAATTTGTGACTGGTTACATTGTGATTTATAGTGCCTAATGATAACGTTCATTAATCAAATATTTCTTCATTTTTAATCAGAATCAAAGTTAAAAAATCGTGTTGCGTTCGTGCCACGTCATACGAAAATAGGTCCGATGCCATCCAAAGACAATCCTACGAAATCTGGCCGCGGCAAACCTGTCCACTAATGAGATCGCAAAACATGGCGTCACGTTATTAAGGACATGGTTGCTGCTGACCAGACTATGCGAATGGCAGGCTGGTTTGAAACAACGCTGGTCTCGTAGAGAATAAGACCCAAGTTCGCATTATGCGAATGCCTTTCTGTAAAAAAACAAAACAAATATACACCGATTTTTCCTAGATTTATCTCAGAAGTGACGTTTTGAATTTATGTGATTGTTTGATTGAAACTTTAAAATATGCATTAATATAAGACAGAGGATGTTGTCTCGTAACAAACAAGTTGGCGACGTTTTTAACGTTATATACCCTTTATTACTTTAATTGATTGTGGAAATGCCGCTAACTTTCTAGCAATATCGACAAGAACGTGATAAGCGTTTTAATCGTATTAATATTCACCATATATCTCGACTTTACTTGCTCGAAATTTCTCAGCGGGTCTCGCTAAGAAAATGTGCAGCGAGTTAAGTCCAGATAAAGAGCAATTATTAGTACGAAATAAATCATTTTCTTGCTGCTGATATGGCTGGAAAGTTAGCGGCTTTTAAACAATCAAAACAAGTAATAAAGTGCATGCAATGGCGAAAAATACCTAAATCGGCATGAGCGTCGCCATCTTTTCTGCTCTTCTGTCAGAGCAATCAATCAGTTTCACTTTTATGTACATGTATATCTTTGTACGAACATATCGACTCTTGTGGCAAAACCTACATTGTGAAAAACGACGTCAAGAAGCGAATTGTAGGCGGCTCGTCGTTACTTCAAGGAGAGTGGCCTTGGCTGGTGTCACTTCAACGATTATTGGCTAATAAGAAGTATATGGAGCATGTTTGTGGAGCGACACTTATCTCCCCGCAGGTGCTACTCACCGCTGCGCATTGTTTCGAGTGTGTTCGATTGTCAACGGAAATGGGAAGGTATGTACTTAAACATGGGCACACATAAATACACATACGTATTGCCTTATTTATTACAGGTCAACACATTTGTTTATTCCCCCCCCCCACCCCCAACATGAAAGGGCGTGGGATTAGGCAATTCACTTATTCGTACGTTCGTACATATCTAAGTCGTTCCCGATTCATGTCCGGACTATTACATCAACAATAATTTGAAAGTTTAATATAGTTTGCTAACCTTGATTACTAAGTGGATACGACGCGCAAGCGCATACCATATGCATAAGGCTCCAAACTTAAGGTCACACTAAGAGATCAAAGGTCAAATGTGATAATTTAGACGGCTTGTCCAGACTGTAATTTTATTTGTATCGGTTTATAGTAAAAAAATCTTTACAATGATTATTAAATGTGGGGTTGGTGTGACGCGATGCGCAACACATTCCAATCTCAAAGGTAAAGACCACGCCTGAAGATAAAAATAAATATGTCCTTAATACATCTTGACATTGAGTGTTATTTTATCGTCGATGGGACAACTGTAAAATTTGATTATCATCGTTTAGATCTCTTAGCGACTGGTCAAGGTCACATCAATAGATTGAATGTAAAGGATGAGACCACTATTGCTTGTTCAGACTTAAAGTTCATCACGTATGTGGTTATTTAGAAATCACTTGCCACAAACGAACAACATTTAAATATCGCGGGTTTTACATAATACTTGTAACCATATCCCAAATGTCAACGTCACTTGCATGGAATATATATCTGAATATATATCTCTGCTATAACTTGATCGTTTTCATTTAGCTTTTTCGACACACCCTATTCCTGTTTCTAAAACACGGGTAGTCTAGGAAAGTTCATCCATCCGTGTGTTTTATAAATCATGTATTAAACTCTCCATAGATTTACGTGAAATCTGAAAAAAAACTAAAGGTAATAGAACATAAGCGCGACGTGAAAAACACATTTTGTTATACATAATCGAAACAAATAAATCTGTTATACATAATCGAAACAAATAATTATAGATTTTCTATACTTTAACAGTAAAGCTATTTTGATTTTAGTAACTGCAATCGACATAAGCACAACACTTATCTTACAATTTTACATAATTTTACGTGATTGTAGTATACGAGCATGTCTGACGTTATCATGAGTCTCTGGAGATTGACCCGTTTGATACAAACAACTGGCGCGTTATACTCGGAGAGCACGTGCAGTATCGAGAGGAAGGCACGGAGCAGAAGCATACCTTGGACAAGATAGTCACACACCCTAAGTACTCGCGTGAGTGGCTACTCCTATATTAAACACATAAATTACTAGTATTTGATATAAATGAGTGGCATACGCATTACCGTGTGTCACGGACATGCATATGTACCTTTTAAAACATGTTTAAACCGATCATTTTAACTGAGCGCTTGCATATTCCATACAGATGTTAACCATGCCAATTTATCATACGCGTGCACACATCAACTAAATTGTATCTCACAATTGCACCTGCAGTTCAACTGTATCAGACTCGTAGAAAGAGGTGTCTCACATGTAATGTTTATCAATTCCAATTCATGAAATGCTTGACTGTGTCAACTACACTATGTTATGCAAGTTTACTTGTCCACTCCAATACACTACACGAATTTCAGTTTTCCACACCAATGACTCACACGATTTCAATGTCAATTTATCATACAAATTTAAGTGTCCAGGCCAATTTATCACAGTTGCCATTGACAAATGTGCTACACAGGAAACGACCATTGAAAGCGTGTGGTAAATTCTTTATGACATTTACAGATGCGTGTTTTGATATACACAAATGTCTTACATTCTCTTCATTGTCGACTCCTATGTATCGAACGGTCTCTAGTATTCAGGTCAGTGTATGACACGCTACAAAAT
The DNA here is from genome assembly GCF_020536995.1 of Dreissena polymorpha. Lineage (NCBI taxonomy): Eukaryota > Metazoa > Mollusca > Bivalvia > Myida > Dreissenidae > Dreissena > Dreissena polymorpha. The sequence continues at coordinate 87,214,742 of NC_068359.1, forward strand.
GTCCGCACTCCTGTCAGTGTCTATATCAATTTATCACAACACGCTTGTCAGTGTCCACACTTAGTCTCAAACGCTTGTCAGTGTCCACACCTATATCTCAAACGCTTGTCAATGTCCACACATATGTCTCAAACGCTTGTCAGTGTCCACACCTATGTCTCAAACATTTGTCAGTGTCCACACCTATGTCTCAAACGCTTGTCAGTGTCCACACCTATGCCTCAAACGCTTGTCAGTTTCCACACCTATGTCTCAAACTCTTTTCAGTATCCACACCTACTCTCAAACGCTTGTCAGTGTCCACAACCATGTCGCAAACGCTTGTCAGTGTCCACACCTATGTTTCAAACGCTTGTCAGTGTCCACACCTATGTCTCAAACGCTTGTCAGTTTCCACACCTATGTCTCAAACTCTTTTCAGTATCCACACCTATTTCTCAAACGCTTGTCAATGTCCACACATATGTCTCAAACGCTTGTCAGTGTCCACACCTATGTCTCGAACGTTTGTCAGTGTCCACACCTATGTCTCAAACGCTTGTTAGTGTCTACACCTATGTCTCAAACGCGTGTCAGTTTCCCCACCTATGTCTCAAACTCTTTTCAGTATCCACACCTACTCTAAAACGCTTGTCAGTGTCCACAACCATGTCGCAAACGCTTGTCAGTGTCCACACCTATGTCTCAAACGCTTGTCAGTGTCCACACCTATTCTCAAACGCTTGCCAGCGACCGCGCCTATTCTCAAACGCTTGTCAGTGTCCACACCTATGTCTCAAACGGTTGTCAGTGTCCACACCTACGTCTCGAACGCTTATCAGTGTCCACACCTTTATCTCAAACGCTTTTCAATGTCCACACCTATGTCTCGACCGCTTGTCAGTGCCCACACCTATGTCTCAAACGCTTGTTAGTTTCCACACCTATGTCTCAAACTCTTGTAAGTATCCACACCTATTTTCAAACGCGTGTCAGTGTCCACAACTATGTCTCGAACGCTTGTCAGTGTCCACACCTATATCTCAAACGCTGGTCAGTGTCCACACCTATGTCTCAAACGCTTGTTAGTGTCAGTACCTATGTCTCAAACGCTTGTAAGTATCCACACCTATTCTCAAGCGCTTGTCAGTGTCCAAACCTATGTCTTAACCGCTTGTCAGTATCCACACCTATGTCTCAAACGCGTGTCAGTGTCCACACATATGTCTCAAAAGCTTGTCAGTGCCTACAAATACGTCTCAAGCGTCAGTGTCAACTGCATCAGTGTCTACAATGTATCACATGGTTATCAATTCCAACGACAATTTGAATAACACCCTTATCAAGTGACTGTTTCAATTGCATTATTTTTATCTTTAACACAGGGCGTTTCGTAAGCTCTAAATCGAAAAACACGTCATGCATAAAACTTTATGCACTGCGCGCAATGCATCATACAGTATCGATATACTAGAATAACGTTGCGTGTCTGAACATTCAACAAATGAATTAAAAACTATTCAGTGTCATCTTTAACATATCATACTCCTCCAATTTATCTGACGTGTGCACTTGACACCTAAAATGTATCAGACGCTAACATGTGTCAACAAAATATGTAAGACGTGTTCGCGTGTCAATTAAAATGATTAAGCCGTTCGCACCTATTAAAGCGGGTATATACGATTTTTTATGTGTGTTTAATTGTAATATATTGATAATATATATATTACAATAACACAAAATAGGCAAGAAAAATTATACATTTAAGCCGAATTTAATAAAATGCAGCAAAAACAAATTAGCGCCCCGAGCCGATAGTGACGTACATATTTGCCTACAATAACCGAAGCATTCTTCTTTGTATTATAATCCGTTAAACTACGAGGGTGTTCCAGAAGTTCGTGGATTTTCGCTATAACTTATTTTTTTTGCTGGTAAAAGTCAATGAAATTTACAAATCATACAAACCAATTATCACGGACTTTAAGCTAAAAATGCATGAATTCCATAGAGCGCGTTTGAAACGCGTTGCCATAAAGACCTCAGTAACGACATGCGGCGCGAATTTAAATTTGGTTTAAATGTCGTTGATAAACAGAATTAACGGCAAATTTCACGTTACAGCGCCTAAGTCCTCCTTACAGCCCGGATTTGGCCCCTATGGACTTCCGCGTCTTCCCGGAAGTTAAATCACAGTTGCGCGGTATTCGCTTTGCAAGTAAACAGGAACTTACAGTTGCAGCAAAGCGAATCGTGTCGTCTTTTGACGCTGACTGGTATAGAGACACTTTTGACAAGTGGATTTCCCGACACATAAAGTGCATTCGCGTTGGAGTAGATTATGTTTGAAAAGATTTGACAGTTGTTAACTTCATAACGTCATTGACGTTGAACAGAAACGTTACACGTGCGTCGGTGTGCGCATTGTGCACATGTTTAAATCTCTGATATATATTTATTGTTTTATGTATTCCCATGATATTTGGAGAGTAGATTTGGAAAGGACGAAATCTTCTTAACATGCTATTTGTTTGTCCATTTATGTTACCAAATGAAAGTTATAGCGAAAATCCATGAACTTCTGGAACACCCCTCGTAAGTTTAGATGCACATCGTACATGTATGGTATACATGATGGCGAATTCGGCTGTACAGCCGTTTTCAATTTCAGAATTAAATATCTTGCTTATTTCGCATTTTTCGACACATGTTCTTCTTAACTTTTATTTTAATTTATATTGAAATATAAATATGTATAATAAGTTTTTTACACTGTTTATATAAATTCATAAGTATTTGACAAAATCGTATATACCCGCTTTAACTCATTTATGCAAGAAGCTTCAACTCATTTATTTTAAACGCTTCAAAGTGTCATCCCCAATGTATCAGTTGTTTGAACATTTTTATTTCAGTGTCGTCGGACGATGCAGTGTTCTATGATATCGCCCTACCTACGTTGAGAAGGCCTGCTTACCTGTCCGAGTACGTGAACACCATTTGTATGGACCCCAATTACACTGCGCCCGATCACAGCCACTGCGTCACTGCGGGATGGGGAGACTTAGTGCACGGTAGACTCGAATTTCTAATATAAAGAAGTGACATTCCAGCCGCTGGAGCAGTATTGCATTCTTATTATATTCAATTTTTTGGTCCTTTATTTAAGGCAACTGACCAATTGCCAAAACAGTACGAAACAGCGCAATACGAAACAACATACACACATAGAAGAATAAAGCTGGGGTCACCGACTTGGAACGGTCAATGCAAAGCATAGGGGGTGTAAACCGATTTTATAGCCCTCAACCTCATTCTTGGCCCAGCAATATTTATGATACATATAAGTGTAAATAAAAAAGATCTTAAACAAGGTTTCTAACAATAATAAAAAAAACAATACCGCCACCAGCCTCTGAAGGCTGAAAATATAACAACATTGAAGATGTGTACGGGGATACACGTTACTGATTCCACGCAGCACACATCAAAATAACCAACTCACTATCATAGAAAAAATAAAACACATTTAAGGTATAGAGATATGTTTTTATTTTCCCAAAGAAAGAATAATAATATATTCCTGTTCAGTAATGAATTCCAGTTGCAAACAAAAGATAAGTAAACTGTGTCGCTTTGTTTGACAATAATATTATTACGATTCAGCAAAGTTTTTGGTAGCCATTAGAAAGGCAAGAGCATCGGAATACTGACGTAAATCTCATATAACAATTTTAACTTGCAATGTTTATACCAATGTTACAACGGGAGAGGCGGCGTTGTTTTCCAGGTGCGAATGAGGGCGTGGAATTACCGCACCATGCGAGTCTTCAGATCGTGCCCAATTCCGTCTGCGCCGAACGCTACGATGTTTCTCCGGAAGACCTCGACGTTTCTCCGGAAGACCACGATGTTTCTCAGGAAGATCACGATGTTTCTCCGGAAGATCACGATGTTTCTCCGGAAGACCACGATGTTTCTCCGGAAGACTACGATGTTTCTCCAGAAGACACACCCCTCATTTACGCCGCTGGTGAAGGCAGGGATTCCTGTCAGGTGGGATTCAATATTGTGAATGTTCATTAGCAAATAGCTTAGTATCAAAAAGTCGTACATATTCTTGTTTTCCGTGTCTGAAATGAATTCTTATGATATTGCTCATCTAAGGTGACATCATTCGATCTTTTTTTCAAATTTTCCATGTTTTTGTTTTATGACCAACACGTCAACATGAACAAATGGCAACATTTATATTTAATCAACTTTACTTAGTTTTGTTATATACGTTTCTTTTCGTTAATTATAGTGTGCTTGATAATAGATATGCGCACTTTGTCATTTTAGTTAATAATTTTATTTACTCGTCCAAGAAATACGCTGGCTTACAAGAAATAACAATTTCCTAAACTTGTTTGATAATATTTGTTATGAACTAACAATTCGTGTTAGATTATATCAAATTAGATGTGTTAGCACATACATCTATTAAGTTAATTACTACGTGAAATGATGTACTTTATGTCATTAAAGGGCATTTCACTTGTTTTCTAGGTCGACTCGGGCGGTCCGCTAGCGTGCTTCCATGACGGCCACTGGATCAAGGTGGGCGTGGTCAATTCAGGCAAAGGTTGCGCCGGCAACCCACTGTACCCCTCGTTCTACACGCGTGTAAATTACTTCTACGACTGGATAGAGAATGTCATTGATTCCAACTGAACATCCAAAACTCAATGACTCGGTGCAATCACGATGCAATGTAAATTTTTCAGGAGTTATTGCACAATTACTATTCTATCTAGAACAAACCGTTCGAAATGTTGGGCAGTTAAAACAATATATAACACTCAATTATATTTATTCTTTGGCGTATATCTTTTCGATTTGACACATCAGTATAATATTGAATGTAAACGTTTTATCTTTTGTGTATTGTCATATACAAGTAACTTAACTAAAGGCTATAGTTATGTTATGTTTTCCCAAGAGTGGTTCACTAAACCGGGATTTCGTAGCCCTCTTTTACTCTGATCATCTAAGTCATCATTGGCGTAAATAAGAAATAACGCAACATTTTCAATCTCCTTACAATTGAAATGTTGATGATTAAAGGTTACCAAGATTTAGTTTACATCCATTGCGGTGATATACAGTGCTCACGAGATACGAAACTGTTTGTCTGATTACAAGCTATTCCCGATTTGTAACAAATATTATTAGGCCTGGTATAAGAAAAAAGTGCCTAAAGTCACGTATGTCATCGACTCATATTTCTGTTTTAAGTTATAGTTCGTGGGGTTGAACTTTTAAAAATTTCATTTAGTTCACATATTATTATTAAAGCTTGAATAATTTTTAACATGAAATGTTTGTACACTTAATTTTATTATGAAAAATGAAATGTTTGGTACAAATGTTTCAAAACTTGAAGCTTAAGATGATCCCGTGAAAATAGTCTTAAGAAATGCTGACCTGGACCGACAAGCAAGATTGCAGCATTTAAATAGTCAAAAGAACGGAAACATGTTTTGATATCGTATAGGTTAATTTTAAAATATCAAAAAATCGTTTGCAACTCAAAACTAACAATACACAATATCCTGGTAATATAAAACAATAAAGCTTATTTAATTTTTTTTTATAAATAAAAGTTGTTTATAACAAATTATAAGAATATGAGTTGAATGTTAGCATAATTTAAACCAAATGGCAGGCAAACAGTAACACCACGAACCACATTCTTGGGGAACAGGGCTTTATGCACATGCGTAAATTGTCGTCCCAAATTAGCCTTTTGTTTAAAAGAAGAATATTCTTATGTTTAGTTTTTTTATTCCAGAGTTCACCCATTTACGAATATTTCTAAGTTACTGTATAAAACACAGAGTTGCATTTCGTGTCTACTTTTTCAACTAGTCACACAGATAGTCAAAACATCATTAATGATATTTGAATAAGATGATTTTGACCGCCGGTAAACTTTCATCTAACACGACACCTGTGCAGTACGTTTATTGCACGTTTCGCTAGAGCTAGTGTTCAAATACATATCTACACACAATCAACCAGTCGCCAATTTTCTAATTGCACATCCTTTCTTTTTAAAATGCAACTAAATAGTTGAACGCATGTTTACACTAAAATTGTCTAAAGGGAAGAACTTTATACATACTCAATGACATTTGCATCTTTCCCGCAATGGAACAGCCAAGTGCAACCATACACTCATGAGGTCCAAACATGTTTGAGAATCATGGATGGTTTATTTCAATACAATTTTGTAGAACACGAACTCAAGCAACGCCATACACATCGATTTTATCAAGATTTTGTAGATCAATTCATAGATAAATTCATTAATTGATGCGATGCAATGGGTATTGAGTGTTAAAATAACATAGTATCTAACTCATTATTTTATAATCAATTAATGTTTAATTTATACCTGATTTGGATATACATGTTAAATATATTTTCATTCACACAAAACATGCTTAGCGCTGCAGACTGCTTTCGGTTAGAAACAAACCTTACATGCGCCACCCATATATTGAATTACTGTGGAGTTTTGACTGTTTCATCTATTTCACGACTGGCATGCTTTTAAATCACACGATATAAAATGTGTGTGTTGCTTGAGTCATTGCTCATAGTACAGTTTTTTTTTGTTTTCGTTTTACATTCGTCATACCGAAACACGAAATTCATCATATATATTACTTCGTATACCGATGTTCAAATAACCAATACCAAAACAAATACAAAAAGCCTTTTTAATTATAAAACAAAGTACGAAACTTATTTTCCTCGTCATATTTCGTTTTAGTCTGAATATTACGAAAATCGATGTAAAACAATTGAAATAAAATGTGTGTTCCCATTTTCAAATTTGTTTCGATAAAACCGAAGGCAAGTGGCCCGTCTGTTTTTTGGAAATGAATCATGATTGACCACCTTGAGCATTTTTCTGTTATATACAAATAAGCCATTAGCTGAAGAATCACACAATAATTTTGTTTATAATCGTTGGAAAAAATGAACAATAAATAAGAACCTACGATTGCTTCATTTTGTGAACAATTTTAAACGAGTAAACGAACCCATAAATAATAAATAAATGTAACATTCGCACAGTATTGTTTTTATGTCTAATAACAATTAACAATTATTTATTCGGTACAGGAAAGTGTATATTTTCTAAAGGCAGCACTTTTCACAAGCTCTTGAGAACCAATTAATGTTCTATACACGGGACTTAAACGCTTTTTATAACTAAATAAAAATTGCATTTATTGGACTTGCTCGATTAACACAACCCGTCCCGATATTTCATTATAGATGATATAAAAGTCCATTTACATCAGTTCTTATCTGGCTTAAAATATAAATTAAAGTGCAGCGTATGACAATAGATTTGGGTTGAAAGTGTAGCTCTCGACAATGTATTTATTTGGACAAAAAACAACATAAAAGCAATGTGAACGTATAATTTTCATCGAACTTCATGATTAGCAATTGGTACATAGAGAATACAAGGTACGCGTTGAATACAGAGAAGTTACGCGTTGAATACAGAGAAGTTTATGTTGCGAGGCTTAGAACGCCGGGAGCGCGAGCCTTGGCGAGCGCTTTCGGTGTTCGAGCCGAGCAACATAAACTTCTCTGTATTCAACGCTAATCCTAGTATTCTTTTTATCCCATTTGATTTTTTCATCGTAACATTTAACATAAATAGATCTAATAACCTTAACAATAATTTTAATTCAGTCCTAAAAGTTCTTAAAATCTAACGAATGTAGCCATGCGTAGTGATATAAATGTATTTGTTCTGGTACGCAAATTAGTCTTTAAAAAATCACACACAAACTGTAAAACAAGTAAAAATATCACCACATGCCTCGATTCAATTTTACGCAGTATGCGAATTGTAACACATTACGACCGCGAAAAGAAGATTTTACTTTACTATAATTCATTTTATTTTCGAAACAATGTGATCAAAATCCAATATGGCGGCGATTGCTCCTGACAAAATGATGTCGATGTCAACATGCATGTACACCATCAACAACCTTGACAATTTCGACGAGTAAACAGACAATTGCAGCGACTGACACTTTTTTGACTTAATATACAGGGCAATACGTTTTCCGATTTCGGACGACAAATTGAAGGACGCACAGAAAGTGTTTTTTATAGAATATTATGGGTATGCCGTGTGTGATCCGATGCATCAATGGCGCCCATGTTAAAATAATTTCCCCGAGAACAGGGAACGACAAAAGTACAAACAAAAACCAAAACACGTTCGAACTAGTATCTTACCTTTAATTATCCTTTAAAATTCATCTAATAATCCATTTAACTCAATAATTTACGATTTTGCATCTAGGGTCTTAAATAATTATGTTAGCATAGTTAAATAAATACCCCTATGCCATCCTATCACTTTATTCAAAGTTAACGAACTCAATAAATTTTCTTCTTCGTCACACGCTACGTCATGTACTCTACATTACTGCTGTTAAAATGAACCAGAGCAGTTTATCAAATAATAGCCGTTGGAAAACTCGGGTGCATTTGCAGATTTCTGCATACAAACATAATTATGTTTAAACTTGCACAATATGCTATTTGTCTATGGTAAATGCCCTTATTGTACAAGAAAATTATTTAATATATAAATACACAAAGAATGGAAAACATTCCATTACACAACAGATAAATGACTGGATAATACCCGTGTACAAAATGGGACGTTCCGAATTCCAGTGTGGTGCTATTCTTACCATCTTATACTTTACACAGCTATATGCCTAACGTGAATTAAATCGGAAAGCAAATATTGCAGATTATTTATCAATTGTGCGATATATGTATGGCTTGTTGTACATTCTTAAATGTCAAAAGTATATGCATGGATTATAAACAATGCACATTACACGAAATAAGGACAATGTGATAAATTGACAATTCAAATAAGTCGATATACAGTACATCTACTTGTGAAATAAGTCGCGTTTATAATAAATCGTCAAAAAAATTAGGGGGAAAATGACGCATTAAGTATTTTATTTTAAGACGCCATCAATCAGCTGATTCATTATACGGATGGCGAAAAATTATGTCATATGACTAGATTTAAAGATTGAAGGTCGAATAATTTTGAAGCTAAATTTTCTCGACTTTATTTCTTATGAAAAAAAATTCAGTGGTAAAGTAAAAAGTAGTCTGTGCACGCGACAGGTATATCCTACAAGGTTGAATACAGGCTAGTATATTCCATAAGGTGTTATACCGTCAATGTCGCGTTGAAAATGGGATAAAATAATAATATATTGCTTGCTTTGGAACAGTAAAGTACTTAATAAATCAATCAAATATAATTAAAGTCCGACATCGAGCACTATATAAAGCAATACGAAGTTTAAGCTATACCCTTGATTTAACATTTACGTTTGGACTTTACAATACTATATGCAAATGCATGAACTATAATTGTGTCGATGTCCAGGTACCATTGCTTCTAAACGTTTATTCTAGTTTGTTACTCATCAACATTAAACTTGTTCATTAAGTTTATACGCTAATTCATAGTAAGTTATTTTTGTTTTTCAATAAATAATACCGTTTTTTAATTTATTTTAGTTAATCATTTGCTTTGTAAATGGTATTCATGAGGCAGTCTGCAAACGTGAAGAATACAGTTTATCAGTTGCACAAACAAACATGTTGAAAGTTCATTCGCTTTTAAAATACAAACTCAGTAAACTCAAAACGGGCCATGTTTCTTAACGTATCTTTCATTTCTCAAAACTGTATATACCAGAGATTCGGTAATACCTCTTGCGAAAATCATGTGAACGTATGATTATAATCAAAAGTAATTAAACTCAGTATCTCAGTATCTCAGAGAACTGTATACAACTATATGCCATATAGGCTATGGCCCCAGATCTGCTTTTATACGCTTTTGGACCTGGACTTACTATGCAGAAGAAAAACGATTCCGGGTAAGGTAAGCAAGACATCAAAACAGGCAAATAAAGTGGATACGACAATATAATGACCTCGTATCATTCGTATGGAACCAGAACAATGACTTCAAGTGTTGGTTCGACGGTATGGAATTTTTGCATTCTTATCAACTGACGACCCGATCTATTGATGGGTAGGACTCCTGCTTCAAGGCGTTTTCGTCGCTAGAACAGGATGGACAGTCTCGATGTACTTAAGGTCCCTAGTGTTTTGTCAATGATGTTATAGTATATTTAAAAGTTACTTAAATTTTACAGTTTTAACGACTCCGGGAAAATAATTGACTTTTCAGTAATTAATATGGTCATTACGCGTCTAAGGCTACATTATGCAATAACCCAATCGGTGTTCCAATACTCCTACCTATTAACCTTACAAGATTCTCGAAAGTAAGGAACATTTTGAATTATAGCGTTAGCTCGGTGAGATCTTTCAAGTTTAATAAAAATGATACAAAAACTATTGTTCCGCCCACCTCTCTAACATACGTTATTTTCACAATAGTTAAAATGTTCCATCACTGTATTAGAACGATGCCAAACTCAAATATTTCCAGTGGCATTTTCGTATCTAAGTAAGAGAAAAGCAACTTAAAAGTTATCTCCCTAGACAGTAGCGCCCTCGTTTTTCGTTCACCGTATATCAACGCATACACGTTAAACAGGAATACATGTACACATTTTATTTAAATTTTAAACATTGAATATCGAAATATTAAGATTGAAAATAAATTGATTTAAATGTACTTATATGTCTTGATTTTCGTGTCTCGATTTATTTTTGAATGCACAACGAAACACAAAGAAAACATAATTTTCTGTCGCCCTATGGGCTTCAATAACTCTTATCTATAACTTCGAATATAAAAGTTTGGGTATATTCCTGCGTCTCATGCGTTTCAGTTTGATAAATCATTTCGCTAATTCAAAATTGTCCATGACAATGGTTGCCGTTTAAGTTTAATTCATTCGTTTCCACTTACATCACAACGACCTCAATGCGAAGAAAAGATGTGCAAAGTCTACTCTCTGTTTGGCAAATATATAAATCATTAAGTTTAATTGCATATGAATGTCAGGTTGTTTTTAAGCAAATGAGCAAGTGTTTAATTGCAATCATTCAAGTACAGTTATACATATTCTTATATTTATCTGAATTAACTACGAAGTAGAGTTATTACTAATAAATTTAACGTAAAATATCGGTGGGTTTCATATACTAAATAATTAAAAAAAACTCGCTCTCAGTTGTAATAATCCAAGTTATATAAATAAGTTTTTTAATTAACACATGCGTATAATATCCGGACATATCACGTTGCCGTCGTTATATTTTGTGATACTACAAGGATTGCTTATATAAAGTATAAAATGCATCATTCATTATATGAGCGCGTATGGCTGAGTGGTCTAAGCGATAGACGTTTACTCCAGGGGTCCATGGTTCGAGCCCAGTTGAGGGTTACGTTTTGTATTACTATTGTTTTGTTTTAACTGGAGCTTTTTAGATCCAATGTTTACATTTATCGATAAAAGCATTTAATGGCATACTTCAATAAATGCCAAAATTTGTGAAAAGACCCCGTTAAGACAATCCTGATAGTAATGATCGAGCATGAGCGAAACTCATGTAAGGTATGTATTATACACTTTGAGAATCGGCTTTCAACACAAACAGCAATTGCTGAATATGCGAAAATAACCTTAACAAATCAATGTTTATTTTTTGAGTACTTACTGAAATCACCTTTTGGGTGTTCATAAGCTAACGCGTACGAAGAAGCCCTATATACATTCTAAACCTTAACCTTTCGTTAAAATGTGTTTCAAAGCAAAAGAAATAAAACAATTTAGGTAAATAAATGCGCTTTGTGTGTTTGTATAGTTATCGCCCGTTATGATGAATAAAACTTTAAAAAATTAAGAAAAGTTTAAATATGTATACTTATACTTCATTGACAAAAAACTAGGGACCTTAAGTGACCGGCCATCCTAGCGTAAAAAAGCATTGAAGCAGGAGTTCTAATCCTGAATAGCTCGGGTACTTAAAATGTACTTAAAATCCATACACGTCGATTCAACCCTTACAGTAGCTGTTCATGTTTGATGTCATTATATAGTCGTATATAGTCGCATCTACTTTGCCTGAGGCTTGGCTTGATATCTTGCTTACCTTACACGGAATCGGTTCTCTTCTACATAAAAAGTCCATGTCTATGTGCGTTTAAGAGCAGATCTGAGGCCATACATTATATTGGATATTTTTGTATACATAGCTCTGGGATACTGAGTGTAATTACTTTTGATTATAACCATACGTTCGCACGATTTTCGCAAGAGGTATTAACGAATACCTGGTAAATACAGTTTTGAGAAATGAGCGTTCACGTTTGGAAACATCGCCAGTTTCAAGTTTACTGATATGTATTTTAAAAGCCAATACACTTTCAACATGTTTGTTCGTTCTTCTGATAAAATGTATTTTTTCTGATTTGCAGACTGCCTCGTGAACACCATTTAAAAAGCGATAAGTGAACTGAAATAAATAGTAAAACGGTATAATTTGTGGGAAAATATTAACGTACTATGTATTACCGTGTAACTTAATGAACACGTTTAACGTTGATGATTATCAAACTAGAATAAACGTTTAGGAGCCTGGACATCGGCACAATTTTAATTTATGCAATTTCATAAAATCCAAACTTTTATATAAAATGAAGTGTATAGCTTATACTTTTTATGGTTTAATTTAGTGCTCGATATCGGACTATAATAGCATTAGACCGATTTAATAATTAGAGTCCGTTCGAACGCAAGCAATATATTTATTGTTTGCAAACAATTGCTTATAATAAATTTCAATGAAAATTAAACGTTCAAATTGCTTTATTTAAAAAAAATAACTACACTTTAAACCCGAATCTATTGCCATACATTGCAATTTAATTTAATTTATACTTTAAGCCATATAAAAACTGAGATAAATTTACTTTAATATTATCTATAATTAAAGCTCGGGACAGGTTGTGATAATTGAGCGAGTACAATAAATATAATGTTAGTTTAATTGTTGAAAGCATTTAAGTCCCGATTGTAGAACATTAATTTGTTGTAATTTGTTGTAATACACATACGGTGCAAATTGTACATTCATTTATCATTTATGGATTTGTTTACGTTTAAAATTGTTAAAAGATAAACAACAATATGAGGTTCTTATTCTTCATTTTTGCTAACGATTATCGCTGTGTTAATTCTTGAGCTAATGGCTTATTTGTATCAAAGAGAAAAATCCTTACGGTGGTCAATCGGGATTCATTTCCCCAAAACAGACGCGCCACTCGCTTTCCGTTTTATCGTAACAAATTTGTAAATGCGTAAATGGAGACAAACATTTTATTTCAATTTTTAAACCTTGATTTTCGATATATTAAGATTTAAACAGAATATGAAGAGGACAATACGTTTCGTATTTTGTTTTATTATTAGTTCATCACACAACGCTGAAGAGAAAACAATTCTCTTTTTGTATTTGTTTGGGTTATTTGAAAATTAATACTAAGTAAGTGCTTAATTTCATGTTTCGTTTTTATTAATATAAAACGAAAAACGAAAAAAACTGTATATACAAGGACAAGTGATTTTAAATACATGCCAGTCTTGAAATAGGAGGCACATTTCACAGTCCACGATAATTCAATATATGTGTTTCGCATGTTAGGCTTGTTCCAAAACGATAGCATTATGCAATACTAAGCTTTTTTGTGTGGGTTAAATATATTTATCATGAATTCAAAACAGGCATAACATTAAATAGTAATTGATTATTAAATAATTAGGAAGAACTTTGTTATGCTTACATTCACTACCACTTGTATTGTATCAATTTTATTCTCTGAATTTCTTTAAAAAACGTCTCTTGATATCAACTCAAATTCATCCATGATTCTCAAACATGTTTGGACCTCATGTGTGTATAGTTGAACTGGGCTAATTCAGCACGGTGAAAGATGCAAATGTCATTAAGTTTGCATATTGTTCTTCTCGTAGGACAATTTTATTGTAAACATGCGTTCAAATGTTTAGTTTTATTTGAAAAAGAAAGGATGTGCAATAAGAAAATGAATGACTGGTTGATCGTTTGTAGCTTTTATTTGAACACTAGCTCTAGCAAAACGTGCAATACACGTATTACGCACGTGTCGTATTAGACGAATATTTTCCTTACGATCAAAATCATTCAATTCATTTTTTAATTGTTTTTTTCCCAAGAATAAGGTTCGAGGTGTTACTGTTTACCTGTCATTTCGATTAAATTATGATCACATATTACAAATAACTGAGTTTGCTTACATTCTACGCATATATACTTATAATTGGATATAACAAACTTGTATTAACAATAAAAATCTAAAAACAAGCTTTATTGTTTTGTTAAACCAGGATATTGCGCTTTGTAAGTTTTGACTTGCAAACGATTGTTTTAATTATCCAATAGGAACGTGTGTCCGTTTATTTTTATATTGGAATGCTTCAATCTTGCTTGTCGATCTTGGTCAGCATTTCTCGAAATTTCATAAGATTATTTTAACGGGATCATCTTAAGATTCCGTTTTTCAAACATTTAAACAAACATTTCATTTTTCATAATAAAATTAAGTGCACGAACATTTCATTTTTCATTATAAAATTGAGTGTACACACTTTTCATATTAAAAATGGTTAAAGCTTTAATAATAATATATTAACTAAACGAAATAAAAAAAAATAAACAACAAGAACTATAAGCCAGAAATATGAGTCGATGAAATACGTCGCTTTTAGGCACTTTTTTCTTATACCAGTAGTGCGTTCAGTTACAGCGAACGTTCGCTATAGTTCGCGAACGTTCGCTATTGAACGCTCGGTTCGCAGCGAACGTTCGCGAACCGAAGCGAACCCTCTCGGGAGGTAGTTCGCTAGCGAAACCAAGATGGCGGACATATAAATTGTCGTTGTTGTTCAGTGTAACTTCGATATTTTTTTTATTTTTTTTTTGTAGTACATAGAATGAATTGAATTATAAACAAAGTGTATAGGAGGTTTTGGGGATTTCGATAATGACGTCAAGTTTGCGCATGCTCCAATTTTGGCCGTCAACATTGCGGCCATTCTGCTATTGTTTGCGTTTGATGAACCGCATCGTGATAAGGTTTCAATCATATTCGCAACCCTGTTTAAGAACAACAAAATACTCAGAAATTGAAATTCTTTCAGATTAAATAGAATCCAATGAACGAACGAAAATAAGGACGAAAACAAACAACAAATTGATTGATTTTATGTAATCAACATAAAGAAACTGATTTGATCCTATATGTCTGTAATAACTTACCTTGTTGCAGATTAACTAAATCCTCTTGATACATGTAAATGTTTTATTTAATTGTTCACACCAATGTTGACGCTCTTTTTTTCAGCATTTTTAACCACCCAGTGTTTAATTGCCTCGTTGTTCATCACAAACCGATTATCCCGATATGATCGGATACTGTCCAGACAATTACTAAGAAAACAGGGTGTCATAAACAAAGGGACCTATACTTGTATGTCTCTGTATGGGGTCATAAACCGCAGGTGTCTGGTCATTAAACACGATTTATGATACCTCCATGTCATCTCTTGGCATGTTCAGCCAAAAACTTAACAGTTGCTTTAATAAAATATTTGAACATAATTTAAAAAATAGACGTACATTTGTCCGAAATGGATGAACATGAACTATTAAGTATACACATATATATATATATATATATATATATATATATATATATATATATATATATATATATATATATATATATATATATAATTATATATATATTAGCCAGTTTAAACCAGAGACCTACGTCTCTGTTTAAACATAACTAAAAAGTGTTTAATAATAACAATACATTAAAAATATTGTAGAAAGTTACTGCTACACAATTAACGTATTTAACGGGTACTTGCAAATATAACGTTTAAATATCGTGCGTTACTGCAATGTTCGAAACATCATCGTGAAAACAAGCAATCGCGTTTGATCATAATATGGATATAAACACTTGGGCAAAATAAATTATAGATTTATGGTATAATTAAATGCCAGAATTTTATCGCTCATTATCACTACAAAATAGTTTTCAATATACATGTACATTCAAAGACAGTTCAATTCGCAAAATATGCATGTGTTTGTTTCCATTTGAATGCTAAATTTTTTTTATATTTTCATTAAATGAAAACGAAACGAAAATCCATTCAATGTAAAAGAAAGTCACAATTTCATTTGAAGATTGTAATGTTTTGCGCAATTTCAAGGCTTTACTTTATAGCTGATTTAATGCACCTCTTACACTAAATTTCGATCGCTAATAAAAAATAAAACTATCGCATCCACACCACTTATAATTATAATAAAACTATTATAGGTTTTATTATTTTTGAAATATCTTTTATTTAAGTCTTAATCTAAAAAAGAATACGGGTATTTATAGTTTTGTATTATGAAATTGTCAGTATTTAGTCTTCCGACGACCTTTCCTCTGATACAACATTGTTATTCGCGATTTCCTCCAACAAAGTCGCAATTAATTTTCTGGGAGCCGCCATCTTGAAACGTTCGCGCCGAACTTATCGTTCAATAAGACCGAATCGGAAACGAACGATCATTGGCGAACGTTCGCTGTAACTGAACGCACTACAGACCTAATTATATTTGTTACAAATCGGGAATAGCTTGTAATCAGACAAACAGTTTTGCATCTCGTGAGCACTGTACATGTATATCACCGCAATGGACGTACACTCAATCTTGGTTATCTTTATTCATCAACATTTCAATTGTAAGGAGGTTGAACATGTTGCGGTATATCCTATTTACAGAAGAAATAAATATATATATTGTTATAACTGCCCAACATTTCGAACGGTGTGCACTGGTTGTTCAGTTGGACTCAATGTTATGCTCGATCCAGTCGTAAAAGTGATTAACACGCGTGTAGAACCCTGGGAACAGTGGGTTGCCAAGGGCAAGATTCGTCTGAATTGACCACGCCCACCTGGATCCAGTGGCCTTCATGGAAGCACGCAAGCGGACCGCCCGAGTCGCCCTAGAAAAAAGTGACATGCCCTTTTATGATATAAAGTACATCATTTTACGTTGTAATTAACTTCACAGATATATAGGCTGCCACATCTAATTTGATAGAATCTGACATGAATTGTTAGTTCATAATATATAACATCAAACGAATTCAGGAATGTTTTACTTTTGCTAGACAGCGTATTGCCTGGACGAGTAAAATAAATTATAAACTAAATTGATAACGTGGACATATATGTTACTTAGCCAACTATAATAAACAAAAAGAAACATAGGTAATCTAAGAAAGTTGATTAAATATAAATGTTGATAAATGACGTGTTGTCATTTGTTAATGTTGACGTGTTGGTCATAAAACAAAAATTAAGACATAGAATTCTTGAAAAAAGATCGAATGATGTCACCTAAGATGGACCATATGCTAAGAATTCATTTCAGACACGGAAATGAAGAATATGTATGACGTTTTGATACTTAGCTTTTTGCTAATGAGCATGTCATTCCACATTCTGAATATTGAATCCAATCTGACAGGAATCCCTGCTTTCAGAAGAGGAACAAATAAGAGAGACCATGCGGGGTTTGTCTTCCGGAGGTACTCTGTGGAGTTCGACGGAGACGGCATTGGGCACAATCTGAACACTCGCATGGTGAGGTTTCACGCCCTCACCCGGCTCTGAAAAACAACATGTCTTGGCATGGACGCCGCCATTTGTTACGAGATAACACCCTCTGTCTTATATTACGGCAAAGTCTGGTCAGGAGCTTCCCTGTTAGCTACAAAGTAACGCCATGTTGTATACTTTTTTTTTCTTTAATTTATTCTTTTTTTTTTTCTGTAGCTGTTTAGATCCAATGTTAACATTTATAAATATAAAAACATTTAATGACAACGTCAATACATGCCAAAATCTGTGAAAATGTCCCTTTAAAATTGATCAAGCAATATAATAGATGACATGGGAACTTTACAAACAAATACTTGTTATTGTAAAATGACACGTGTTTCAAATATCAAACAATAAAATATATTTACGATTGTATGTGTATATATATATATATATATATATATATATATATATATATATATATATATATATATATATATATATATATATATATATATATATATATATATATATATATATTAATATATATGTAAATGTAAATAAAGAATAAAAAGTATATCGCGTTATCGTGTTATTGTTATATGTTGTATTCAATCATATACTTGCATACAGTTATGATGATGCCAGGTAACCTTAACCATAATTTCTAGATGTAGAAAATATATTTGTTGATTTCTTGATTTCGGTTTTAAAAAGTATTGAAGGTTTGTTCAGAGAATACGAAAAAAACACAAAAATCAGCAATATTTAATTTAGTGTGCCTTTAACCAGAGTGTTTCATTATAGATATGTTGAACATTTGCAATGGACCGTTAAATATAATCAAGACTTCAATATAGAATTGTATCGTATAGACGTTGTTTCACAACTTTTCGAACAATGGTCCAAAACCGAAACCAGAATTAAGTTTTCAAGTGTTTTAAAACGACTAAATACCAAATTTACAGTAGTTTTCTTATATTTATCGAATAGCGAAAACCATTAAATACATGGGGTTAAATTAATAATTATCTCATTTTATTGCCTGATGGTGTTTTTTTTTTCGCACGATACTCTTAAGGCATACAGTTGGTTCGCGCAGAGTTTTGCCTTCGAATGTCAGTTGATACCCGTCTGTTTCCATGGCTACCAAGTGATTCCTCGCTCTCGTATGGTTACCGGCGTGGGCGTCTCCGTTCTCACAGCGGGTGAGCACGGCAATTCACTGGTAGTGGATTGGGCACCCCGGTCCCTTTAGCACAAGCGAATTTTCACCGTTCGGGATCTCAAAATCCTGGCAAAAACATAATTTCGTATTAAACATGATACTAGCCGCGTATTTTTGACATAGTAAACGTGTTTGTTTTCTTCATATTTACGCCACATTCTTATGGTTGCAGACTAGCATGTTGACTTAACGTGTTTCAGAACTTGGTTTGTTGACAGGGTCTTGGTGCGTAAGCAGTCGACGAATAGTGTGAAGTCTCAATATTTAGAAAGGGGTATATATGGAACATGATGCTTGGGCTTATACCAAAAGTCCATATGTAAAAAATAATGTCATTTTCATGGTTTTATTTTGAATATTGTACTTCCCACTGGAACGACACAAAAATCCACCAGAACACTTTGAAAGAAGTGGGTCATGGTGTCTGATTATCGTACCATACATTTTTGGGATGTAAGCAGGAATTGAACAGTTAGTTGACAATTTTTATTATATAGTGTTTTTCGTTCAGTATTATTGTATCTTTTCTTTTTGATATATTTAGTTTGAGTGAATATTTTATTTTTAATTAATTAATCTGTAATGAGGCAAAAGTCATGTCACCCACCCACCCCCCATGAAATTTATCCGAGCGTATTTTTCATTCCATCGCCAACACTAACCTTCCTTAAATGTGTTCAAGTAAATACATATTTTTGGATATTTGTAAACACGGGATGTCATTAAGTGGGGCGTGCACTAGGTCACAACAGGCGTAATATCGCCTACCTTCAGCTCGTTGTTCTCCTTCAAGAACTGACCCATTTCGAAGTTGCATGCCCTGGCAAAGGCCACGTTAAACGTGGGCGTCTTCTCGGTAGCCGGATCTGTCAGAGTGATCAGCATCGACGTGATGATCTTTTCCTTGTAAAAAACGAAACTCCGGAGATTGGGACTTTGGCACTCTGTAGAGCTTGGTGTGATGGAGCCCTTGCAATGGTCGGGATCTGCCACCATTAGGATATAATATCAAAGTTAATGAACCCACGTACACGTGGAACTGAGATTTGCACAGACGATACTGTCTTATCGACATTCTGACTAATAAATATAATATTTTTGATAATGAATTAATATTAATCATTCCTGAAAATTATTGATAAAAATAACATATTATTTGTTCCGTTTAGGACATTTATAACAAACGCGGTAATATTTGTGAAGGCGGTGACAAGATGGGTTATTCAATCGACATGGTTCGCATAAATTAGCGCATAGTTGTTTGTCCTTTTCCGCCACTTTCTGCATAATAATACCATTTACGTTGTACTTTACCTTAGTGCTTGTTATTTTCCAGAAGTAACATTCATCTACGATAATACTGAAAATAAGTATAGTTATGTTAATGTGTATTAATAATGTTTATATATAAATTCCCTGAAAATAATCAATTGAGTATTGTAGAACACCAAATGACTGCTGTTTACTAATTATTGTATGTTCACTGTAGCAAACAGCCCCAAAATTGTGTCAATTGCAGAATGCTCTTGTTATAAGAGAAACGCATCATATATGTAATGCAAATGGACTTACTGCAGCCAGGCAGTTGAGACCTCATGACAATGTCCTCTCCGAAACGTTTTGTTGGCACGATGCTTACGCCTTTAGCGTTGAACACGGGATTGAACATCGCCGTCGTCGTCTTATTAAAGTCCTAATTTTTGTAATATTCCTGTGGGTACCTCAATGAACTGAATATTGATGACCGTGCATTAAATGACTCAAATTCGGACAGACTCCTTTTAAGTATTATGTGTACTAGATATTAACACAGCCGTCCGACGCCAGAAAGTGCTCCCCAGCTTTTTTCAGTATACTTCGATGACACATTTGCACATTTCTTTACTTTGAAATCAAATGTATGAACCATTATATTAAAGGGGCATTTTCACAGATGTTGGCATGTTTTGAAGTTTGTGATTAAATGCTATATACCGATAAATGTCAACATTGAATCTTAAAAGCTCCAGTAAAAAACAAGAATACAATTTAAAAAGGCAAAATGTAACCCTTAATTGGGCTTGAACCACTGATCCCTGGAGCCCTGGAGCAAACGTCTACCGCTTAGACCACTTGTTCATCCGTGCTCATACAATGAGAGATGTATTTTATACTATATATAAGCAATCCTCTTAGTATCACAAAATATAGCGACAACAACAGAACTCTCCGATTATTTAATAGGCTCTTTCGAAAAAATAGTCAATCAAAACTGGTACTACGGTGCTTTCTGTCCAATCACTTACAATATATTAGTTATTCAGTGATTTCATTTTCAATGTCGCCGGTTTAAGAACACTACCATTATAAGTATGAGAAAAAAGTTTGTGTCAGTACTAAACCCTTCAAAAGCCATATGAGTTTGAATTTATTTTAATAGCAGAATTGTGTTACGTCGCTTGAGGAATAACTTTCGGAATATGTATCAAATCGTTTTAGATTCAAAGGGAAGATTTGTAAATACCTTTACTTTAAAAGATGGCTAAAGCTTGGTTTGTTGTTTTTAACAACAATTAGTACTAGTCATACTACAAATATGATTTATTTAAGTAACTTGTAATATGGTGAGGATAGATAAAGGTAGTTTCACAATTTAATATGTACCAATGCAATGAAAAGGCTATACATTTACTTTAAATTAAATGTGTTTTTCCTTCTTGGTTGGTAGGTTTGAAAACTTTAAGTGGACCCTTACACTGGAATCGTATATGTTTGGCCTTACATAACATAGCATTTTATTTTACCTTACAATTAATGTCCGCTTGAGGTGGTAACTGCCATTTTCCGACCAGTAGTATGTATAATTATCAGTATAAACATAATTGTCACCTTTTCAACGCCGTGCCTATCTGTGACATTTGCGAAGGTGATGCATTCGATGCTGTACACCACCCGGAAGTGAGTAACCCGGGACGCCGACTTCGAACTCACGTGGATAACACTGCCGGATATGAAAACCGTCTCTTGAAATTCTGCCTGCAACATAGAGTTTAAGAACAACGAACAACAATTTCCAAATCATAAATGAGATTTATCACTCTGCTACTTTTATGTATAGTTATATGTTATCAAGAATGTATCACCAGACAAGATAAGCACGAAGACAATAAGTTCGTACCATACCTAGTATGTCAGGAGCATGTCATACCATCGATACTTTACTATATAATGCACAATGACTGGTTTAATGGTATTTTATAAGGAACAGAGACTCACTTGAAAGTAAAAATGAGACAGAAAGGAGATTCTATGTGGCTCCATGTTGCCATTTGTTTCGTTGGTGTCACGTTTGATTCCTATCAGCTCACTGCACGACACTTCACGATTCACCTTTGCGCTCGCCCTTACAAACCACAGACAACCATAAAATTGTAGTATGTATCGAGTACTCATAATTGCACAGTAAACGTTAATGGAAATTTGAAGATGTCTAATATTCTCAAATGTCTACGAGAACAACGTTTTGTCATCGAAATGTAATTCGTACGTATATGTTTATCAACCCTGAACAATATACATACACCAAACACAAATAACAATTATCATTCATAGAAAATACACGCAAATGTATAGTTTGAGTCTTTGATGCGGAAAAAGCATAAAAATCACCAGGCCATCATGATTTAAGCTAAAGCCAAGCGTGACCTTTTAATTATATGAAATTTACAAGTTTTAACAGTAAAAACCAACAGTGTATGACGTATATAATATGCACAAGGAAATAACGAACATATCATTATGTTTACATAAACATGTATAACAGTGATTGTTTGCTTGAATTCAGTGGTCTTGAAGCAGCAATTACTTATGTGTTAGAAGCTATCCCCGATGGTCACAAAATTTAACAAATCATGATCTAGTGGGGGTCCCTCATGTTCTGTGTTTTATATATCATTATTTGACTCCGCCTACGAATGCGGCGTTCTACACGGAATGATAACTGTGTAAGTCATTTTAGGACTGTCTTGATCATTTGCTTACCTGACACGGAATCGGTTTTCTTCTGCATAGTAAGTCCAGGTCTAAGAGTGTATAAGAGCAGATCTAAGGCCATAGCTTATATTGCATATAGTTGTATTCAGTGCTTAGGGGTACGGAATTTAATTACTGTGAATTATAATTATTTTATTCCTAACCAAACAATACCTTATTAATAGTTTAGGTAGCTTGAAGGAAATAATACGTTCACAAGATTTTCGTAAAATAAATTTCCTTATCACAGGTATATACAGTTTAAAAAATGAAACATCACGTTTAGAAACATCGGCCGTTTCAAGTTTGCTGAGTTATTAATAAAAAAGCGAATGGACATTCAACGTGTTTGTGTGTACTTTTTAAAATATTTTTATTAACTGATAAACTGTTATTTTCTATTTTGCAGACTGCGAAATGAATACCATTTAAAAAGCAAGTTATTAACTAAATTTAATTATAAAACGGTAAAATTAATTGAAAAGCAAAAATATCGTAATATGTATTACCGTATAAACTTAACGAACAAGTTTAACGTTGACGAATAACAAACTTGAATAACAGTTTAGAAGAAATGGTGCCTGAACATCGGTATAATAATAGTTGATTCAATTTCAAATACATGTAGTATAATACAGTCGCAAAGTTAATGTAAAATTGAGGTCATAGCGTATATTGCATACTAATTTTTTTAAAGTGCTCGATGTCGGACTTTACTAACCTTTGATTAATTAATTTATAAACTTACTGTTCCAAGCCAAGTAATTTATCAATTGTTTGGAACAATTTATCGTCATGAAGCTCGATTAAAAGTATACGTTCAAATTGCTTTAATGTTGTTTTCAATTCAATACATTGTTAATAGCTACACTTTAAACCCGAATCTATTGACATACGCTGCACTTTATATGGCAACCCAAATAAATACTTACTTAAATGGACTTTTTTATAATCAATAATTAAATCTTGGGACAGGTTACGATAATCGATAAATGAATATATGAAATAATGTTTGTTTAAGTATTGAAAACATTTAAAACCCGTTTAAAGAACATTATTTATTTCACAAGCTTGTGAAAATGACAAATAAATAATTGTGTATTGTTCTAGACATAATGCACATAATTATAGTGCGAATGTAATATGTTTTATTATTTATTCGTTCGTTAGCTCATTTAAAATTGTTCACGAAAATAACAAAAAATGCGAGGTTCTTATTCTGAATTTTTGACAAAATAACTGTGTTGATTCTTGAGGTAATGGCCTATTTGTATCAAAGAGAATAGTGCGCCATAGGGTCAAATCATGATTCATTACCCCCAAACATACGTGCCACTTGTCTTCCATATTATCGAAACAAAAAATGTACACTGGAACACATAGTTCATTTCAATTTTTAAACATTTATTTTCGTAATATTCAGATTTAATCGAAATAGTAAGAGGATAATAAGTTTTGTATTTTGCTTTATAATACGTACATCAAAAACGCTTAAGAGAAAAAAATAAGTTTTTTGTATTTATTTTAGTTTTTGTTATTTGAAAATCTGAAAACGAAGTAATATATGTATTGAATTTTGTGTTTTGTTATGACGAATGTAACTCGAAAAACGAAAAGACTGTATATACAAGGTCAGACAACACCCACAATTTATATCGCGTGATTTAAAGAGCATGACCACCGAGGAAATGAAAAAGGAGGAACAGTTAACATATTCTGAAATTCAAAAGACCCAGAGTAAAACCTTACTATTGGCTTATTTTGCGTTATGACATTTGTGATTAGGAGAATGTACGACTTCTTTTTACTGACGCACAGTGGCATCTTTTTTTAATGTGATGATCTTGATCTATATGCTGAAAATATTACTAATTACTAATTATATTTTACCAACAGCGAAATCGTGCATCCCAAACAAAACAATATGTGTACGTCCACGTGACTTACCATGGATGAATATTAAAATAAAGATACAAACCCAACAACGAAAACAGTGATATCTGCGCTTTATATAATTGTCGACAATCCGGTTGATGCAGCCACTCAACACAACACTGATCTTGTACAAATCCATTCCTTGACAGATATGTGGTTGGTTACCTTTAATCCATCTAAAACCGAGTCATTAGTAATATCAAGAAAAAAACAACCGCCCGATCCACACCCTCTTTTCCTTAACGACTGCACAATATATGAGGTTTCGTCTCATAAACATGCTCCTGCCACGAACACATTGAAACCATTAAGAACAAAGCATGGCAGATAATAATTTTAATAAGATCTTTAAGTTTACCCTCATTAGAACGTCCCTTCTGACTGTATATACGACATTTATTAGACCGATTCTTAAATACGCTGGTGTAGTCTGGTATAACATAACTGCACAGGATGAAATTGAACTTGAAAAGATTCAACAGGAAGCAGCAAGAATAATTAGTAGGGGGCACGTCTATCACCACTGCATAATTTATATAATGAAACGGCTCTTGAACCATTAAAACATAGGAGAACTAAACATAAACTGACCCTCTTCAGCAAGATGTATAATTTTTTATCACCCCCATATTTGTCTGCATTTATCCCCTCTAGCGTGTGTAAAACAACGGCATTTCCACGTTGTAACTCCGATAATATACGCAGCATTCAATGAATCTGTTAGATCTGCTCTTTCTCTCTCTACTTTCAAAGCAAATCTTTACAAAGACAAACAAAAAATTCCCATGCATAACTACGATGGCGAGCGGTGGCCGATTCTTCTTCACGCACGTTTGCGAATGCATTGCAGCAACTTAAATAAACATTTGTACGCAAAAAACATATCGAAAAGTTCATATTGTCAATGTAGAGATATTGAAGACACATATCACTTTTTCTACACTTGCCCAATTTATATTTAAATAAGAGCAATCCTATTTGACAATATGTCCAGTGTTCAACTCATAACTGTACACAGACTTCAATGCGGTGTCAAAGACTGATCATACGAAGAAAATTAACTTGCATTCAAACATGCCCAGTCTTTCATCCGAGATAGACATATTTTTTAATATAATCCCATCTCATGAACAGACCTTACCATGATAACGATGCCCCGCCCAGCAACTGTTTCTTTTATTATTGTAACTTTCCCAAGTTGCGATAACTCTGTCACTTTTATCTCTTTCTTTATTACAAATTAAAAATGGTGATGTATATAAACGTAATATCTTTCTTACGCTGTCTAAATCATCTTGTTACGTTTTTGTATTGTTGCCTTTATCTTTTTCAGTTCATTCCGATACTGTATATTTATATGTACCTATATCATTCGCTATTAATTGCTTCGACATTATGTACATTGTAGTTATATGCTCAATTGTTTGCCCCTTACCAGCATCACTTCCAAATGACACAAGAGAGACATAGCATAAGCTTCGAGCTTTTTACTTAATTCTGTTAATTTACTCTTTGCAGTTTTTATGTCATGCATATTTCGTCAAAAGTAGCTTGTATGTTTGTATTTCATTATATTGCTGACATGCTGTATATGAATAGCCAACAAAATATTGTTTAAAACAAAATCTCAAAAAGTTAACACCGAACTGCACAGGTCAAATTTTCAACGTGCTAGAAATGAAGTTATCTTATTGTTACGAAATATGAATAATTTAAGAACGTCTGAGCTCTGTGCTAAGGACTAGTGGAAAACATTGCGCAATTTCATTTCTACAAACTCAAATAAATCGATTCCATTCCTATACGATGTACAATCAAAAAATGTTCCAGGCAAATGACACATGCAAAGCTGAAATCATTTATAAATATTTTGCAAATCAATCATCAATCGATGTAACTAATCAATATCTTGTTACGTATCACATCGCTAATAATAACAATTTAAATTCAATGGATAATACTCAGGATGATGTCATTGACGTAATTAAATATCTAAAGGTAGGGAAATCTTCCGGACCTGATGAAATCGATAATCTTACCCTCAGGAAAGCAATGTATTAACTTAGCTCTCCCCTTTGTGTTTAAATCCTGTCTTTCTGTTCGTTAAATGCCTTCATGTTGGAAAATTGCAAATGTGTTTCCCGTCTTAACAAAGAGTGATCCAGCTCTTGTTTTCGAATTATCGTCCCATATCCTTGCTTAATACTTTCGAAAAGGTATTTGAACGAATAACTCACAAGCATGTTTTATTTTTCCTCCGTATAAATTCATTCTTCACACGGACTCAATCAGGCTACATGCCTGGTGATTCGACAGATAATAAGTTTACCTATATTTACATGCATTTTGTAAGGCTCTTGATTATGGTATCACAGTAGAGTATTTGTTTTTATATAGGATGTAACATAACGCACTAAAAACGCACATTTGGGGCATTGTTGGATTAATATGATGGTCGAAATTTGTACCAGATTTCATGCGGTCTTGGATAGGCGGCCACCTGGATCAACATTCAGTAACCTCGGGTTATAAACTGTCAATAATGACCGGACACGAATATTTGCTTACCTCTTGTGTCAATCTTCGGTCGATTCCGTATGTATTCGGTATGCGTCCGATGCATACGTCATATTAATGTGCAGACACGTGACGACTTTACATGACCAATCAGAAGTGTACACGTAACACTTATCAATGCTTTCGTTGTTTATATCTATATTAATTAGGCAGTCTTGCTTGGGAAGTCGAAGATAGAAGACGTATTATTGCTTGCTGTCGCGGGCTGGGCCCGTTGCGGGCTTCACATGTATCTTGTTTATAACAAACATTTTGAAAACGTTGTGTCGTGTTAATAAGTAGAAATAAAACGCAATGAAATCAGAAATGGACTTTGTCTACGTTTATGTATGTGTTAAGGTACCCATACTTGTTTTGGTGCTCGTGACAATCAGGATTCGAATCGAAAGTAAAAACCACTATACGAGAGGCCACGGGAATGGACATCTTTGATGAAAAGGTCAGTTTATACATTAATTATGGCAAACTGGGGTGATTTTTCAAAATGTATATAAAGTTAGAAATAGAAAGTAAAAGACGTCATGACAACGAAATTTTTAAGAGAATTGTTGTAAAGAATATTACGTAGTTAGATGTTAAAAATCATAATAATAATGATAAATTATGTACGGAGAAATTTTGCAAGTATCAAAATCAATACAATTTTGCATTAATCGGTAAATTTTTCTTGAATGTCTGTGAATTGAGTATTTTTAAAAAAATATTTGAGTTTTACGTTATTTTATGAGTCATAGAAATAATGCAATTGGAGGCGAACAAATAAATGAGAGTTTTTAAAGAATTTTCTATAATTTTTCAATTATTAGAATACAGAATTATGTACGGACGCATTTTTTTCAACCTTTAAATCTTGTCATATAACATAATTTTTCGCCATCCGTATAATGAATCAGCTGATTGATTGCGTCATTAAATGACACTTATTGCTTCATTTTCCCCCAAAAAGTTGACGATTTATTATAAACGCGACTTATTTCACATGTACATGTACCGTATATCGACATACGGTATTTGAATTGTCAATTTAACACATTGTCCTTATTTCGTGTAATGTGCATTGTTTATAATCCATGCATATACTTTTGACATTTAAGAATGTACAACAAGCCATACAAATATCGCACAATTCATAAATTATCTGCAATATTTGCTCTCCGATTTAATTCACGTTAAGCATAGAGCTGTGTAAAGTTTTAGATGGTAAAAATAGCACCACACTGGAATTCGGAACGTCCCATTTTTTACACGGTTATTATCCACTGATTTATCTGTTGTGTAATGGAATGTTTTCCATTCTTTGTGTATTTATATATTTAATTATTTTCTTGTACAATAAGAGCATTTACTATAGACAAATAACATTGTGCAAATTAATACATAATTATGTTTGTATGCAGAAATCTGCAAATGCATCCGAGTTTACCAACGGCTATTATTTGATAAATGTCACGTTGAAAAAAAATCAAATGGGATAAATAGAATACTAGGATTAGCGTTGAATACAGAGAAGTTTATGTTGCTCGGCTCGAACACCGAAAGCGCTCGCCAAGGCTTGCGCTCCCGTCGTTTTAAGCCTCGCAACATAAACTTCTCTGTATTCAACGCTAACCTAGTATTCTCTATGCATATCTCAGGTCTTTTGTAATTTAGCGATAGAATTTAATGTGTTTCTGTCACATGCAGCGCAGTTAAAATCTAACGATATGTGCGCATTAAATTTCTAATATGAGTGTACCTTATAGTTTAAGGATGCACGGATCTACGATTAATCGGCTACCCTTGCTTAAGGTTACATAGAGAATTAGTTTAATTCTGTCACTTAGCGTGTTAAGCTTAACAGAAAAGATCCCGCTATATGCTTGTTTGCATAGTGGACGAATGCTTTTGCGTTAAATTTATATGAGCATGGCTGTCAATTCGGCGTGTGGTCATACCATATCCAGGGTTGTAAATCAAAACTTTGACATTCTCATAATTTAGAGAATAAGACCCGAAATTGAGATATATCAATAGATTGGCATAAAAGTAATGATACTGATTGTATATAAAAAAAGAAAACCGTCTGTCTCACCACAAAGTAAATGTAGTTGACTGAATTTATCAGGTTTATGAAATCACGATATAAATAGGTACGTATGTCATTACGCAATTCCCAAGGGCAATAGAGTAGCGCATACCTGTCAAAATTTACTGGTTGTACGTGCGTAGGATGGCTTTACACAGAGAATCACATTTAAGAAATAATTGAAGTTCAACACGAAAGACCAAAATATCAGATAGATAGGACAGTGTACCTTCTAATTAGTCCCCTACCGGTTTCGACTCATGGTTTGCGCTCTGTGTGTCCGCAAGTCAGTCAGTCAGTCAGTCAGTCAGTCAGTCAGTCAGTCAGTCAGTCAGTCAGTCAGTCAGTCAGTCAGTAAGTCAGTCAGTCTGTCAGTCAGTCAGTGAGTCTGGAACACTTTTCTGGATCCTGCGATAGCTTTAAAAGTTCTTAATATTTTTTCATGAAACTTGAAACATGAATCGATGGCAATAAGGACATTATGCACGTCATTTCATTTTGTTCCTACTTCAAAAATTGTGGTTGCTATGGCAACAAATAAAAAAAATCTGACAATGGTGGAGCCGGTAGGGGACTTATGTTGCTTGACAATAGTCTTGTTATATCTAATTAATTAATTAACGGCTACATGCATCAGAAAGATATCAGATGGCTATACAGATGGTAATTATAAATAACGTCAATATAGACCAGAACAACACACCAAATTCATTCCTCATTGCTTATCTTACTAATTAAACATGTCTTGGTACACACCGTATTACGCGTCACGTCGATGGCAGAATGTTCCGTCGATGACAGATAGCTTTACTCGACCGCGTAAACAGGTAGGTTAAAAATTCGTTCAATATAATTATATAAAGCAAGTAATGCCAAAATCGTTGCTACGAACATATTGTCCATTGACTGAGGACGCCACCAGGTAATTTTGGACTCGTAGTTCAAGTTTTTAAAGAAATGTGAACGAGTTAAAAGTGACAGTTTCCGAAAAATCATTGAACATGACTGCTTTTTGTTCCAAATATCTGAAGTTTGAAATAAATTACTTGATTTCGTGTTATATACTTACGCATTTATCCCTTAAGGATACGTAAGCCAAATACCCGCCCTTTGAGTTGTTTAATGAACATGTTACAGGCGTCCAAACTGACCCCGTCGAAAAAATATTGGTGCCGTAGTTGGCAGATATGTTTTTTAAATGATGCCGCTGATGGCAGAAACGCTGTAGAAAATGCTAACGTAGATGACAGATTGTCAAAATAACTATTTTATTTATTTCTCTCTTCTTTTTGTACTTTAATACACAATTGAGAAGCGAAACTGTCCTTTGTAATATATTCTTAAGAAAAGAAGGTTATGTATGCAGTAAGTGTATGAATATTATGTTCAATACAATTGATTATGATACCTATATAATATATATAATGATGCTATAATAAAATATAATGAGGGTGTTTTTTTGTAGAAAACCGTCACCATGAAGAGGTTCAGGTGTTATTACTGTGACTCTGAGTTTGATGTCCACAAAGACACTGTACACGACCTCATAGAACACCACGAATCTTTAACCATTAAGTACAGGGAGCTCGAACTGAATGAGAAAACGTGTCGTCAAGGCTACTGAACAAAGGATTATGATATTTATCCGGCAGAATGTTCCGTCTTAAAGGGGCCTTTCCACAGATTTTGGCATTTTTTAACTTATTCATTAAATGCTTTATATTGATAAATGTAAACATTGGATCGTAAAAGCTCCAGTAAAAAATCAAGAATAAGATTAAAAAAAGGAAAAGAACATTGCCCGGAGCAGGTTTCGAACCAGTGACCCCTGGAGTCCTGCCAGAGTCCTGAAGTAAAAACGCTTTAGCCTACTGAGCTACACAAACTTGACGTATTTTATACGTTATATAAGCAATCTTCGTAGTTTCACAAAATTTAACGACAAAAACAGAACTCTCCAAATTATTTAATCGTTTCGCGTTGCAACGCTTTATAATTTTTAGGTTTTAAAATCGTCAAAAGATGCATATAATGGCTATATTAGACCATGGTAAATGTTCAGTATTACTGTTTCCTCACAAATATCATGAAAATGTGCGAATCTGAAACAACTTTTTTCAATTTTGTCAATTTACCAAAGCGTGAAAAGATCCCTGTAATATGTTCTTAGATATGTAACAATGACAATGAATAAGTACATGTATATTTAATGATAGTTGGAATCATATTTAGTGATATTAAAATATAAACTATGTATCGCTATCATGTAACTGTCCATACCTGTTATATAGAAAAGCTTATTTAAATTTTCAGAGACCACTTCTTTGACACTACAGAAAGAAATCGCAAGAAGCAGAAACGAAAGAAAGGACAGATATCGGCTCCAGATCAACTTGCGCATGGACAAAGGGGCGTGAGACAATTTCATGCATGCGATGAATCCAAGATTTTAGCCCATATCCGCAAAGGTTTTTAAGATATTCAACAACACATCACAGTTCATCTGATAAAACTTTATTTAGAACTGTAACATTAAAAACATGTAAACAAAAACATAAAATCTGCAATCTCCCTGCTACAACTGTGTTACATTATTCTCAAAACAAACGTCGAATATGGACAGTTTAACATTATTGTTACATATCATACACTATCGGGTTCGTCATTTTTCCTATATAACGTATACTGCGACTCTAAAATTCTGAGATATAAAATTACGTGTATGTTGTTAGAGACATCGTTGTTTGTGTAAGAATGGCATGTCTGTGAAAACGTATAATGTGAGAGAGGTTTAGATTGTACATCTAAATTGTTACTTCAACGAATTATTTTACTATACGTTGCATTGAGCGTCTCGTCTTTAGTCATCTGGAAACCCACCGATATAGATAAATTGAGAATTTTTTAATTTTTATCAGCGTGTTTTCGAGTCCAAAACTTTTAGTTTTACCTCTATCGCTGGCTTTCCAGACGACTTAACAAGAAACGCCCGATGCAAAAAATAACATAATCATACGTATAAGTTACAAGTAAAACATACAAAACAAAACCTCTAGATGACTTACCATCTCCATCAAAATACGTTTGACTTGTATTTATATTTTTAAACGTACTTGTTCAATAAAAGCAATATTAGATAATTATCATCTTTGAAATACAATTGTTATCATTAAATTTTAAAGTGTTTTGTTTTGTTTTCACTTAAAAATTGTAATGGTTATAATGCACGGACCTACAATACTTACTGGTATACTAATATGACTTGTCGGAGTTTAAAACAGTGTGACTAGCTTCAAAAGAACATAAACAATGAAAAACAATTAAACATTTGATAATAAACAAAAAGATTTCTTAAAACTCAACAAATCTTATAAAGATTGTTCTGAAAATCTTAAAAGAGGTAAACATTATTATGTCGACGAACATGGCCATTTGGATTATTTGCGTATATACGAAATCATGATTCAACACAGACACTTGTTATGATAAATAAGGCACTAGTAAACATTTAAAGTTCATACCGCATCATTATAATAAATATCAAATACAGTGTATGCCACTGTGATGTATGGTCACATATATTTTTTAACATATGGTCATAATCCTTTGTTCAGTAGCCGTGACGACCCGTTTTCTCATTCAGTTCCAGCTCCCTGTACTTAATGGTTAAGATTCGTGGTGTTCTATGAGGTGGTGTACAGTGTCTTTGTTGACATCAAACTCAAGAGTCACAGTAATAACACCTGAACCTTTTCATGGAGACGGTTTTCTACAAAAAAAAACACCCTCATTATATTATATTATAGCCTCGTTATATATATTATATACGTATCACAATCAAGTTTATTGAACAGAATATTCATACACCTACAGCATACATAACCTTCTTTTCTTAAGAATATATTACAAAGGACAGTTTCGCTTCTCAATTGTGAATAAAAGTACAAAAAGAAGAGAAAAATAGACGAAATAGTTATTTTGACAATCTGTCATCTAAGTTAGCATTTTCTACAGCGTTTCTGCCATCAGCGGCATCATTTAAAATACATATCTGCCAACTACGGCACCAATTTTGTTTCGACGGGGTCAGTTTGGACGCCTGTAACATGTTCATTAAACAACTCAAAGGGCTGATATTTGGCTTACGTATCCCTAAGAGATAAATGCGTATGTGTACAACACGAAATCATGTCATTTATTTCAAATTTGAGATATTTTCAAAAAAAAAATCAGTCATTTTTCATGATTTTTCGGAAACTGTCACTTTTAACTCGTTCACATTTCTTTAAATCTTGAACTACGAGTCCAAAATTACCTGGTGGCGTCCTCAGTCAATGGACAATATGTTCGTAGCAACGATTTTGGCCTTACTTGCTTTATATAATTATATCGAACGAATTTGTAACCTACCTGTTTACGCGGACGAGTAAAGCTATCTGTCATCGACGGAACATTCTGCCATCGACGTGACGCGTAATACGGTGTGTGGTAGGCAGCCAGCATATTGAATGTTGTATGATTTCATGTAAAGAGCGGACTTCTTTATTTGTCTGTCGGATACTACCTTTGGGAACGTGGTTGTGCACGAGAGCCCGTCGGAATGTAATATAGGGTGTATTTACTAAGAAGTCTAGTAAGTTGTCATGAAGATATTATATAATAAAAAAAATAATATATATATATTATATAATAAAAATCAAAGTGGATATTTATAAATGTTTGCCATGATTTTGAACAACTGATGCTTATATCACCACAACGCAGATGAGAGATCGAGATTTTAAAACCACGCCAATGAAGAGCGACATCGTAAAACAACGCCTTTCACAACGAATTGAAGGCCATACTACGTGGATAGCATGGGACATTACTGTGTTTTACTCTTAAAGTGAACACATGGTTCTATTGCTAAAAGAATACCAAACGCCAGAAGATTTCGAAGGACAACAAGTTCTGACGCAACACTGGACAAAAAAATTATGATGTTAAACACTATAGAGTGGGTGCATGTCGTTCATCTATACGACATGCGTTTATAACGCATCCGAAGTCAACTATACTTTGGGACACTAAGCCACCAAAGGGATAAACTTCTATAGTTAATACCTTGTGAGCATTATGACCAATAGAAGACGACAATCCACGACGCAATATAAACATCGGAAAGCAGATCTGAATCAACAAACGCATGCAAATCGCAACGGACGTCTACAATCGGCTAATCTTCATGACGGCGACACTGACTTAAAATGAAACATCATATTCGCCGCGAGCTACAGCTTCAAGACAACATGGATGACATCCGATGTACAGATGGCCAACGATCAACATATGATGTTCTCCACAACATTTCGCTTGACATTTACATTGTATAACATTTACAAACGTTATTTATTTCAGCAGAGACGCTTGTAAAAATAACTTATTGTTATCCGCATATTTTCCATCATTTGTGTATTCATATAAATGATATTTTCATTTAATTAGTTATTCAATATTTAACACTTTAAAGATATTTTTAAATCATAACATATAAAAAATCAAATTAAGGGGGAAGGTTGTGTAACATAACGCACAAAAAACGCACATTTCGGGCATTGTTGGATTAATATGATAGTCGAAATTCGTACCAGATTTCATGCGGTCTTGGATAGGCGGCCACCTGGATCAACATTCAGTAGCCTCGGGTTATAAACTGTCAATAATTACCGGACACGAATATTTGCTTACCTCTTGTGTCAATCATCGGCCGATTCCGTATGTATTCGGTATGTGTCCGTTGCGTACGTGATATTAATGTGCAGACACGTGACGACTTTACATGACCAATCAGAAGTGAACACGTAACAATTATCAATGCTTTCGTTGTTAATATTTATATTAATAAGGCAGTCTTGCTTGGGAAGTCGAAGATAGAAGACGTATTATTGCTTGCTGTCGCGGGCTGGGTCCGTTGCGGGCTTCGCATGTATCTTGTATATAACAAAGATTTTGAAAACGTTGTGTCGTGTTCATAAGCAGAAATAAAACGCAATGAAATCAGAAGTGGACTTTGTCTACTTTATGTATGTGTTACGATGCAAGGAAAAGCTTTTGACAAAGTATGGCATGATAGTCTTTTGTTCAAATTTCAAGCAGCAGGCATTCGGGGGGAATTATAAGCATTTCTTTCAAATTATCTTGCTAACCATTAACAAAAAGTAATTCTTCTACGCGCAGCATCATCTCCAGACGAAATTATCGCTGGTATTCACCAGGAGTCTATATATTTGGGCCCTTCTTTTTCTTGTTTATATCAATGTTATTTTTTTCCGAGGATACAGGCATATTGTTTAAAACTCGCCAAATGAGACTGCAGCTGTTTTGCAACCAGACATAATCACATTTCACGATGGGCTGATCAATTGCAATGGTTGATGCTTATATTTTTCGTAAAACATATCCACCGCACCACCCTTCACTCTCAATGATGGGGGGGGGGGCGTTTTATACCTATGATAAATATCGACAAACATTTAAGAGTATATTTGGCAAATGACTTTACTTGGCAGAGCATATAACTTTTATTAAAGAAAAAGCATGCAAGCGTAGTAATATAATGCGCCATCTTAATTCAATGCTTGATAACAAAACAAAAATCTCTTGAAACTATATATTTGCATTCGTAAGACCAATATTCCAAAGTAATTTTTTACAATTGTACCCAATCTGAAAAGGACCATTAAGAG
Organism: Dreissena polymorpha; assembly: GCF_020536995.1. NCBI lineage: Eukaryota > Metazoa > Mollusca > Bivalvia > Myida > Dreissenidae > Dreissena > Dreissena polymorpha. The sequence goes on from NC_068359.1 coordinate 87,251,039, forward strand.
AACATTCAAAATGATACAGCTCGTAAAACGCCTGTTTGTACTCGATAAGTCTCACTGGAAAAACGGCGATGCGACTACATAACGCATGCAGAGATGTTCATTCAGCGGACTACAAATGGTTCTATTGCGTGTTTTCGAAATTGAGAACGTCTCTCTTCATATTAAAAAAGAATGGGTTTTGGATTGATCAATCACTAATGATTTAGTTTTTTAAATAATGAATCGATTCAGCAAACCTTATATTTTCTGGAAGACGATTCCAATCGTATACTCTACATGGTAGAAATGAATTTGAGAACGATGCAGTTCGAGCATAAATGGACTTGAAGTGTGACGCATTTCTACGCGGGTATTGACTAATTTCTCCTACAGTCTTAAGTAGAAGTGACATTAAATAGTACAGTGTATCTCTAAAGTTTATTTTGAACATTAATATTAACTTTCGTTTGCGTCGTCTTTGACTGAGACTTTCCCAACCTTATTTCATAATAAAGATTGCACACATCTCAGTTGTTTTCGATGAAGTTAACCAATGGTGTTGAGTTTGCTTTAAAAAATACAACTTAATAAAACCTTTATGGAGAAAAACTATATACGATAAGTCTTCCGTTCTTATCCAAATCAAACTTGTTTATATATATGTGTTGTAAATTATGATGTAAATTCATTCTTGAAATAAAAACGATAAAACTAATATTGACAATTTTATATACGTGTTCCGCATATTAGACTTATGAATTTTGCTGGGCCAAGTGTGAGGTTGAGCGCTTCAAAACCGGTTTAAATCCCCAATACTTTGCAGTGACCGTTCCAAGGCGGTGATGCCAGCTTTATTCTTATTTGTGTTTATGTTGTTTTGTATTGTGCTGTATTGTCCTGTTTTGTACTGTTTTGACAATCGGTCACTTGCCTTAAATAAAGGACCTACTAATTGTTTATAATAATAATTCAATACTACTCCAGCAGCTGGAGTTTCACTTCTTTATATTGTTTCAAAACGATGGCATTCTTTAGCACTAAGCATGTTTTTGTGACTTAAATATATTTAAACATGAATGCAAAACAAGTATAATATTAAATATAAATTAATTATCACATAATAAGGTAGAAAATATGCTATTCTAACGCTCGATACCACCTGTACCGCATTTTTTTTACTCTGAATTTCTCTACAAAAACGTCTCTTGATATCAACTCATTTGATGCTTGAGATTATGTTCTATAAAATTGAATAACAAAAAAAATCATCCATGATTCTCAAACATGTTTGGACCTCATGTGTGTATGGTTGCACTGGGCTGCTACAGTACATGAAAGATGCACATGTCATGGAGTTTGCATATTTTTCTTCTCGTAGGGCAATTTTATTGTAAACATGCGTTCAACTATATAGTTGGATTTGAAAAACAGAAAGGATGTGCCATAAGAAAATTGCTGACTTGTTGATTGTGTGTAGCCTGTATTTGAACACTAGCTCTAGCGATACGTGCAATACATGTATTACACACGTGTCGTATTAGACGAATATTTTCCTTGCTAGCAAAATCATTCAATTCATATTGTGAATCGTTTTTCCCCAAGAATAAGGTTCGTGGTGTTACTGAGTACCTGTCATTTGGTTAAAATTAAAATCAAATATTACAAATAAGTGAGTTTGCTTACATTCAACTCATATGCTTATAATTTGATATAAACAACTTGTATTAAGCAAAACAAAATATAATAAATAATCTTCATTGATTTGTTAAGCCAGGATTTTGCGCATTGTAAGTTTTGATTTGCAAACGATTTTTTTTGATTATCCAATACGATATCAGAACTTGTTTTAGTTTTTTTTTATATTCAAATGCTGCAATCTTGCTTGTCAGTCATGCTCAGACTATTTTAAGGGGATCATCTTAAGTTTTCATTTTTCAAACATTTGTTCAAACATTTCATTTTTCGTAATAAAATTAAATGCAAGAACATTTCATTTTTCATACGAAAATAAAGTGTACACACTTTTCATTTTAAAAATTGTTAAAGCTTTAATAATTATATGTGAACTAAACGAAATTAAAAAAAAAACACCGCGAACTATAAAACAGAGATATGCGTCGACGAAATACGTCACTTAAGGCACTTTTTTCTTATACCAGACTTTATAATATTTGTTACAAATCGGGAATAGCTTCTCATGAGGCAGACAGTTTCGCATCTCGTGAGCACTGTTCATGACCGCAATGGATGTGAACTCAATATTTGTAACATAAAATCATCAACATTTCAATATTTTGAGATTGAAATGTTGCGTTATATCTTATATACGTCAGCAATGACATAGAGGATCAGAGTAAAAGAGGACATCGAAATCCCGGTTTAGTAAACTACTGCGGGGAAAAGACAAGATATAACTATACCCTTTAGTTAAGTTGCTTGTATATGATAATACAAAAGAGATTAAACGTTTACATTCGATATTATACTGATGTTTCAAGCCGAGAAGATATACGTCAAAGAATAAATATAATTGAGGGCTATATATTGTTTCAGCTGTCCAACATTTTGAGCGGTGTGTTCCAAGTGCACTGGTTGTTCAGTTCGAATTAATGACATCCTCTATCCAGTCGTAAAAGTGATTAACACGCGTGTAGAACCCTGGGAACAGTGGGTTGCCGGCGCAAGCTTTGCCTGAATTGACCACGCCCACCTGGATCCAGTGGCCGTCATGGAAGCACGCAAGCGGACCGCCCGAGTCGCCCTAGAAAACAATTGAAATGCCCTTTTATAATGTAAAGTACATAATTTAACGTTGTAATTAACTTCATATATGTATATGCTACCACATATAATTTGATAGAATCTGACACGAATTGTTAGTTCATAACATATAACATCAAACGAATTCAGGAAATTTTCATTTTTGCTAGACAGCGTATTGCTTGGATGAGTAAAATAAATTATTAACTAAATTGATAACGTGGACATGTTATCTTACCAACTATAATAAACGAAAAGAAACGTATGTAATAAAAAATAAGTACGTTGATTAAATATAAATGTTCATAAATGGCGTTTTGTCATTTGTTAATGTTAAGGTGTTGGTCATAAAACAAAAATTTACACAAAAAAATCTTTAAAAAAGATCGAATGATGTCACCTAAGGTGGGAAAAATCATCAGAATTCATTTACGACACGGAAAACAAGAATATGTATGACGTTTTGACATTAGGCCATTTGCTAATGCACATTCGGAATATTGAATCCCACCTGACAGGAATCCCTGCCTTCAGAAGAGGCGCAAATAAGAGACACCATGCGGGGTTTGTCTTTCGGAAGTACACCGTGGCGTTCGGCGCAGACGAAATTGGGCACGATCTGAACACTCGCATGGTGCGGTATATTCACGCCCTCACCCGCCCCTGCAAAACAACGCCTCTTCCGTTGTAATATTGGTATTAAATTGAAAGTTAAAATTGTTCAATTAGATTTACGTATTTATTCCGATGCTCTTGTCTTTCTAATGACTACCAAAAACACTTAAATATTTTGTACTTTTTTCCATGATAATGATTTGGTTATAAGAAAGTAGATTATACCGAAAACTAAGTCTCCCCAGCCCGCAGTGACGCAGTGGCTGTGATCGGGCGCAGTGTAATTGGGGTCCATACAGATGGTGCTCACGTACTCGGACATATGAGCTGGCCTGCTCAATTTTAGTAGGGCGATATCATATAACACATTATCGTCCGACGACACTGAAATAAAAATGTTCAAACAACTGATACATCGGGGATGACACGTTGAAGCGTCTAAAATAAATGAGTTAAAACGTGCGAACGGCTAAACCATTTAAATTGACAAGCGAACACTTGTAACATATTTTGTTGACACATTTAAACGTCCGGTACATTAACGGTGTCACGTGCACACGTCCAATTTTGGGGTGGAGATGCCGACAAACGTATATATCTATTTAAAGTGACACTGAAAAGTTTGTTATATATTTGTTGAGTGTTCAGACACGCGACGTTATTTTAGGACATCGATACTGTATGGCTTACGACGCGCAGTGAATAGAGTTCTATGCTTTACTTGTTTGGGATTTAGAGCTTACCACACGCCCTGTGTCACAGACACAAAGAAAGCATTTGAAACAGCCAATTATTAAGGCTAATATTCAAATTGTCGTTGAAATTGATAACCGTGTTATGCATTGTGGAAACTGATGAAGTTAACACTGACGCTTGAAACATAGTCGTGGGCATTGACAAGCGTTTGAGATATAGGTGTGGGCACTGACAAGCGTTTGAGACATAGGTATGGACACTGACAAGCGTTTGAGACATAGTTGTGGGCACTGACAAGCGTTTGAGACATAGGTGTGGAAACTGACATGCGTTTTACACATAGGTGTGGACACTGATAAGCGTTTCAGACATAGGTGTGGACGCTGACAAACGTTTGAGACATAGTTGTAGGCACTGACAAGCGTTTGAGACATAGGTGTGAAAACTGACAAGCGTTTGAGACATAGGTGTGGACACTGACAAGCGGGTGGTAATACTGGCATGCGTGTGAATCATTGGAGCGGATACTTTGCAGCTTGTCATGACTGACCTGGATACTAGAGACCGTTTGATACATTGAAGTTGACATTGAAGAGAATTTAAGACATTTGTATACATATAAACACGCATGAGTTAATGTAATAAAGAGTATACCACCCGCTTTCAAGTGTCTTTTCCTGTGTATCGCCCGAGTGTCAATGGTAACTGTGATACATTGACCTGGAAACTTGAAATCGTATTATAAATTGACGTTGAACCTGACGAGCGTATGAGACATTGCTGTTGAAACTGAAATTCGTGTAACAAATTGGAGTGGACAAGTACACGTGTGTGATATAGTGTAGTTGACACTGTTACACATGTCATGAATTGGGATGGATACAAATTGACACTTTTACACATGTCATGAATTGGGATGGATACAAATTGACACTGTTACACATGTCATGAATTGGGATGGATACAAGTTGACACTGTTACACATGTCATGAATTGGGATGGATACAAGTTGACACTGTTACACATGTCATGAATTGGGATGGATACAAGTTGACACTGTTACACATGTCATGAATTGGGATGGATACAACTTGACACTATTACACATATCATGCATTGGGATGGATACAAGTTGACACTGTTAAACATGTCATGAATTGGGATGGATACAAATTGACACTGTTACACATGCCATGAATTGGGATGGATACAAGTTGACACTGTTACACATGTCATTATTTGGGATGGATACAAGTTGACACTGTTACACATGTCATGAATGGGGATGGATACAAGTTGACACTGTTACACATGTCATGAATTGGGATGGAAACAAGTTGACACTGTTACGCATTTTATGAATTGGGATGGATACAAGTTGACACTGTTACACATGTCATGAATTGGGATGGATACTAATTGACACTGTTACACATGTCATGAATTGGGATGGATACAAGTTGACACTGTTACACATGTCATGAATTGGGATGGATACAAGTTGACACTGTTACACATGTCATGAATTGGGATGGATACAAGTTGACACTGTTACACATGTCATGAATTGGGATGGATACAAGTTGACACTGTTACGCATTTTATGAATTGGGATGGATACAAGTTGACACTGTTACACATGTCATGAATTGGGATGGATACTAATTGACGCTGTTACACATGTCATGAATTGGGATGGATACAAGTTGACACTGTTACACATGTCATGAATTGGGATGGATACAAGTTGACACTGTTACACATGTCATGAATTGGGATGGATACAAGTTGACACTGTTACACATGTCATGAATTGGGATGGATACAAGTTGACACTGTTACACATGTCATGAATTGGGATGTATACAAGTTGACACTGTTACACATGTCATGAATTGGGATGGATACAAGTTGACACTGTTACACATGTCATGAATTGGGATGGATACAAGTTGACACTGTTACACATGTCATGAATTGGGATGGATACAAGTTGACACTGTTGCACATGTCATGAATTGGGATGGATACAAGTTGACACTATTACACATGTCATGAATTGGGATGGATACAAGTTGACACTGTTACACATGTCATGAATTGGGATGGATACAAGTTGACACTGTTACACATGTCATGAATTGGGATGGATACAAGTTGACACTGTTACACATGTCATGAATTGGGATGGATACACATTAAATGTGAGACACCTCCTCTCCGAGTCTGATACAGTTGAACTGACATTATTTTGCAGGTGCAATAATGAGATACAATTGATTTGATGTGTGCAAGTGTTTGATATGGTGGCATGGTGAAAATGTGAATGCAATCTTTTTGTACACTAAAATGGAAATATGCAAGCGCTTAGTTAAAATGATCGGTTTAAACATATATTGAAATTTTATGTGCTTAAGATAAGAGCAGCCACTCACGCAAATACTTGGGGTGTGTGACTATCTTGTCCAAGGTATGCTTCTGCTCAGTTCCTTCCTCTCGATCCTGCACGTGCTCCCCGAGTACCACGCGCCAGTTTTTTGTGTCCAACATGTCGTCAATCCACGGATACACCTGACTACTGCAGACACACACGTATTTTAAAATCACGTAAATCGTTTAAAATTGTGAGATGATTGTTGTGCTAACGTCGATTGCAGTTACTAAACGCAAAAAGCAATACTGTTCAAATATAGAAAATCTATAATTATTTGTTTGAATGTAAAACGTAATAATAGTGTTTTGTACATCGTGCATATGTTCTGCTACCAATTTATGAACTGTTTAACTTTAAAGGGACTGTCAACCGCGATTGACGAAAAAAGAAAAGTTCTAAAATACCGTATTTTTTTACAATTATGAGTTTATATTGATTAAAATATCACGACTGGTACATTACAATTCTTGAAAAAAAAGTTATTAAGTTTTCATATTTTCAGTATATTCGGTAGTACATTTTATGTGTATGTCTACCAGGTAACTATACCAGTTAACTATAAATAACGCAAGTAGATTGATAAACATCGTCACTTGGTAACACAGGAATGCAAATTGTGCATGCGGAGTGAATTGTATATATGTTTTATATAAATGATCAATCATTATCTACTTGCGATATTTATAGTGTGTATATCGTTATGTCACCTATTTACGCGATGTACTTTCGATTTCACATCTCGAAATTTTATTACCGAATATACTGACAATATGAACTTTTTTCATATAAGCTAATAATTGTAAAAGAAATAGGTTTTTTATAACTTTTCTTTTTTCGTCAATCGCGGTTGACAGTCCCTTTAATACAAGATGTATAAAACACATGACTGTATGAACTACACTAAACTACACTTGTTTTGGACAATATATATTCAGATGTATTTCATGAAAAGTGACGCTGACTTTAGGAATAGGGTTAGAAGTAGTATGTAAAACCCGCGATATTAAAATGGTGTACATGTATTGCAAGTTATTTCTAAACTCCCAGATAAGTGATGAAGCTCATGTCTGAAACGCGTTATTCTTATACTTTACATGAAATCTGTTGATGTGACCTTGACCAGTCAGCAACGATTCCAAATGATGATCATCACATTTGAAAGTTGTCCCGTAAATGATGAAATAACACTCCTGACAAGCTGTTTTAAGGACATATTTATTTTTACCTTTAGGCATGGGCTTTACCTTTGAGATCAGCATGTGTTGCGCAGAGCGTCACGCTAACTCCACAATTTTATAGTAATTGACAAGTTATTTTACTATATACCGATAAAAAAGTAATGAAATTTAAGATCGGACATGCCGTCATAATTATCATATTTTACCTTTGACCTCTTTGTCTGAGCTTACGTTTGTATTCATATACCAATGTTAAGCGCTTACGCGTCATTTCCACATGGTAATCACGGTTTTACCCTATGTTAAAACTTTCAGATTAATGATAATGTGCATAAAACAATGTGGTGAATAAAAAAGACAATATGCAGGATCTTCAAAGACAAAGACGTCTACTTTCGCTGGACCATTTTATGTGTGCCCATGTTTAAGTATCGGTATTCCCTTTTCCGTTGACAGTCGAACTTACATGAAGCAGTGCGCGGTGGTGAGTAGCCACTGCGGGGAGATAAGTGACGCTCCACACACATGCGGAGGTTTCCCCCATTTCTCCAATTCGATTAATTGAACAGACACCAGCCAAGGCCACTCTCCTTGATGTAAGGCCGAGCCGCCTACAATTCGCTTCCTAGCGTCGTTCTTCACAATGTAGGTTTTGCCACACGAATCGATACGTTCTTACATACAAGTGAACTTGATTGATTGATCTGACAGAAGGGCTAATCAAATGACAAAAAAGATGGCGACGTCCATGCGGTGTTATGTATTTTTCGCCGTTTTATACCCTTTGTTACTTATATTGATTGAATAAATGCCGCATATTTTCCAGCCAAATCAGCAAAACATGATTGGCGTTTATTTCGTATTAATAATTGCTCTTCATCTGGACTTAACTCGCTGGGAATTTTCTTAGCGAGAGCTGTAATTTTGTGTCCCGCTAAGAAATTTCGCAGCGAGTAAAGTCAAAATATAAGGCGAATATTAATACGATTAAAACGCTTATCACTTTCTTAACGGTATGGATGGAAAGTTAGCTTAATAAAAATAATAAAGGGTAAATAACGTCCAAAAACCTGTCTTGGCATGGACGTCGCCATCTTGTTTGTTACGAGATAACACCCTCTGTCTTATCTGTAGGCATATTTAAAGATTTTATCAAACAATCACATCATTTAAAAAAAGTAACTTCTGAGATAAATCCAGCAAAAGATTAGTGTACATTTTGTTTTGTTAAGAACGGTAATGTGTCTACAAGAGTCGCGTCATGCAAAAATGGGTCTTATTCCCTATGAGACCGGAGTGGTTTTAAACAAGCCTGCGCATTCGCATAGCCTGGTAAGGAGCTTCCATGTCCGCTTTAAAGTGACGCCATGTTTTGTGCCCTCTTTAGTGGACAGGATAGACCGCGGCCAGATTGCGTAGGATTGTCTTGAGCTGATATCGGACCTATTTTCGTATGACGCGGCACGAACTCAACACGATTTTTAACTTTGATTGTAGCAATAAAATGAAGAAAATAGTTGATTAGTGAACGTAATCATTAGGCATTATAAATAACAATATAACACTCATCAATTACTTCGTAGATGCAATTCAAAGTAACTTACCATGCGGCGCCAAGACATCTGAAATTCAAATATTGAGCGCGTCATAGCAGCATTCCATGAAGATGATTTTAACATTGATACCCATACATTTTTGTTGATACTTTAAAATTGATGCAGTTATATAATAGATACCATGGTAACTTGACAAACAAATACTTGTTATTGGACAATCACAAGTGTATTCAATATCAAACAATAAAATGGGTAAAAGATGTTGTATATATATATATATATATATATATATATATATATATATATATATATATATATATATATATATATATATATATATATATATATATATAATTTGGCAGGTTTAGTAATTATCTCCCTTTTAAAGCTTATTACTTTCCCCTTGGATTTTATTTTTTTTTTGCTTTTGACATTGAAGGATGACCTGCCCTTGACCTTTCACCACTCAAAATGTGCAGCTTGATAAGATACACATGCATGCCAAATATCAAGTTGCTCTCTTCAATATTGCAAAAGTTATCGCCAAACTTTAACCAATGTTAAAGTTTTGGGACAGAATGACAGACAGACAGACAGACAGGCCAAAAACAATATGCCCCCGATCAATAGATCCGGGGGCATAAAAAACTTTTTTTACAAATATTAAGCGCGCGTGCTCATTACCTCATTATAAACATGTCAAACGACATAAGTTATATTCTTTCCCGCTAAAACTGCAGCTTAAGTCATTATGCAATAGAAAGTTTATCGCATTATTCGGTTATCGGGTTATAGTTATATATTGTAATCCATCATATACTTAAATACATTTATGATGATGCCAGTTAAATTTTACCGTGTTTCATTATAGATATGTTGAACATGTGCAAGGGACCTTTAAGTATAATCAAGACGTCAATATAGAATTGTATAGACGTTGTTTCACAACCTTTCGTACAATGGTCTCAAACCGAAACCAGAATAGAATTTGCAAGTGTTTTAAAAAGACGAAATACCAAATATATTTTCTTAAATTTATCGAATGGCGTATTTAAACTTAAAACCATTAAACACATGCGGTTAATTTAATAATTATCTCATGTTATCGCCTGCAGTTTTTTTATTACGCACTATACACTACATGTATACAGTTGATTCGCGCAGAGTTTCAATAATATGTAACACGTACTGCAGCCTTCAAATGTCACTTGATACTCGTCTGTTTCCATGGCTACCAAGTGATTTCTCGCCCTCGGATGGCCATCTGCGTGTGCCTGTCCGGTCTCCCAGAGACTGAGCACGGCAATACACTGGGAGCGGATAGGGAACCCCGGTCCTTCTAACACTAGCGAGCTTTCACCGTTCGGGATCTCAAAATACTGACAATAAATATAATATCGTATTCAAAATAAGAGCCGCGTATGTTTCAATTAGTAAACGTGTTTGTTTTCTTTATTATTATGACACATTCTTATGGTTGCAGACTAGCAGGGTCACATAATGGTGTTTCAGAACTTGGTAGGTTGACAGTGTCTTGACCATACGTCTTTGTGTTAAGAGTCCAGGCTTGATAAGTAGGGATGGAACCTCGTATATCTTTAATGTAATGCTACATCTATAATAAGCCGTCCTGTAAGACATTTACAGGGACACATATCATTATATGAAGCATGTGCAGTCTGCATATATTGTGATAACGTTCCCAACGGTTTCCATTTATTGAAATGGGTATATTTAGAACATGATGCTGGGACTTATACAAAAAGTCCATATGAAAAAATGACGCGAAAAGCCATCAGAACACTATAAGATTCTGAAACAAGGGGTCGTGGTGTCTGCTTATCGTAATATACATGTTTGGGGATTTATAAATATATTGTACAGTAAGTTGACATTGTTAGTCTATATATTTTTTTTAATATGATTACATCTTTTATTTTTGATAAATTAAGTTTTAGTAAATATTTTATTTTTCATTAATTAACCTATAATAAGTCAAAAGATACCGCATGACAGGTTATCGTTTGTTTCGTATACTTTTCATTCATAGTGTTTATCACAGATAACCGTTACGTATGTCATATTCATCAATATCAATATTGGTACTTCAGTGTAATCGTCATTTTTGTTACGCACATCGTACTGATACTTCAGTGTAATAATCATAGTCGTCATAGTCTTCATATTTCTCGAGAGCATAATGCAGCAGACTGTCCATTTTCACCACACCTCTATCTCCTTCGGTGGAAGACACATCTCCAACATAAAATTCTCCAATGGCAAAAGCTTTATAGATGGAACAAGCAGTGAGCTTCAAGATCTCACCAACAGACGCTATGAAACTGATGGACAATACGGGATAGAGGTAAACACGAATAAAATCATGGTGAAGAGCACAACCAACACCAATGCAAACATCAGCATCAACTGCGAGAAGCCAGACGAAGTAATCAGCTTCAAGCACTAGGTTCAACCCTGTCCAAGGATGGTACCAGTACCGCTGAGGTCCGAATAAGAAAAGCCATGGAGACCGTAGCGATGGCCGTACTGAGCAGGTTGTGGACAAGAAGTTAATTCAGCTTCCCACCAAGTACAGGCTTGCATCCCCATCCTGCTTTACAGCTGCGAGACCTAGACGCTTCACGTGAACACAGAACGCAGACCTTTGAAAACTAGTGTCTCCGAAGACAGCACTCCTACCTGGAACGTAAGGCCAACGAATACGTCCAGAAAATTGCAGCAGCACTTATTTTTCCACAAGGACCCTTCATACGGACCGTCAACCGAATAAACTGGTTTGGACAAGTCACAATGCAAGACTCACAGTGCTTGACTGTATTCCAGAGAACCCTAGAGGAAGGTTGCCGTTGTGACCTACTGAAGAAAAGCTGTATGGAAAATGTGAAAGAGTGGACGTCCCTTACTGGAGGATGATTTCTATTTCGTCGTCTTTCATTTCCTCCTAACGGTTATACTGGTCAAGGGAATGATGATGATGATGATTATGATGATGATGGTGATGATGATGATGATGATGATGATGATGATGATGATGATGATGATGATGATGATGATGATGATGATGATGGTGGTGGTGGTGATGATGATGATGATGATGATGATGATGATGATGATGATGATGATGATGATGATGATGATGATGATGATGATGATGATGATGATGATGATGATGATGATGATGATGATGATGATGATCGTATCGTAGAGTTAACAGATCGTAGAGTTAGCTCATATTAGATTCTTTAGATTCGTTGGTACGCTAATGCTAGTGATAAAAGTCGTTTTGTCAAAGAAATCGCAGATAAAATGTGATAAAACCAGTCTTAGCATTCGTACATATGGTAGCCGTCTAAGATTTGGGCATGGTTCGCGCAATCCATAGGATGCTGTTCCGTTTTAGGGATATCTAGACTATGAAATGTTGAATTCGATTGACTTGATTGACAAAGCATTTAGCGGCTTTTCAATTTACTGAGTGATGATCGCATAAAATCAAAGAAGAGATCACATTCCATACCAGTCATGACGTAACTTTTGATTTTACTCACATGTACAAGTTTCGTTCTCAATACAGCGAAAATAATTCAAATAAATGTTGAATTCATCAAATCAAGTTCTGTAATGTGAATCGTGTTGCAGCAAGTTAAATTTTAAAGTTGGATCAACTAATAGTTTGAGTGTTACCCTTGACCGCTCAATTCACCTTTCCACACCCCATGAAATTTATCCGAGCGTATTTTTCACCAATTGGTCTCTAAGCGCCATCACTAACCTTCCTAAAATGTGTTCAAGTAAATAATTGTTTTGATATTTGTAAATACGGTAGGCCATTAAGTCCGGCGTGCACTCAGGTCATACCAGGCGTTATATCACATACCTTCAGCTGGTTGTTCTCCTTCAAGAACTGACCCATTTCGAAGTTGCATGCCCTGGCGGAGACGACGTTAAAAGTGGGCGTCTGTTCGGTAGCCGGACCTGCCAGGGTGATCCGTATCGACGTGATGATCTTCTCCTTGTCAAAAACGAACTTCCGGAGATTGGGGCCGGGGCACTCTGTGGAGCTTGGTGTGATGGAGCCCGTACAATGGTCGGGATCTGCCACCAACAGGATATAATATCAAAGTAAGTTAATGCACGCACACGTGGAAATGAGAATTTCACATACGATACCGTCTTATCGACATTCTGACTAATAAATAGTGTATTTTTGATAATGAATTCAGTACTCTTGATTGATAAATATAATTGACAAATATCAAATATTATTTTTTCCGTTAAGGACATTCATCACGAACATTTTTAAAACGCGGTAATTTTTGTGAAGGCGCCGATACTATGGGTATTTAATCGACATGGTTCGTAATAGCTGTCCTTAATGGCCGAGTCCACTAACCAAATGATCGAATTTGTTTGTAGTATTTATTGTTCTATTTCATGTTTTTGCATAAATTAAATTATAAGTGTTTGTCCTGTTATTTTCAAAAATTATTGCGTGTTATTTTCCATAATTATCATTCATCTACGATTATACCGAAAATAAGTTTATTTTATCCATCATTAATGTGTAAATATAAATTCTCAGAAATCAATCAAATGAGTATTGTAGAGCACCCAACAATTGCTGTTTACTAATTAATGTGTGTTCACTGTTGAAAAAAGCCCCAAAATTGTTTCAATTGCGAAATGTTCTTGTTTTAAAAACCAGGCATCATATAAGAAGTGCACATGGACTTACTGCAGCCGAGAAGTTCAAAACTCATGGCACTGTTCTCTCCGATACGTTTTGTTGGCATGATGCGTACGCATCTAGCGTTGAACACGGGATCGAACATCACCATCGTCGTCTTATTAGAGTCCTTATTTCTGTAATATTCCTGTGGATACATCAGTAAACTTAATATTGATGACCATGCAGTGAATGTCTCGAATTCGGACGAGTTCATTACCGATATGTGTACAAGATATTAAACCCGCCGTCCGACGCAACAAATTGCTACCCGACTTCTTCTAGTATATTTCGATGACCCATTTACAGATTTCTTTACTTCGTAACCAAATTTATGAACCATTATATTACGATAAATATTTCTATAACTATACAAAATATTAGTATGAATATTATTAACTTATATTAATATCGGTTACGCCTTACACATTCGATTTTCTGTTTTTTAGCGTCCGCTGGTGAGAACGTTTTCATGTGCATTACCGAAAAAACACTCAGCAGTTTAAAATGTGGAAAATCAAGCAATAAAGTGTATACACATTTCTCAAAACTAAACATCTTACAACAACGCACATGTGTTTGGAAAAACCACATCTCCGTTACTGTTGTTATTCTTTGGCGGCTCTTTAGATACAATAGTCAATCGAAACTGGTACTACGGCGCTTTCTGTCCAACTACTTACAATGTATTAGTTCGCTTTCTGTCCAATCACTTACAATATATTAGTTATGCAGTGATTTCATGTTCAGTAAAGCCGGTTTTAGAACACAACAAAAAATTAGGTTGAGAAAAGCGTTTGTTTAACTGCTAAATCCTTCAAAGGTCAAAGCAGTTTGAATTTATTTTAAGGGCAGAATTTTGTAATTTCGTTTGGGGAATAAATATCGAAATATGTATCAAATCGTTTTAAATTCAACGGAAGATTTGTACAAACGTATACATTTGCTGATGGATAAAGCTTGGTTTGTTGTTTTTAACAAAAAGTGGTACTAGTCATAATACAAATATGTTTTATTTAAGTAATGTGTAATATGATGATGATAGATAAAGGTAGTTTTACAATAAAATATGTACCAATGCAATGAAAAAGTTGTAAAAGAACTTTTAATTTAATGTTTTTTCCTGCTTGGTTGGTAGGTTTCACAACTTAAAGTGGACCCTTACACTGGAATCTTATGTCTATGGCCTTACATAACATAGTATATAATTGTGTCTTAAAATTGAATGCACGCTTGATATGGTCACTTTCATTTTCCGACCAGTATCATGTTATATCTTCTTTATAAACATCATTGTCACCTTTTCAACGCCGTGCCTGTCAGTGACATTGGCGAAGCTGATGCAGTCGATGCTATACGCCACCCGGAAGTGCGTAACCCGGGACGCCGACTTCGAACTATCGTGTATAACAATTCCGGATATCAAAACCGTCTCTTGAAATTCTGCCTGCAACAGAGAGGTAAAAAGCAACAATTTCTAAATTATAAATTAGATTTACAACTCTGCTACTGTTATGTATAGTCATCTATTATCAGGAATTTATTGCCAGACACGATAAGCACGAAGAAAATAAAATGTACAATACATAGTAAGTGCGTTAGGTGCCTGTCATACCATCGATACGTAACTATAAAATGCGCAAGTACTGGTTTAAAAGTATATTCTAAGGAACAGCGACTCACTTGAAAGTAAGAATGAGACAGGAAGGAGATGATGTCACGTTTGATTCCTAGCAGCTCGCTGCACGACACTTCCGAATTAGATTCACCTTGCACTCTGTGTTTGCGCTCGCCCTTAAAAAACCAGCAACGGCAAAAATATCGAGGTCTGTACTGTTTACTCATAATAACACTGTTGACATTAGTGAAGATTTGTAGATGTCTAATATTCTCAAATGTCTATGAGAACAAAGTTTTTTCGTCGAGATGTAACTCTTACTTATATGTTTTTCAATGTTGAACAATATACATACACGAGGCACAAATAACAGTTATCATTCATAGATAAGAAACACCAATGTATAGTTTGTGTCTTTGATGCCGAAAAATCATTCAAAGCATCAGGTCATCATGATTTTAGTTTAACCTATGCGTAAAAATAGATAAGAAACACATATTTATAGTTTGTGTCTTTGATGCGGAAAAATCATACAAAGCATCGGGTCATCATGATTTAAATTTAAGCTATGCGTGACCTTTTAATAA
Organism: Dreissena polymorpha; assembly: GCF_020536995.1. Lineage (NCBI taxonomy): Eukaryota > Metazoa > Mollusca > Bivalvia > Myida > Dreissenidae > Dreissena > Dreissena polymorpha. The sequence continues at coordinate 87,267,209 of NC_068359.1, forward strand.
TACGAAATTTACGCGTTGACACAGTTTAAACCAACGATGTATGACGTATATAATATGCACGAATAAATAACGAACATATCATTATGTGTGCATATACATGTATAACAATGATTGATTGCTTGAATCCAAGGGTCTGGCAGCAGTTACACATGAGTTAGAAGCTTTCCCGCTAATGTCACAATGTTTAGAGGGCACAAGAATGTATTTGATTCCTTTTTTGCATATAATGTGTGCGATTAGTATAAATTAACAAATCATATTCTAGTGTGGGTTGCTCATGTTCCGTGTTTTATGTGCCATTATTTAGCTCCGCCATGGAGGGCGCCGGTCTACATGAAATGATCATTGGGTTAGTCATCTAGTGTAATCGCTTTTTTGTGTTTAAAAAAAATAGAAACTTACAGCTTTTGCATTTTTGTCAAATAACGATAAACAAATGCACAAAAACATAATTGTACATGTCGTGTTAACCTCATGATGCTTTTTCCACTTTAGTGCTTATTTTCAATCATCCATGTAGCATATAATACATGCGGTATTTTCTTTAAAAAAACTTAGTTGATTCTAAAGTGAGGTAAAATGAAGTACTTGTATATATAACTCTATAAAATCGTAAATTCGTCAATGTCCAACCACTCGACGGGTATATCTTATTATGTAAGTGTTTTGATGAACAATATATACTTATAATATGTAATGGCGTGCGCCTTTTGAACAAACCAAGTCAATGTTGTTGTTTTTATTTTTATTACCATTTAAATATCGAAATATAAAAATGCTTGCGAAATTAATCTCGCAATATCGCATTGTAGTCTGAGAACCTCGTCAGTCACTTGTTAGCTATCTCATATACATGCATAACATTCAATATATGTATACGATTAAATAATTAAAATATACAATAATATTATATAAAACACAAAAGAAAATAGGCAAAAAAGTCAAACAGATGCCAGTGTGAGTCTTTGCCGCTGCTTTAGTAGATTTTTGGCTCGTAGGATGAGAAAAAATACAGAAACCTCCATGGGCAAATTGTGCTTTTCTCTGACGTCTTGTATATCAAGACATTACCCGCAGCAAGAATCGCAAGATAGCAAATGATTAAAGCATTTACTCGTGGGCACATAAGTGCATGGAGTACTCTTGTTATCATTAGGTCCTTTGAATGACAATATTATGGACCCACAGGCATAAAACAAACTGAAAAAATAAAAAATATATTTGCAACGTTTAATTTTTCAATAAATCTGTTTTTGACATTTTTGGTAATTTTTGCATACTTATTTGTTGTTTTCAACAAGATAAATCTCGTCGTATTTGATGTTGCGATAAAATACTTTTTCAATGCATTTTAATGGGGTACGTTACTTTAAATATTTTTAACGGATAAATAGTTGTCTTTCTTGTAGAAGAATGAAACAAATTGTAAGGCTGTAAGATCGTTAAACTATATGACGGCAAAAATGTATAGTGATTTAGTGTGGCAAGAGAGAGGGGGAAGACAAATGGAAGTATTTTTATATTAATCTGCAAATTACGTTGCATATTATGTGAAATTTTTTGGATAATTTGAATCATGATGAAAACCTTTATTGAACTTAAAGTCTTAACGAGACCACACTTTTATTCCCGATCAAATGTTTGAACAGTCCCTTCAAAACGACGTCCAATTATGGCGTCAACATTGTACGCATCTTCGACGATTATTAAATAAAGTTTGAGGGAATTCAGATCGGAATTAAGATTTGAGTTGCAACTATATTTCAACATTTGTCCAAACTTTCGAAAATCTAGTAAGGTAATTAGGAAGGAATGCTGGAACATCCGGGTCCTAGCATAATGCAGCCTACGACGCGACAGGACCTCATTAACTACGAAATACAATCACTTAAAAGTCGATTATTCTCCCGAAATCGTTAAAACATTCAGTTTTAAGTAAACTATAAAGATACTGAAACTTCCTTGAGAAAACACAAGGGACATTGAGTGCATTGAGACCGGTAATCCTGTTCTAGCGGCGAAAAAAGCCTTGAAGCAGGAGTCCTTCTCCTCAGAAACTCTGATTGTCAGTTGATAACAATATACAAAATCCATTCCGTCGAACCAACACTCGAATGCACTGTTAAGGTTCCATATATAGGGTACGAGGTCATTATATAGGCGTATCTGCTTTATTTAGGCCTGTCTTGATGTCTTGCTTGACCCGATATCGTTTTAATTCTGCATAGTAAGTCCAGGTCTAAGAGCGTATACGAGCAGATCTGAGGTCATAGCCTGTATTTTTTCATATAGTTGTATACAGTGCTCTGAGATACTGAGTTTAATTACTGTGAATTATAATTAATTTTAATCATAATCAATAAATTCTTCATTAATAATATAGGTAGCTTGCAGGAAATTATACGTTCACAAGATTTTCGCAAGGTAAATTACCTTATCCCTGGTAAATACAGTTTAAGAAATGAAAGTTCACGTTTTGAGACAACGGCCGTTTCGAGTTTGTATTTTAAAAGCGAATGATCGTGTTTGTTTGTACTTTGTATGATTAATAAACTGTATTTTTCTGTTTTGCAGACTGCCTTGTGAATATCATTTTAAAAGCGAATGGTTAAGTAAAATACTATAAAAAAAAAAACAAGATATTATTTATTGTAAAACAAAAATAACGTTCTATGTATTACCGTATTAACTGAACGAACAAGTTAAACATTGATGAATAACAAATTAGAATAATAGTTGGTAGCTGAACAACGGTTCAATACTAGTTTATTCAATTTTATATACATGTAGTATTATACAGTCGAAAAGTAAATTTAAAATTGAAGCAGTAGCTTATAATGATACTGTTTTATATAGTGCTTAATGTCGGACTTAAATAATATTTGATTAATTTATTAATTAATTTACTGTTCCAAACCAAGAAATTTATCAATTGTTTGTAACAATTGATAATCATGCAGCTCGCTGAAAAGTATCCGTTCACATTGCTTAAAGGTTGTTTTCAATTCAATACATTGTCAACAGACACACTTAAACCCGAATATATTTCCTTACGCTGCACTTTATATTGTAACTCATATAAGTAATTATGTAAATGACGTTTTATTATCTATAATTAAATCTCAGGACGGGTGCGATAATCATGCGGGTGAAATCTCGAATAATGTTTGTTGAAGTGTTAAACACATTGAATGCCCGGTTAAAGAACAATAATGGGTTTTTAAGAGCTTGTGAAAATGCTTGTGACGAATAAATAAGTGAATATTGTTCTTTGACCTAATACACATACGGTGCGTATGTAATATGTTTGTATTATTTATTCTTTCGTTTACTCATTTAAAATTGTTCACGAAATGAACACAAATGCGGGGTACTTATTCTAAAGATTTGAAAACGATTTTGAACAAAATAACTTTGTTGATTCTTGAGCTAATGGCTTATTTGTATCAAAGAGAATAATGCGTCAGAGGGTCAAATCATGATTCAATTCCCAAAAACATAAGCGCCACTCGCCTTCCGTTTTATCGAAACAAAAATTGTGAATGGGAACACATATCTCATTTTAATTTTTAATCATTTATTTTCATTATATTCTGATTAAACGAAATATGAAGAGGAAAATAAGTTTCTTTTCAATTTATTAAGGTGGATAGTTGATGCCTGTAAGACGAGAAAAAACAAACTAAACATTGAAGTTATTTTAAATTACGTTAAAATGCAAACATTTAACAAACGTATGTATATTTGTAAATTAATTTGAATACGCGTTAACTCTACTAAATATAAATTACAATCCAAAACAATAATGTGTTTGCTGTTGTAAAAAGGAAAACAAATGTGCCATGCTCTGTGAAAATGGGGTTTAATTCATGTGAGTAAAGTGCGTAAAGTGTCGTTCCAGATTAGCCTGTGCAGTCCGCACAGGCTAATCAGGGACGACACTTTCCGCTTATATAATAGTTTTCGTTTCAAGAAAGTCTCTTCTTAGCAAAATTCAGTTTAGGCGTACAGTGTCCATTATCCTAGGCGGTCTGCACAGGCTAATCTGGGACGACACTTTACGCACATGCATTTAACTCCCTTTTCACAGAGCGCGGCTCAAATGTATTTTACAAATAACTTACAATTAAGATACAGATTTGTTTAAACGCAAAAAATATCGCTCTTATTTTACCGGGCAAATGGTTTTGTGATGTCCCGCTGTTTCAAGCAACTTCAATATTTGGTTCGTTGCATCCTCCGCATTCACTGACGCCACAAAACACCTGGTACAAATCCATTGTAAGATCAGCAGGCGAACGACCACGCCGGACATGTTGAAAAACACAGTCACATCCATCTGTTCATATATTGGAATGATAAATGCTAGGTTTTACATTTGCGTATACAGTAAACGTAAAGCTATCAGGTCTAAACGTGCGAAACCATGCAAATCGTTTCGTCTTTTTGATTCGTTGTATTGCTTGCACCAGGTATGTACTTTAATACAAAGTATTTTGCATCAACAAAATCCTGCACGATTACCACGGGTTAACACAATATACCATAACCAATTGTGGTACGTAGGGATTATTTTAAAAACTTGTATTTTTCAAATATGTCATTTCTCGTAATTGCTTTTTATAAAATCTTTACTTTCTGTGTTTATTTGTTTTCTCGTCATATTTCTATATTGGGCAGTTTTGTTTAAAATCACTTATGAATGATGACTAAATAAGGTTCGCAAAAAAATTATGTTTGCATAAAATCTTTAAAGTTATATTCTTAAAAGTGTTTAGAACATGTTTCCACGTAAGGTATCTGCTTAACGAAAAACTGTACTCAATATATCCAAAACAGAACCCTGATTTCAGTTTTACTAAAAACGTAAATAGTACGATGTGTGTAAAATGCACAAATAGCTCTATTAGGTATGGTGTCACAGTTTCGATGATCATTTCGAAAATGTGTTATGAATTACATGGCTTTTGAAGCGGGAACCAAAATCGAAACCATGGAAAATACGGATCATATTTTAAATGCCAAACGAGTCCTTGTAAACATGTGTGTAAAGTATTTGACACTGAGGAGTTTCTGTTTACCATAGCAATTTCGCAGTGCCGATTTGTATTTAGGGTAAACAATTTTTCAGCGCATACATGTATTTCAGTTTCATTCCCGTGTTATATCTTGTTTCGAGTGCCGAAAATCATCAAAACTGGAAGTGGTAGCTCATCAAACAGAAAGGATAGTGGTGATGCGAAACAAATTGTCAGTTACCATTTGTTGTATTTGAGGAATTTCTTTCGAGAATTTAAAATACTTATATATATATATATATATATATATATATATATATATATATATATATATATATATATATATATATATATAATATCATATATTATAAAAGACCAAAAGACCAATGCTAAAAAAGAAAAACAAATGTTGCTTAGCGAACTCACATTATACAATTTGGTTCAATACTAACAAATAGACAATGTTAATAACTTTAATTTTATGTATTAAACGAAATAAAAGAGAAGTTACTACAAACAGTAACAGTTCAATGGTGAATATGGCTTTTTATTTGGTGGTGTTGTAAGTTTTATATAAACGTAATACATCGTATATATGCTTATTCAAATATAGTAAAGTGGTGTCAGCTCAAAATGAAAGCCCAGTGCCCGAGGCAAGAGATCGCAGTTTTAAACAACCGGATTTTTTTTTCTTATGTATCCGCCTAAAATGTTTTGGTTTACAGAAAAAATATTGCATTACATAGAAACCTGCTGTTACATCACTTACAAACCTCTGAGGCTATACCCAAACACATTATCTACATGTTCGCATTAACATGCACAAACCTTTACCAATAACAAACGATACCATTAGAATGTTGCTCAAGATTTGGAGCATGCGCACCATATAACTTATTGATGTACATAACAGGTAAAATGATTTTACGACGGATATGACTAAAATAGCGATTTTGAAGCTGCTAATGTGAGACTGCTTTTAGCAAATTAAGTAAATATTAATCAAGATTATTTGTTTGGTCCGTGCCTACAAGGCAAATTTCACCACGCTGTGTTCATGCTGTTCAAACTTAATGTTGTTTTCGAATTGCTGATTGGTATGTTCTGCTTTGAGAACATTCCCGGGGAAACATCGTTTGACTACTAAATTTTTCACGTTCAAGTCTCGATAAAGTTGAAAATGGCCACATTTAGAATGATCAATTTAACTAAACGACTACACGTCTCGTGAACTTCTAATATTGCGGTAAAAATATATTGTATCTCATACAAGAAGAAATAAATTTATGTGGTTGAAGCTTTTAGATATCACATATTTCCTTCAGTATTATACGAAATGAATATGAACATAAAACCGTTTACAAACCGTGCCGTTGTTTCAGTAAATGTGGCAATTTTATCAAGGTCAATCATGTTTCATGAACAATCGTACTTCTAGCCAGTATAAGCTTGACAAATTATTTCAGGTTATTCTAACAAGTGTTTGTTCAACGTTTAAAGTTTGAATTAATTATTAATTCAAAACATTGCAATTGTTAATTCGTGTGAGAATTAAGTGACCTCTAGTTAGAAATATTTCGTTGTATTTCAGCATGTCTGTGATATTATATTTCGGTATTTTTCTCTTTTACAGTTATCATATGTGTAAGTGTAAATAAAGAGTATTGACAAACTACAGTTAGTTTACAAGACTCATACAAGCGGACGGTATACATAACATATGCAAGCAAATTCAGAGAGAAAATAATTCAGAGAGAACCAAAATAATTTCAAGGCACGCGAATGCGGGACATATATTCCGCAACCAACACAAATTTCAAATAATAAGTGACGTGATTTAAATTTACATGTTGGTATATTTCGATTATGAGCGGTATACCTTATTAACTCCAAAAAGTGCAACAATAAAAGAGAATTAGGATAAAGTGATGGGATATTTGAAGCTATGATTTTGACTGGAAATGTTCCTTTTTATATAAACTGACTTTGTAAACAAAAAGGTCTAATCAGTCATATTCACAGTACCTGTTCACAGAAGTTTCTTTAACTAAGTTGAAAGAGTTTTACACGGTAAAACATAGATCACGTGTTAAGTGCACCTTGAAACATTTCCAACGTTTTTAAAACGTATTTCAAGAGCCCTGTACACACGCTGGTGCGTAGAAAAATATTTCAAACACTTTGATATGGTGCAAAATTGTTGTTACGAAAGTAGTTGTTCTGTTAAATGGGTGTCGATTTTTACGCTGTCAGTGAACGTTCGTAGATGAGTGAGAACATGTTTCAAGACCCCAAAATAACCGTGCCGACTATCGCCTACTTTTCGAGCCTGGATCACGAGCTGGTTATATTTTATAACATGCGGTATAGCCTTGGGGACGCATATAATGTTCGACATGTGATTATTATCGTGCCGGTTGCTGGCGCCTACGTATTCCACGTGTTTAAGGCTGTGTGTTAATTTCTCAAGCATAACTAGCAAACCCCTCGTCAGTCGACAAACATGTTGATGCATCGTCTGCATGCTGGTGACAAAATATTGGTGAAAACTACTTACGTCGGTTACGCAGGGTATGGCTACAATTGGTCTGCGTTTTCTGGTTTCCTCCTATATGCCCACGGCAAAGCAACCATTGTTGGTTGTTTTGGTAATGGAGGAAATTGATTCTGCAGAAATACTATTCATTGAAAAGTTTACATTGACAAAAAAATATAAACTGTTTTAAAAATGTATTATTTAATCATTATATGTGATTAAGTTATTCATCTACTTAAGTCCTCACTTAAGAACGGACACTTGGGCTCTACTTGTGTCTTGTTTGGGTCGTCATAAAGATCGAACACAATTTTTGCTTTGCCAATAACGAGATTTCTTTTTTTAAATGCATTAAATGTCATAATCATGATGATAAATATCAATACATGATGAGTGTGCGATATATCATTTGTCCGTATTGCACAATTTTATTTGACATAAGCATCTGCACCGATTGGTATAGCATGTATTGTTTTTAGCATAAGTTATTTTCATTAAATAATTTTTATTAAATCGGTATGACCATGGCTTCGGTGTAATGTATGTCAGCTCTTTGCACACCGTTAAACCTGTATATTAATTCGCGATATTTATGCCCATTTTTTTTAAAAATGTACATTAAACTTTGAATGTTGTTAACGTTTGCACAAGCAGTATGATGTTTGTGTGTAATCTTTACCTTTGAGCACAGGATTCATAGGTTTACAGAGCCCGCTCACGACACACTTGCTCGACACTTTGATCATGTGTTCAAATGTAATTTAAACGTTCCGATGAATGACGAAGTTTCTGTAATGGTAAGCATCCTAATCCCCATTTTGACTTTTGACCTTTAAGTATTGCCATGACGTTTGACTAAGTGGAATGGGTTAACACCAGGATAATATTTGTTATTTTAAACATTCTGTGATTTCTGAAGGTAAATTGCGGACAATGTGTATTTACTCAAATGTGAACTTTAACACAGTTATTTCATACGGTGTGAAGTCTCTTCTTGGAGAAGTAATTTGGTAATGTTTCTATTCATTTTATAATTGCGAAATAATGGATGAAATAATTATATCGGAAAATATGTGTTATGTAATATTTTGCCCTTTAACCTCTTAGTTAGACCTTGACATTTGAGTGAGTAGGCAGGTCTTACACGAAATACTCCTTCTCCTTATGGTGAACATTCGTATAAATATAATGTGAAATTGCATGATCATTGATAAAGGAGTAGTCCGAACAAGCTTTACCGGATTTGAACTTGCTCGCATGTCATGCACGATTGTAAAAGTAATATCCTGTTTTAATTAAGTAGTTTCAACACAAATATATTGGAAGTCATACCTCTGTATTTATCTTTGAACCTGCAAATGGCCTTGCAGCAAACTGGACTGGGCAGGACCAGATAGTTCATTTTGTAAATGTTATTGAACCCTGTGAAATTGACGTTGATTTGACATGATAGAAATCGGTCTTCCATGTTCAGTAAAATTGACATCACTTTTGACCACCGGTTAAATTGAAACTGTCATAGTCATTCCTGAAATACCGACCACGTAAAGCTTTCTAAGGTGCCATACACATTGCGTTAAGAATTTTTTTTCACCAACGCAATCTTGCGAATATTCATTTGGGGTTTTTAATACTTAAAAATATAGTATAGATATGCCCGATACAAAATGCACGAAGATTCACAGAGGAAAAAACAAACTGTTATACAATTTCAGCAAACAACATTCACAAGGACAATACATGTGAACATATTAACGAAGGAGTAGGGGTTCTTTTGAACTGCACTTTCCTTTATTGAGACCTGCTTGCATATTACGTGCAAAGTTGACACCACTGTTACGACTCTTGTGATCTTCACATCCCATTACATTTTGTAATATATTTACAGTTACGAGTTTAATTTGATATAATGTATACGTTTCAAGATATGATCTAAAAACAAATCAATACAGAAACATACAAAATGATAATACTTTACTTATAAGGAAGAATGAATTTGTACAATAACTAACAACATTCACTGACAAACAATCGGATTAAGAGCCCCTTACTACAATATATGAATCTTTAAAAATAGTTTAAATGTCCAACTAATATAAACAAAATATATATTCGAATCTTCGCGTTTTGCTCGCTTTTTATTAAATACGAGATAAACATGCAATAGTTTCTCTCGACGTTTGGATGTATGAAAGCCGCCTTAAGCCGAAAGCCTTTTAAATACAATAAAGCCTACATTACCTGATTGACTCGATTAGAAGGCTTTTAAACTCGCGGGCCCCTCCTCTGTAGATTGGAGTCTTCATTAATAGCTTATTGCTTTACACTTATACCACGTCGGATAATAGCTATTAAGCCTCAAGTTGTCACAACTTTTTTTTTGGAGAAATCCTCTGGACATAAACAAAACGATGATCAAAGGGAATGATGTCGGAAAACACTTAATCGTAATGCCATCGGCATTAGGAAATTAAGATATGTTTGAACTAGTGTTAAATGACAAAAAAACGTTTACATTTGCATTTTACCTGTCGGCATATCTGCTGAAGTTGAAAAAGCATTACTTTTGTAACAGTTTACGTAAGATGAAAAGCTTGCTCATGCAAAGCAAAACATCATTAGGAAGAATGCCTATAATTTTGAATGTTTTATGTTTAGCATTGTAGAAGAACGTCTGGAGAATTTTATCTCTACGTACCATGGTGATACCGGTTTATACCATTTAGTACGTACCGGGTCTAAAAATCATAAACGGCGGGAATAATCACAGCAAGTGTATAAACAACTTTAAAACGTATCTACAGTGCTTTTGTCAGATCCCATAGTAAACGATGCTGTCCAGTAATATTGTGCAGTTAGGGGTCAATTGGTTTAAAAACATGTTCTTTTATAAATTGACAACAAAAAATTTACATTAATTTTGAAAACAAAGAAGTTCATGTGCTTATTAACACAAAAATATGTGATAAAATAAGTGAAGAACTGTACTATTTGATTTAAAAACAAACATGAATCACTTCATTTTCAAACTATCACAGTGTCCGGTAATCCTGCGCACTTGTTGTAATTACCTCACTTAGGCATAATTGTAGACATATGATGTCCAATTACTGACAAAAACATTCCAGATTTTTTTTTAGACAATCATCTTGTAAAACCATTCAAATTTAATATGGATTACAAGTGCCTTTTTTCACTACAAATCAACAAATTTAGTAATAGAGAACACTTAATAAAAAAGGACCGGTATGCATGACAAAAATGTTTATGCATAACAGCTTTAATTTTACCCCGATCATGCTTCCATAATTTACAGAAAATATCAAAACTAGGCCATTGCGCGTGCGGAGATCATACCAAATTTGGTTTGACAGAATGGCGGAAACTGATGACAATGTCGTCTGAAGCGATATGTTTTCAATGGCCAAACATACCTTAACTGATCGGATATTGTGCAATGGAATGCTAAATTACATGTTGGATTTATGGATTCTGAATTTAGAGTATGAACACGCTAAAGACTGCAGGAATTTGTGATTCATTTCGAATTTATTGTAAGCTGGTCAGTGTTAACGATACATGTACAATGTATAGAGATGACGCAACCGGTGTTAAAATGTAATGATCGTATTTTATTTTGCATTGAATATGTGCCTTTAAATCCGTTAATTCTTAAAAATGTGAAATTCCATCTTTCATCACTAAAGAAAACCATTAGTCGTCTGCAAAATTCGCAACTGTGAAGTGCGCAAGATTACCGGACGCACAAGATTACCGGACTAAACTGTATATCACATCACTAAATTACAGGTGCAACCTGCTGAATTCCACGCTCGTAAACTTATCTTGCTGTGCAAAATAAAATAAAATAAATTAAAAAATCCTTTTTTTATAAAATGTGGTCTAATACAAACCATCTCTCCACCAGATAACGGTCACGTTTGAATCGTCTTTTTGTTTCCGTCGTGCATTCGACCAATCACGAACATCAACATTATGGAAGAGGTTGAGCATTTTTAGATTAACTTGAGTGCTATTTAGTTTAAGGGGTGACGTGAATAAGTGACGCTTGTGTGAAACGAACAGACGATCTTCTAAGTGAGGCCGACACGAAAGTAAATAAACACTTTCTTCAGCAGTACACAAGTGATAAAAGCATTCAACCTTAAGTTGCAAAGACAAATTGCAGTTCTGTCAAAAGGAGAACCACACAACAATAAAGTGGAGGTTTTGATAAAATGTCATAACGATTGCATACTCTGTGGTTTTATGGTTGAACTGGTATTTCGGCTGTGCAAGTAATGAGCAAAGTACGGATTTAGAGGTATGTGATTCCCGTTCAGGGGGTACTAACTCTAAAGAGCTGGATAGAATACACGACATTTACATGCCGCAGATCAAATTTATTATCATTGATGTTGTTGAAATTGTAGCTCTCTCAAAAGCTGGGAAATAAGGTTTCACCCCCCCCCTCCCCGCTATATCAAAATCAGAAAATCTGGTCGTCCTAAAGATGAGGAATGTCAGATGGCTGGTGCTTACCTATAATTACACCGTGAGAAACAACTAACTGTTACATATTTTAAACAAATAATGAAAGGATACCTTTCCAATTCTGATTCGGACCAATATTACAATTGCAGTGTGCAAAAGCTTCTTAAATAACGCTCGCATGTGACTATTTATTTTCCCATAGGAGGTTTGGACTATGTTGTAATGATAACAAAATAAACATCGCACATTTTCAGAGCATATTATAAGCAAATGTCAAGAATTTGATGATTAGTCTAAGACACATTTTATCATTGAAACTGCCCTTTATAAACAAAAGGGATAAAAAGTCGAAGGTTTCTACCCTAACGAATCTGTGTCCAAAAAGTAGTGAGGATTTATAGAAGTGATATAGATTTGCTTGGGACTTCTGTTAACTTTGCCGCTGACAATGTTGACCAAAACGGTTTCACCATTGACGTGAAAGGTACTTTTGAGGGGTGTCTTTTGCAGAGATCATCTCTGCAGCACAGACAAACTTTCGGATTCAGCAAAAACAGGCCTTAGAGCTGTGCAATTCAAATAAGACGAATATTCCAATCCTGGTGTACCGGTTTGAAACGCATGCTTGTAATTTTAGGACCTGCATCGAGTTCTGTATGTAGAGAACATAGATATTTTGTTGGAGGTCTACTTCTGCTTTAAGTAGGCAAAACCGAAATGGAAGTGAATAATGCATTCCTTGCATCAGGGAATCCAACACCCTAGGCAGTCGTCAGTTAACTTCTTTCTGATTATAAATATGTACTATTTGGAGATATCGTGCATTCTGTCAACATAAGTCTTCGTTTGAAACATTGCCATGAAAACACCATTCCATCCTTTGTAACGTTTTACCAGCACTTGCATAGAAGACTCACCTTTGATTCCACAAAGAAGTTGCCTTAAAACTGTATTATGATGTTGGGGAGTTTTCATTCTCTTATGAACTTGCTGTATTAGGCTCCCCAATGGAAGGAACCGGTTTCAACATACTGGAGACTGTTTCTGGTGAAAACACAAGTATGCACACTATGACAGGGGATGCTGGCCAAAGGGCTTTGTGGGCCATCATTTTGATAATAAGTGCCTACACAGCCAGCTTACAACCGCAATGGTAAAGAAGATACTGCTGGATCATTCCGACGAGCTGTACTCTTCCCTAATTTGGGGAAAGACGAAACTACCATATGCGACATTTTTATCAACAACGAGACAGTTGCAGAGAAGATTATGGCTGAATTACAAGATCATGGTTAGCATGGCAAGGATGTTGATCAAAACGGATCGTCCCGGGTATTGATTGACGCATTTCCAGGCAACGTCTGATTGTCTATCCGTCTTTGATGCAGCTGGGAACTCAAAATTACCTGGATCTGCTTATTACTACCTGCAGCAACCGAGAGATATTGCAACCCGGCGACAATTTAAACAATGCTCAAGCAAAAAAGAGGATTTTTTCTCGTGACAAAACAAGACAGGCATATTGCTCTTATCAGAACAGCTCTGACGGGAATGTTATGTCGTTCTGTCACCGACAGTTGCAAACGTTGACATTGTAAAAAGAACTGAAGAACTATCCCGTCATAGTTCCACATCGTTTGGTGTGCAAAGGCACATATTTGCTTATCTAACTAATGCATAACTCCGAAAGGGACAATAAGACCACCTGCTGTCGCTCTGATGTTTATAAACACTCGATGGAACACACAGTGTATAACGTTTTTAAATACTTTTTAGGAGACGAAGAGTGCAATTAGTTGCTCTGTGTTTATTCTTTCGCAGGTTTTTATTCAACTTCAACCAATTTCGTCATGAAAAGAAAATCAGCCTTTCGGAAAAAAAGTTAAACATTTTCCTATCATGAATTTATTTACTAGTTCATTCCTCCTGTCAAAATCTCAAGAGGACATAGCAGATCTTCGCAAATGCTTGATGTTAGATTCGTTTGGTGGCAAAGACAATAGATTAATAAGAATCGCTTTTCCATAACATTTTCACAAATTGGGATGGCAGATAATATGAATCATACTAAATGGGGTGGAAACAAGACAGCGACCAATTAATTCAAACCAAGACCCAAAACAATGCTGAAACTGAAGAACTATTGAAAATCACCCGTCGTCACTCTTCTGTAGGATGTAAATCCTCTCGATGAAGCTGCACTGCATTTCAGTGCTATTTGTGGCCCTTGCCAAACTGAAAACTGTGATAATCTAAACAATATTCAAGAGTTCGGTAATGATTAGAAAGATGAAATCTATAATTTGACTCTCTTAGACACCTGTTATGGAAACACGTCAATGCATCTTGGTAGATAGTTGACAGCTGAATGCCATAAATAATATGTAATGATTATTTCACTGCTAAGTGATACCAACTTTAAAATCTTCATTTAATCCAAATTATGGCGATTGACTTGTGGTCCTTCGGATTGTGTCGGTGAATATTTTCGACGCCATGTTAGATTTCTGTGTAACGTAATACAATTGCACAATGTCTGATGATGTTCATGTCTGATTTGCCTCAGAAATCAAAGCCTAAACACCATCACATTTGATTGGCTAGTTACATATAATCATAAATACATTTTGGGTGCCATCTTGGCGGCAATATTGGAATAGACAATTACAACCTTCATCCCATTCCATTTTCTTTTAAAATACCATTTTAGCAATTGTATTGAGGAAGTAAACAATTATAATTACCTGACTACGATTTTGCTGAAATGTACTGCTATTTGCAAAGAAAGCAAAAATATTTGTTTAACTAGTACCCACACATATGAACCGTAATTACGCTTTTTGCACACTCTAAGTTTTCGGAAACCATCTTTTTTAGTCAATGTTGTTATTTTTTGTGACTCTTAATTTTCGGACATACGGGTTTTCGTCCATAATTAATGTCTCTTAATTTTCGGACATTATATTTTACCGCGCTAATCTACAGACTTTGGCCCTGTTTTCGCTTATTTTGAGTCATTCGATCATAGATTCTTACACACGGATTAAGGTCATAAGACCTGACAGATGGATGCATGAGGGCAATTGACCATTATATTCGCGTAATTGGGTAAATAACCATGTATACCGGTAGAAAGTAATGGATTCACCCAACAACAAACAGTGTCGTCCTATTAAGGAAGCAGTTGGTTTTCTTTTTTTACTGTTTGTTCTATATCATTTGAGGCAAGAGTTAACAAAGCTGTGAAGTTCTATTTCATAATATTTATTTTCCAAGCAGAAAAAGAATTAACCACGAGAACATTACTGTACATTGATTTATTGCATGTATTTCCATATCATTATATTTTTAGGATGACTTAACTTTTGTATCTAAATTTTCGGACATCTGTAATTTTTGAATATTTTTCGTATCTTAATTTTCGGACACGAAAAAAACTTTACTTTTAAGTGTCCGAAAACTTAGCGTAATTACGGTATACCCGGAATGCCAAAATGAATGCTCTACAATCACTTTCTTTCTCAACCTCTTGTTGTTAACGTTCTGGCTTTTACCAACATAATAACATAATCATAATCATTGGATATTGAAGCTTGTAATTCGTGGCATAACCATGCTTGTGCTTCTATTTACATTTGTATTATTATTTAAACCTACGATGTGATGCACTATCATATAAAGTTTTGTCCAATTGTGCATAATGAAGAGTATATCACAAATAGCACCTGCCTTCGGTTTATTTTATTCATTAGCTAATACCAAATACCAAATATGTTAATCACCTAATAACTCCTAATTTTTGCTGAAGTATTGGTATAACATACGTGTTATACCATCAAGTATGTATTATTGGCTTAAACGTACACCACTGTTATTCTTGAAGTAAAATGAAACTCAGTTTCTATTAAGATTTGATATGACCATGTATATTTTCAATATAATGGACGTTGTATTTCGAGCTTAAAGACATAATTAATGAAATAGAAAGGCACAGTGCCCTGCTTAGTCTATTGCGTTGTGATTGTTTTAGCATGAATAGAGGGTTACTCAATCAATCACAAACATAAAAGTACATTGCGCTGTGAACTCGTTTTAACAAGTAAAAGTACTGGCCGACAAGCTTCATTACAATACGTGTTGTAAAAGTGAACTACCGAGGCGACAAATAAAGCACAGAAAAGCATTTTATATACATGTTGTTCAAATACAATAATTGCGACGATTTCAATGTGATGCACTTTTAAAACTTTATGAAATCTTTATGATACGCGTTCACCGGGCTACTGAATATCCAAGGTTCGTTAAAATGTAGGGTTAGGTTAAAACATAAAATGTATTACCCTACCATCCAAAACAAGTAAAACAACTTATAATGCCCCCAATATAAGTGGTATGTACTGTTAATTTTAAATAACACACATAAACGTCGTGGGGCGTACTAGTTATTGTATAATGCTCAATCGTGTTTCTATGAGAACTTTCCGTATTAACTTGATATCTTGATGGAATTTGTTTTAAAACAACTTAGAAAATGAAAACCAATATGTTAACGATAAAAGTTGGTTTTATTTAATCCTTTTCCGTGGTTTGAAAGGAAATACAATTTATCAAACAACACAAATGTATTCGTTCCAAAGAGTCATTTTATGGGTATTTTAATTATTTGATAAATTGAAACTAGGTCCCTTAACACTATTGGCGACACACAAATAACGAAAACTTTATCGTTTTTGTTGCCGACCGAAAATTGTGAAAATGTGCCCGACTTATATGCACAAAAAAGTGGGGAATTGCGTAGCACCGTGTACGTATATTTAAAAACATAATATGCAATTGAATTAACTACGAATATTCGTCATGTAAATACGGTTATACGTTGCAAATTAATGTTAGCTTTCAATAAATAAAACACTATGTCGCTTTTTTAATTTTTTTTAAGCATTCGCTATTTTTAAACGCATCCACGAGGCAGTAATAAAAGCAGACAAACCGGTTTATCAGTATTTCAAAGAACACACATTCACTTTGAAAGTTCATTAGTTTTTAAAGTACAAACTCAGCAAATTGAAACCACTGAAACGAATTCAGTGTTTCAAAATGTTTACTTGTATTGCTTAAATCTTTTGATAGCCTGGGTCATTAATATAATATGTCAACAATTAGTTGTTGTTTTATTGCTGCGTTGTAGCATATGTTGGTCCCCCTGAATAACGTGTCGCTTATGTACGTGAACCAAACACTTATATCATTACGATAAAGTATTAAGTTTAGCGTTTGAATAGTATAACCCAACTGATCATTTTTAAAGTTATACCTTGTACGAATGTAAATAAGTCTTTAGTGACAACGAGCATGAATTTAGCATGTCGACACTTTTTGTAAAGGGCCTCGGGTATTTTAAACACTTAATAAAACAGTAACATTTATTTTAACCGCGCGTAAATCGCAACCTGCCCCGAGATTAATTGTGAATATGAAAGTCGATTTACATACAGAAGTTATTTTAAGGTTCGAAACATTAAGTAAAGTATTATAGTTTTCACTGTTCTAGCTTGTATTATCTGGAAAAAAAACGTTTTTAACAACTGAATTTGTCTAGCTTATTTGGAAATAAAACAAGAACGATTTCGTGAATGCTATGTTACCCTTTTTAATTTATTACAAACGTTATCAAAATTGTTCAATTTTCAAAAAGGGTACGTAGATTTATTATGTTGTTTATATTAAAAATAATAATAATAAAACAAGGAAAGTGTCACCTGTAAAACATTAAATGCAGAAAATGGATACTGATCTACCTTTTATTCATATGTTAAAATAAGTAAGGCTTATTTTAGTTCACAATGAAGTAATAACTAAAACTAGGCCATGTGTGCAGCATGCTTAAACTACTGAATGCTTAAACCGTCATTTTATGATTGGGGTTTGCAGAAATGTCAAACGAAGTCTTGCAATTGTGTTAGACCGTATTCAACCATACGCCGCTTCGTTAGACTTTACACAATTGTCGACAGTATACAACTCACGTCGTATGCAGCTATGTTAGGCACTTTATAACGAACGGCGATTACAGCTCTTTTAGACTGAATTCGAGATAAAAGGTGAAACTAGTTGTGAGAAAAAAAACGCATGTGCAGATATTAAACACCGTTCTGTTACATATACTCGTCGGTATATAATAGGTAAATGCAGCCAAATGTTCAAAGCTATATAAAATATTTATTAGCTATGGAAGAAGTACACACAATTTACGGTACGTATTTTATCTTTGTATATTAAAACGAATGTTCTTCTCATTTGAAGTCCCCAACTTTTAATGCACAATGGCGTAAACATTAAATACCAATTGGCTACTTAAATAAACACATTAGTTTATTTGATGTAAAATACAAATGCTTTCGTTCCAAAGCATGATTTTATGTGAATTTCAAAGATTCAAACAATCGTATGTAGATTTTAGCTTACAAAAAGAAGCTTTGCAAAACATTCACTTTAATTTATTACAATTTATACACTCGGGGTTTGATAATTAATTTTGTGAATGTATGTTGACGTTTTATTTTACTGCTGCAAGACGTGAAACGCTGCCAGTTGAGGACCAGTCGGTGTATTATAGAGTAAACCCAATCAGTTGAGAACCAGCCTGTGTATTATAGTGTAAACCCTGTCAGTTGAGGACCAGTTTGTGTATTATAGTGTAAACACTTTCAGTTGAGGATCAGTCTGTGTATTATCAAGTTAACCCTGTCAGTTGAGGATCAGTTTGTGCATAATAGTGTAAACCTTGTCAGTTGAGGACCAGCCTGTGTATTATAGAGTAAACCCTATCAGTTGAGGACCAGCCTGTGTATTATAGTGTAAACACTGTCAGTTAAGGACCAGTCTGTCTATTACAGTGTTGATCATGTCAGTTGAGGACCAGCCTGTGTATTATATTGTAAACCCTGTCAGTTAAGGACCAGCATGTGTATTATAGTGTAAACCTTGCCTGTTGAGGAACAGCCTGTGTATTATAATGCAAACTCTGCAAGTTGAGGACCAGCCTGTGTATTATACTGTGAACCATCTCAGTTACAGTCCAGCCTGTGTATTAAAGTATTAACCATGCCAGTTGAGGACCAGCCTGTGTATTACAGTGTAAACACTGTCAGTTGAGGACCAACCTGTGTTTTATAGTGTAAACCCTGGCAGTTGAGGACCAGCCTGTGTAAAGTTTAAACCATGTCAGTTAAAGGCTAGCCTGTGTATTATAGTGTAAACCATGTCAGTTGAGGACCAGCTTGTGTATTATAGTGCAAACACTTTGAGGTTAGTAACAGCCTGCGTATTATAGTGTAAGCCCTGCCAGTTGAGGACCAGCCTTTGTATTATAATGTAAATCATGTCAGTTGAGAACCAGCCAGTGTATTATATTGCAAACCTTGTCAGTTGAGGACCAGCCTGAGTTTTTTAGTGTCAACCCTGACAGTTGAGGACAAGCACGTGTATTTCAGTGTAAAACATATCAATTGAGGACCAGTCTGTGTCTTATAGTATAACAGTATAAACCTTGTCAGTTGGGAGCCAGCTTGTGTATTATTGTGTAAACTATGTTAGTAGAGGTCTAGCCTGTGTATTATAGTGTAAACCCTTTCAGCTGAGGACCAACCTTTGTATTATAGTGTAAACCTTGTCAGTTTGAGGACAAGCCTGTGTATTATATTGTTAACCCTGTCAGTTGAGGATCAGCCTGCGTATTATATTGAAAACCCTGTCAGTTGAGGACCAGCCTGTGTTTTATAATGCCATCCCTGCCAGTTGAGGATCAGCCAGTGTATTATAGTGTAAACCCTGCCAATTGAGGTCCAGCCTGTGTATTATAATTATTATTATACACCAGTCAGTTGAGGACCAGCTTG
This sequence comes from Dreissena polymorpha, assembly GCF_020536995.1. Classification (NCBI taxonomy): domain Eukaryota; kingdom Metazoa; phylum Mollusca; class Bivalvia; order Myida; family Dreissenidae; genus Dreissena; species Dreissena polymorpha. The sequence continues at coordinate 87,287,155 of NC_068359.1, forward strand.
TGTATTATAGTGTGAACCCTGTCAGTTGAGGTCCATCCTGTTTGTTTTAGTTTAAACTCTTTCACTTTAGGACCAGCCTGTGTTATAGTATAAACGCTGTCAGTTGAGGACTATCCAGTGTATTATAGTGTAAATGCTGTCAAATGATGACCAGCTTGTGTATTATAGTGTACACCATGTCAGCTGAGGACTAGCCAGTGTATAATAGTGTAAACCAGGTCAGTTGAGGACCAGCTTGTGTATTATAGTGTAAACCTTGTCAGTTGAGGACTTGCCTGTGTATTATAGTGTACACCATGTCAGTTGAGGATCAGGCTATGTATTATAATGGAAACCCTGCCATTTGAGGACCAGCTTGTGTATTATAGTGTAAACCTTGTCAGTTGAGGACTAGCCTGTGTGTTATTGCGTAAACGCTGTCAGTTGATGGCCAGCCTGTGTATTATAGTGTAAACCCTGTCAGTTGAGGACCAGGCTATGTATTATAATGTAAACCCTGCCATTTGAGGACCAGCTTGTGTATTATAGTGTACACCATGTCAGTTGAGGACTAGCCTGTGTATTATAGTGTAAACGCTGTCAGTTGAGGACCAGGCTATGTATTATAATGTAAACTCTGCCATTTGAGGACCAGCTTGTGTATTATAGTGTAAACCCTGTCAGTTGACGTTCATCCTGTTTATTTTAGTGTTAACGCTGTAAGTTAAGGACCAACATGTGTATTAGAGTGTACACCCTGTCAGTTAAGGACCAGTTTGTGTATTAAAGTGTAAATTCTTACAGTTGATGACCACCCTGTATATTATAGTGTAAATCCCGCTAGTTAAGGACCAGCCTGTGTATTATTTTGTAAACCATGTCAGTTAAGGACAAGCCTGTGTATTATTCTGTAAACCCTGTCTGTTGAGGACCAGCCTGTGTTTTATAGAGTACACCCTGCCGGATGAGGACCAGCCTGTGTATTATAATGTAAACCCTGTCAGATGAGGACCAGCTTGTGTTTTATAGGGTATACCATGTCAGATGAGGACCAGCCTGTGCATTATAGTTTAAACCCTGTCAGTTGATGACCAGCATGTGTATTATAATGCCAACCATTTCAGATGAGGTCCAGCCTGTGTATTATAGTGTAAACCCTTTTCATTTGAGGACCAACCTGTGTATTATAGTGTAAACCCTTTCAGTTGTGGAACAGCCTGTGTATTATAGTGTAAACCCTTTCAGATGAGGACCAGCCTCAGTATTATAGAGAAAGCCTTGCCAGTTGTGGACCGACATGTGTATGATAGTGTAAACCCTGTCAGATGAGGATCAGCCTGTGTACTAGAGAGTAAACCCAGTTGATAACCAGCCTGTGAATTATAGTGTAAACCCAGTCAGTTGAGGATCAGTCTGTGTTTTAGAGCGCAAACCATGTCAGATGAGGACCAGCCTGTGTATTATAGTGTTAACCCTGTCAGTTGAGGACCAGCCTGTGTATTATAGTGTAAACCATGTCAATTGAGGGCCAGCCTGTGTATTACAGTGTAAACTATGTCAGTTGAGGACCAGCCAGTGTATTATAGTTTACACCATTTCAGTTGAGTACCAGCCTGTGTATTTTATTGTAAACCATGTCAGTTTGAGGAGCAGCCTGTGTATTATATTGTAAACCCTGTCAGTTGAGGACAAGTCTGTTTATTATAGTGTAAGCCCTGTCAGTTTGAGGAGCAGCTTGTATATTATAGTGTAAACCCTGTCAGTTGAGGACAAGTCTGTGTATTTTTGTGTAAGTCCTGTCAGTTGAGGACAAATCTGTGTATTATAGTGTAAACCATATTAGTTAATGACAAGCCTGTGTATTAAAGTGTAAACCATGTCAGTTAAGGACAAGTCTTTGTATTATATTGTAAACCCTGTCAGTTGAGGACTAACCTGTGTATTATAGTGTAAACCATGTCAGTTAAGGACAAGCCTGTGTATTATAGTGTTAACCATGTCAGTTAAGGACAAGCCTGTGTACTATAGTGTTAACCTTGTCAGTTGAGGACCAGCCTGTGTATTAATGTTACCTCTTCGAACTTGATAAGTCGTAATCACGAGTATTGTATCTCGTTTACATAAATAAGTCATTAACAATAGTTAGTTTTCTTGTTACAACGACTTCGATGTACTATCGTGATGCGTGATGCACGCGAAACACATTGTTGAAGGTCAAATTGAGGAAATTCTTCACACAAACTTATAGGATCAATCTACCAATTCAATGATTGTATTAAAAATCTTGAAAAGTCAACATGTGTGCGCAATTTGTATTGGTTTAAATTATTAAGAGGTATGTTGTTTCATATATCTATATGCATACATAGCAGCACTTCACCTTGGTTCCGGCCTCTTATTTTCGTAACACACTTTCTGAAATGTATGCTATATTAACTGAATATTTATTCTGTTGAATAATTAAATCCTGCAAAGCTTCCTCAGTTTCTGCAACCAGGAGCTAAAGACTGCGATTTGTAAAAGACTCGAAAACGTATGCTGATATTTGACATGTTTACGAACTAAAACGTGATTTGCTCGTTGGCTTTTGTGTCATATCTGGGAAAAATATAGGTTGAATGCATTTTGGGGTTTAACCCTAAAAATGTTTTTCCCCCGATTTTTTAAGGAGATTAAATAACTACGACAAAATGGAAATAGCCAAATACTTGAGATAAGCAACACAGTTTTACCCGTGTTTTATTGACCAATTTATTCACACATGCAGTTAACAGTGTACCAAAAAATTAATTAAAAGGAGGTCGTGAAGCCGGTAGATAGAGCGCAATCCCGTGACGTCACGATAAGTGTCTTAATATGTCAACGTTGACGGGTTTGTATATATATATAAATTATAATACGAGCACCCGATTAGTGTCCAAAGATTAATACCTCCTTTTATTAATTCAATCTTGAAAGCGTTACGCATATTTACTATAAGCTGCATTTTCTAACTATTTAATTTTGACTTTAAATATGTGTGTGCAGTCTTGTCATCCGTTTGTTTGTGTGTGGGGGGAAGGGAGGGACCAGGGTTACCAGTAACAAACCCTACTTGTAGGATACAATCTTACATATAGTAGGAATGGGAATTCAAACCAGATAGTGAATGTTAATATAAACACATATCGTTATAATATCTTATTGTTTTACTATTACATTGATTTAAATTATAGCTGCCTACATGATACAGTGCTAGTTAAATAGAGGATATTTGTTGGATTTGGTGGAATATCAATTTTAATTCACAAGTGGTCATAGAAAATAAAATTTTCACGAGTGCTTATTTAATGTTATTTTGTTTTAAATGGTGGTCTATTGAGCTGATGATACCTCGCAGCGTTGTGGGCTCGTACTCACTCCCATCTTTTTTGTAATCCCCAACAAGAATTCACAAATCAGAGTGTTCAATTCATGCGCAGTCTTGTTTGTAAAGAAGAAATTTGTTGAAGAGTTTTATGTCATTTACTGTTTTCTTTTTGGTGTTCATATTTTCATTTTCATTCAGGAAAATTGTCAATTATGACAGCTCGGAAGTGCCGTTTCATGGTTGTTGCTGTGGCCGTTACTTCTGCAGTGGCTGTTGACGACTGTATCCCAGCAGAAATTGTTTCTGAAGCCCTTGTTGCTGTTGCTGTTATTTATTCTGCTAAACTTGATGTCTCATTAAGATTTTCTGTATTTTCATCAAAATAATAGTCAAAATCAAAAATATCCGAGAACATTAAATTAATTTCATCGTTTTCTATGTCATTCATTGTTAAGTTTAAGAGTAAAGGTTTTTAAAGCAGACGATGAAAGTATACGTGAATGTTCAAGGGAAGATACTCCGTATGTTGATATAAACATTCTTTGAAGAGTACTCGCTTTTGTTAGAATGTGCGGGGGTCTCAATTGGGTAAAAAAGTAGTTCCGGTAAAACAGTAAAAATTATCGATAATAAAAGGGAGAGTTACAAATACAATTCTTTAATACATGCATAGTACTGTGTACCATAGTATGTATAGCATTCCTCGTTTCAGAATTTCTCACATTCATTAAAAAGGTCATGTAAAATATTTATAAAAACACGTTGAATTGTTTAAGCCCCTTGACAATTGTTTATAGTTTACAAATGTTTAGGACTCAAATATTGTAAACTTCATAATTGCTTCCAGAATAATAAAATGATCAATCGAATCATATAAGTTCATGTTGGCAGGTATTCCGCAGGGAAATTGTTGGATAGCATTTTACCATTAAATTAATAACAACATTGTGTTGCCTGGTGTTTACATTAATATCACTATGTTCAAAGAGCATGTTTATACTGCAGCAAATTGAATAGATGTTTGACATTTAAAAAGCTGTTAGAATAAGCTTTGATAGACTTGCAGTTTAGTTCAGTTTTTGGTTTTATAGAGAAAGGATATACATGGAAATATTTTATAGAAACATTAGAAACAATATAAAATAGTTGTTTAATGCTTTATATGCAAAATTAAGTATTGTTTTGAAACATTTAAATAACTATACAGTGTGAATAGTGAATAAAGGTATTATATAATTAAATGTGCACTAGTGTGTTTGCCTTATTTTCCTGAGGCGGATTAAAATAGACCCTATAGAACAGCAGGTGTATTACTGCTACATATATCATACTGGGTAAAGTTTGAAAATGAAATGCCGCAATTATTAGGTAAATAAATCATACGGATGACAGGAAACATAGGACGGGAGAGCATTTAACTAACATGGAAATCACCACTTTACCCTTGTAAGTTCTTGGTATATATTCGCAAGTTTTCTTTCAGATTTCAAGATTTATTTTAGTCTTATTAAACAATAGCCGATAGTAATAAAACTGTGTCTCTCGACACAGTATCTAAAGTTTCATTTTCTCTACTATTTGAGCTAAACATGACAGAGGACTTTAGACTTCAGATTCAGGTTAGAAGTCTTGCAAATATATGTTTGCCGCAAATGTAGCGTATGTCAACAACAATTGTTTTATTTTTCAAACCGATTAATGCTCTTATAAGAGAGGTTCTAAGTAACCCATATCAACATATTAAAAATAAAGTTTGAAGATTTATTTAAAAATACAATGGTATACACAAACTCACATTATGGCCAGCTGTAAAAACCCTTTATACAGAATTTCATGCACGCAACGTATGTCACTGTCTTCATGGCGGGCTTGGAGTGCTTAGGACTGCTCTTGAGAAAAAAACATCGCTTTTAAATAATTCCGGAGCGAAATTTAATGGCAGCCTCTTGTTGGACGAATGCACTGCAGAGTAAATGGGTAGCAGATATCTAGGACATGATGGAATTTGGTCTGAGGGTAATATTAAGATTGGAGAATAACAGAAAGGCTATTGTCGCGTGTCCGGCGCCGCTATTGTGGTTCATCAATAAAAGGATGGAACTGGAGATACGGCTGCTGGAGCCTTTAATCAGATGCGAACAATACATGAGGGCATGGGTTTCATGCTGAATGCAATAGCAAGCCGAAGAAAGGACATACTTTTTGATGTGATAATACGACTAATCATAGATGACAGTTCTTCAAATGATCTGTTTAACAGAATGGTGGAATAAAAGTATTTGAATTACACGCGTACCATGAATATATAAATGGTGATATATTCGCTTTAAACGGCCGTTAAGTGGCATATCGACGGTATCATACATTCAAAAAGATATATCTAGTTTATATGCAGTTTTGTAAATGATGTATGGATGCTAAGTTCAAATCGTTCGTGTTTTTTTTAACATTTATATGTTTAATATTGAAGGTTTTCTTTGACAAAACAGAAGTATAGTTGTATGTCTGGCCTCGGTGTGTTCAGGTTTTGAACTTTTGGATTAATTTGCATAATAGGGACGACATAATTTCATTGGTAATTTTTACATATACATTCGCATTGTGTTAGTGCAAGAAAAATGCATCTACACGTTGTTGTATACCTAAAGAGCAAATATTGTTCAATACGAGCAGTGTTATATATTTGCATACAACTTTCTTTACTTATGAAATATTATATTATACTTGCTCTGGCTTCATGCTTAACTATTTTAAATGGGATTGCTGAAATTAAAATTATGACTTTAACTTATCAAGTAAAGCTCACCAAAACCAAAAAATGTCGTGGTTAAAAACGTAAGATCAGAAATTCTTGTTTCCTCCATATTATAGAAATTGTTACCCAGCAGAAGCTGTTTTGCTAAAGAATTAATTTCAGAAAGACGGGAAAAATATGTGAAATGCAGAGAGTAGCACAAGAACTGACTGATAATTACTAAAAAACTATTAAAAGCCCATTAACCCTCAAAATCATCGAACATTTCGAACAATATTTTTAACAATAAAGTCTTTTTTATTTTGTCGGGACAATATATTCAACACATGTTTATGGACCAAGTTAATATTCGTGTGTCGTATGAATAGATATCGTAGCGGGAAATTAAAATTAAATATAGTGTGCAACAAAAAATAAAACCGAGCATGTTGTATCTCGTTAAATCTATGTAACCATACAACTTTTAGCGTTGAAATGGTGTCTAAGAAACACTGATGTTTTATGGGTTAACTATATTTTACGACATATTTTGCGAAAATTTCGTTGATTTTGTGTATTTGCAATGAGTTATGCGGCTAGGAATACAGATGGCAATATAAAGCAGTGCGATCAGGTTATTTATTGGCTACATGTGCCAATACAAGTGTATAAATATGGTTCACGCCGGGTATGCGGATACTTTGATAATAGATGCAACTTCGATAACAGAGAACAACAAAAACCACGCGGGAGAGTAAAATTTTACATTGTTTGCATTTTATGTTCGTTTCATTTGCTTGTAGACACGGGGCATTGTTTGGTCGATTAATGGTATAGCACTTCGTATTGCAAAAAAGAAATTCGCAGAAAAAACAATGGAATATGTATAAAAAAAACTCCAGCGAAAATCGGCTTGAATTGGATGATCAGAACATATTTTAATAAAATAAAAAATACTTGGAAATAAACCAAGAACGTGCTTAATTTTCGAAATAAAAGATCAATTTATCCATTAATGTAACAACATGTTACATTTTAGTTTACTTATGTATTTGAGAAAATGCAAATATTTAAAGGGACGGATGCCAAAAATTCATGGACACTTCATTACCTGACCACCTCAATGACAATGGCACTTCAATCACCGTTCAGTCGACACTTTTAACCAGAAAAAACTCACTCTTTGTAGTGAAACAGAAATGCATAATTCGCTGTGGAATACTCACGGTGCCTAGACCACGTGCCATTTTTAAAGATCTCTGTTGGGAGATTATAGCGCGACCCAGTTAACATTTTTAATGATGTCTTTTTAAATATTTTACCATTTTTAATGGGATAAAGTGGAGAGCCCGTTAGAGTTTTCTAAAGGTATCATGATCTTATAAAAAAAAGTATTGTTTCGGCGCGTTTGTAATATGAAGTCCCCACACAGGTCCGACATTTTTCTAACCGTTCAAACGCGCGGTTGCACTTAACTGAAAATAAATACTATATTTACTATAAATACTAAAAATATCTTGATACCTTTAGAGCACTCTTACAAATGAGCGGGCTCTCCACTTTATCCCATTAACAATGGTGAAATATTTAAAAAAAGATCCTTAAAATTATGAAAGGCCTGGGGCTAGGTTTAGTGTGACGTAAAATGCATTGAAATGTTTTGTCCGAATTTCTCCCTTTGTTCGAATTTATACGGATTGACCCTAGCGGTTGAGTGCAGAAGCTCGGAGACTGCAAGAAAACACAAAAGTTGTGTATATACTACAGTGTACATAGACGGTGGAGGAAAACACAATACTGGTTGTGGGAACGATAACCTTTTGTTCAACTCTACAGATCTGGTAGAGGTTCGTCTACATGGGCGGTGAAGATGTACAACAACAACATGGCCGCAAAAAAACTGTTATTGTTGGCGTCAAATAAATACCTTTCAATAGCCTAAAATAGTTTTCTATTACATAATTAACAAATCAGGAAAACACTCATACTTCCTTTGTATTGTGTATTCAAAAGAAAATCCACTTAAGCCCAAGTCTCACTTTTGCCGGTAAAGCCCCGGTCCATCCCGGTTTGCTAACGCCGGTCGACCTGCGAGGACCGGGATGATTCGTAGCGTAAACATTTTTTAACGCAGTCACACTATTTCCCGGTGCCGCCCCGGTTTAAGCCGGTCAACAGCCCGGCAGAGTCCCGGTCAACCCGGACTTGCTACGGTATATCCCGCTCAAGCCCCGGTTGTCGCCGGTAGTGCCCCGGTGAAAGCCCGCAGCGTCCCGGCATAGCCCCGGTTGTCGCCGGTAGTGCCCCGGTGAAAGCCGGTGGCATTCCGGCAGAGCGCCGGTTTTCTGATGTACCGTAGCTATACCGGGACTGTAAAGGCATTCATTTAAATGAAAGAAAAGAACATTGCATAAAAAAGTTAACGTTTTCTGCGCAGATTGAGGGTGTTGACATGTTGATTTTCTCTTCTTTCTTCGCATATTTCTAAGTATTGTGGTATTCTGCATTGATCATTAAAGTTTAAATACAATTCACCGTACAAAAATGTTTTTTGACATTAAGGTTTTGAACCCCCCCCCCAATTTTGTTCCTCCATTTTTTGTGAACCATTTTTTAACAAAATTCACTCTCATTCATCCAAATGTTGAAAAAAAACACATTTTTAGTATGTGTTAATAGATAAATGCATGATATATAAAAATATGATAGTTAATAACATGTGACAAAAGGAATAAGGAAACAAGGGCTGTTTGTGAAACATGCATGCCCCCCATATGATCTGTCAGTTGTAGTGGCAGCCATTGTGTGAATACTTTTTTTGTCACAGTGACCTTGACCTTTAACCTAGTGACCTGAAAATTAATAGGGGTCATTTTCCAGCCATGATCAGTGTCCCTATGAAGTTTCATGATCCTAGGCGTAAGCATTCTTCAGTTATCATCCGGTAACCATTTTACTGTTTCGAGTCACTGTGTCCTTGACCTTTGAACTAGTGACCAGAAAATCAATAGAGATCATCTGCCAGTCATGATCAATGTTCCTATGAATTTTCATGATCCTAGGCGTAAGAATTCTTGAGTAATCATCCGGAAACCATTTTATTATTTCTAGTCACTGTGACCTTGACCTTTGACCTAGTGACGTGGAAATCAATAGGGGTCATCTGCCAGTCATGATCAATGTACCTATGAAGTTTCATGATCCTAAGCGTAAGCATTATTGAGTTATCATCCTGAAACCATTTTACTGTTTCGAGTCAATTTGCCCTTGACCTTTGACCTAGTGACCAGAAAATTACTAGAAATTATCTGCCAGTCATGATCAATGTTCCTGTGAAGTTTCATGATCCTAAGCGTAAGCATTCTTGAGTTATCATCCGGAAACCATTTTATTATTTCTAGTCACTGTGACCTTGACCATTGACCTAGTGACCTGAAAATCAATAGAGATCATCTGCCAGTCATGATCAATGTTCCTATGAATTTTCATGATCCTAGGCGTAAGCATTCTTGAGTTATCATCCGGAAACCATTTTATATTTTCGAGTCACTGTGACCTTTACCATTGACCTAGTGACCTGAAAATCAATAGGGTTCATCTGCCAGTCATGATCAATGTACCTATGAAGTTTCATGATCCTCAGCGTAAGCATTATTGAGTTATCATTCTGAAACCATTTTTTGTTTCGAGTCACTGTGACCTTGACCTTTGACCTAGTGACCTGAAAATCATTAGGGGTCATCTGTCAGTCATGATCAATGTTAATATGAAGTTTCATGATTCTAGGCCTAAGCATTCTTGAGTAATCATCTGGAAACCATTTTATTATTTCGAGTCACTGTGACCTTGACCTTTGACCTAGTGACCTGAAAATCAATAGGGGTCATTTGCCAGTCATGATCAATGTACCTATGAAGTTTCATGATCCTAGGCCTAAGCGTTCTTGAGTTATCATCCGGAAACCATCTGGTGGACGGACCGACCGACGGACCGACCGACGGACCGACCGACATGTGCAAAATAATATACCCCCTGTTTTTCGAAGGGGGGGGGGGCATAAAAATTAACAAACAAGTGATGTCAGCACCCTTCAAAAACGAGAAAAATTGCAATCTCTAGTCACGAGTCTTTTTTTTAAATTATCAAACGAGAGCTGTCACCATAAGATGACATATGCCCGCTATAAACGCTTTGATAGAAGTTATAGCATTTTTTTTTAAACCTAAACGCATATTTCGAAACCTAAACGCGGACCTTAAGTTCAAGGTCAAGGTAACAGGGGTCAAAATGTTTGTGCGTATGGAAAGCCCTTGTCCATATACACATGCATACCAAATATGAAGGCTTTATCTCAAAGGACATAGAAGTTATTAGCATTTTTCGAAACATAAACGCAAAGTTTGACGGAAAGACGGACAGTCCGATCACTATATGCCCCCTTTTCTTCTAAAGGGGCATAAAAAAATGGCAAAAGGAAATTACAATCTTCCAACATAGAAATCATCTACAATTTACGCTTAAATGAAAAATAAAGAAAACAAGAGCTGTCAGAAGACAGCGCGCTCGACTATTTGAGTGCTTGATAGTATAACATAAGCCATCATGGGGAAATTGTTCAAATTATTCAATAAGGTCAAGGAAATAGTTCAGGTATATTTTCAACAATCTATTGAACATTTGTAAAAACATACAACAAACTAATAAGATGTTTTTCAAGTTTGATAGCAATAGCTTGGGTGGGATGTTTGGATGGTCCTTCAAAAATAACATATTTTGGGGTTGGGGGGGGGGAGGTTTAGCGGGGATATAATGTGGGGTGTGGTCATTTATTAGACAATCTTTCAAAAATATAAAAGGAAATTATTAATTTATTTTTTTTTGAGGGGGGGGGGGCGGGGGTGCAGGGATTCTGGGTTGGGGCGTGGGGTATTGTTTTGTTTGGGTGGAGTCCATTGTGGTATTCAGGTAAGTGTTGTATTGTCAAATTATGAATAAAATCTTATCATACATAAAGAAGTTATGGCAATTTAACTAAAATGTATTCTTGTGACCTTGAGAGTCAAGGTCATTCGAAGGTCAAGGTACAATTTAACTATCCAGGTACAGTACCCTCATGGTAGTAAGAAAATATTTGAAGTTTGAAAGCAATAGCTTTGATACTTTAGAAGTCAAGTAGATCTAAACACAAAATTTGAGAAAATATTCAGTTACTAAGACAAAAAAGGGCCATAATTCTTACAAAATGCTTGACACAGTTGTCTGCTCTTGTTTATAGATTGGGGTCATGTTGGTAACAAAGTTTGCAAAATATGAAAGCAATATGTCAAGGGATATTGAATATATTTGAGGTGGTGCGCAAACTTTAACATAGATTTATCAATAATATGCATATTCTAAATGGAAAAAGGGTCATAATTCTTACAAAATGCTTGATACAGTTGTCTGCTTTTGTTTATAGATTGGGGTCATGTTGGTTAAGAAGTTTTCAAAATATGAAAGCAATAGGTCAAGGGACATTGAAAATATTCGAAGTGGTACGCACATTTTAGCATAGATATATCAATATTATGCATATTCTAAGTGAAAAAGGGCCATAATTCTTACAAAATGCTTGATATAGTTGTCTGCTCTTGTTGAAAGGTTGTGGTCATGTTGGTTAACAAGTATGAAAAATATTAAATCAATATGTCAAGGGACATAGGGAATATTTTGGTTGGTACGCAAACTTTAACAATAATAATATGCTTATTCTAAGTGAAAAAAGGGCCATAATTCATACAAAATGTTTGATACAGTTGTCTGCTCTTGTTTAAAGGTTGGTGTCATGTTGGTAAAGAAGTATGCAAAATATTAAAGCAATATGTCAAGGGACATAGGATATAATTGGGGTGGTACGCAAACTTTAACATTAATAATATGCATATTCTAAATGAACAAAGGACCATAATTCTTACAAAATGCTTGAAACAGTTGTCTGCTCTTGTTTGTAGGTTGGGGTCATGTTGGTAAAATAGTATGCAAAATATTTAAGCAATATGTCAATGCATATAGAAAATATTTGGGGTGGTACGCAAACTTTAACATTTGCACGCTCACGCTCACGCCGACGCCGGGATGAGTAGTAGCTCCACTATATATAGTTCATATATAATAGGCTTTATAATAATAAGCTAAAAATGGGGGTCACAAGTGAAAACGAAAAGTTCCCGCTTTACAATCAAGGTTACCTTTTTCCAGGAACGCCATACTGAATTTGAGATTTTATATGTGAGCATAAAGATGAGCTAAATGTTAAAAAAATATTATAAATATATAAAAAAGAGGAAAAGCCTATAATAAACTCATAAACATATAAACATACATACATCTCATATATCATGTGTGAGACGGAACCTACTCAGTGCAGTAAGATTTGCTAATCTAGTTTGAAATTGCACGTAAAATGCGTTCTTCTATAAATAAGACTTGAAAATGTTACAGGGAAATAAGAACATTATTAATTAAGTAACAAGGCACATTCAATCATTCAATCAAACACGTTGAAAGGAAAATAGATTTATCAATTTATCAATGACTAGTGATACTAGTGATATTAAACATTAAACTTATTATGACAAACAAAACAAATACATTATTTTCATGGTAGTCAGAGTTATTCATTATAACAATGTTCTTGAGACCATCGCGTTCAAAGATCAGTTTAAGATGCATAAGGTTGAGTCCAGAGCCAGCTATAATATTTATGTTGTTGCAGCATTTAACACATGACTGTAAACAAGAACACTCGGTGACTGCAAGTTCCTAGCGTTTTCGACGGGTTGAATTTAAATCCATTATCTGTCTGGTTTCATTTTTCCTCCTGCACAAGTAATCAACATACAATGTATCACTGAAAAGATAACACCATTGTTCCTTTGAAGTTGATATTTGACTAGTACATGTAGTTATGTTCAGGCAGGTTCATAAGAACTTCAATAAGTTTCAGTCGAACAAAATTATGCATAATTGCAAATTGTGTATGAATAATTTTAACCATTTAAAAATATTTGGTCTTTTCTTATTAATTTGGCTTCAATAAGCCTTCTCAAAGTTGTTTCTATAAATTGCCAACATTTTCTTCATGTTATTTAACAAAACAATCATATACAGATGTCAAATACACAAGCACTTGTATAGGAGTAAGAGCTGACATTAGTGTTTCATGAGAAGTGGGACATAATCCATTACGATATGCGTCATCGTTTTTATTTATTCAGACATTCACGGCATAGCATGTCATTGCTAGTATTTTATATGATACACCCTTTAAAACTGGATTAATAAGTAAGTGTAAACACCACATATATACATTTTTCAACCAAATGTTAATACCAAATACATGTATTATCCCTACTGGATATGAAACCTGCTTATTAACGTTACATTGTATTCATTACTTAAAACATTGGTTCTACATTAACAATCACATAAATCAATGAAATACCTACTTCGTTTCCATCTTATAAGCCTGCCTGCTATAAAGGAGATAGTTGAAACTTGAAACGTCCTTCCCGCATGTATTTCCATTTTCTTTAAGTTCAATTGATCATTGGAACATACAGTGTTGACAAAAAGTAATTAACCGTTCCTGGACCACCAATGCTGTTGATCATTGCTGAAAAGATAATAAATATGCAGCATTTAAATTTGAATAACAATAATAAATAATTTAGGTGATCACACAAGAAGCCGTCATTGGCATACCATTTTAAGAATAGTAATTTGAGTATTCGGGACATAATATACTTTTTTGTTGTTTGTTTGAGGGAAACATCATTACTTGGTCATAAAATTCAAATATGCTGTCCTTGATTACCATGCATTTACAACACATTTTGTTCCTTACATGGCATATTTTCTTTTTCAAAATGAAACCAAATGAGCCTGATTATGTGGTAAAAATCACTGACAGGGTGCACTTTTCCTACAAAATCTACTTTACTCCAATTATGAATAATGAAACTGTTATACTTGAAAAGAAAATTGCATTATCCATGTACCTTCCTGTTCCGAGCTTTGTGTTGATAGCAAAACAAGGCATTCCTTTCTTGAAAAGTTGAAGACTCTTCTTTATGTGATGGGTTTTGCCGTACGATAACCCGTTCACATGGCTACAGTCATCACACAAGCATGAATCCACTTTATCCCCTTTTACTGCTCACCAACAATATTAAATTATGTAAGTGGCAAGGGTTCTTAACGTTATTCTTCACAGTGGTCAAAATTTTCAAGCGTTTGACATTCGTATTTCCAGGAATCGTTTTCTTCATAAATATCAACACTGCCATGCATTAGTTGACGTTTATCATTAACTCCAGTCACATTAATATGAACAATAATAACACTTTTATTAATCTTTCTCTTTCAATATAGCAAATCAAAGATCTATTAATATTAATAGATCTTTGAGCAAATTGCTTTTTCATTAAACGACCCAATCTGTCAGGTACAATGTTGGCCATTGTTGTCATTGCTTGCTGGTCATACAATTACTATTTCATAGCGTATTTATAGAATATTTGTAGTTTTCCGCACATTCCCGGATAACGATTGGAGTGACGGACATGTACGAAAGAAGGCGATATTGCACGAAGTTCATTAGAGTGCTAGGGTAAACTGATCGTAAGTTGGACGCGATCTAGCGTCGGACATTTTTGACCTCATATATAACAATGCAATGTACACAAATCCTGATAAATTTCCATCACTTTCCGTACTTTGAACTATCCTATCACAAGAGTTACCGTTCGTTAAATCGCGATGTAAATCCGGTCTTTGCAAGGTTTTCTCCCATAAATAGTATAATGCGGTAAATTTTGAAAAAAAAAGCGACGAGAAAGCGAGTTTTGTTTTACTTTCGGGATTGAAATCTCAGCGACCACGCAGATAAAGTTTTCATAATGTGTACAGATCACACCTTTGAAGTGTTTTACTTTGATTTTAATATATATTGCATCATGAAAAACAGCTTTGTATACAACAACACATTAAAAAATATGAGCCTATTTATTTGATATTAAGTCGGACACCAAAATTCTGAATAATGATCGTAAGTCGGACAGTCCGACTCTCGATCACCCAAAAAATAACTGAAAGGAGAAGAATGTACTCCTATAATCCTGCCTTACTTTAAGGGGCCGTCCAACAGATAAAGCATCGTATCGACGCGATTCGATATTTTGGGAAACTACGAGGATTTCTTATATAGCTAAACAAAACATCTGCTCTTAATATGAGCGTGGATGTCTAGGCGGGAGGCTTTTTACTCCAGGAATCCAGGGGTAAGTGGTTCGAGCCCTGTAGAGCGTTACTTTTTTTTCTTTTTTTTCAAATAGTTTTTTTATTACTGGAGATTTATAGTTCAAATGTTTAAATTTATCAATATAAAGCATTTAAAGCATTTATTGACAAGCTTCAATACATGCCAACATCCGTTGGACGGCCCCTTTAACATGTTTCTTATTAATGTAGTATAGTGTGGAGTAACATATTGAAAATTCATTTTACTAGGATGAAGAATGTCGTTGTACAGTGAGTTTACATTGTTGGAATGCATCACTGGGGTCGCCGTGAACTCGAGGTCGATGTCATCCACTATTGCGGTCAGGAGCATGACAATCCTTATGACAACAACGCTATTGCTGTGTTTAGTGACACAGAAATGAGGCACAAAGTCGGCTACCTTCGAAGGGAGGATGCAGTCGGTTTAAAAAATGTGTATCGACATATAAAAGGCAAATGCTATCTTAAAACAAAACTAGCTGCGTCCAAATTCAATCGACTCAAGGGACCTATTCAAATATGCAATATTGGTTTCAAGTGTGACGACGAGCATGTCGCCGATGTCCGCCAGTATCTGAACGGCTACAGTTTTAAAGTGTGTTAACAATATGAACTCCCGGTGAATTGCCAGCCTGTTTTAACGGGATTTTATTGCATAAATGAGTGACTTTTCAAGAAAGCTGGGTTTGATGGATGTTTTTAAAATGTCCCCAGATCAATTATGTACACATTATTTTCCTCAACTATTAAATATTGAAACAATAAAATAACTCATTCAAACGTTTCGGCTACAACCTTTTTCAAAATAATATTTACGGACATATTTGCTTCCTCGCTTTAAGAATCTAAATAACAGGAATCGTTCCTTTTACTTCATGTTATTAAGATTCTCAAAAGAAACATTTTCAGGATACTCAATGTTTCAATACATTACTGAAAAACAAACATGTCTAACTGTAGTCTCGGAAAGCGTGATCCGCGATCAAATTTTACGCCGATGCTTTAAGCCCTGCTTTCTCATAGAGCGAATCATTTTCATACGCTTATAAATTGATGTTAATATTGTATCGTGTTCTTGCCTACTTGGCCCTTTGATATTTCTTGTAAAGTTGATATGTAGTCCTTAACAATAAACGGATATACTTTTATGTATTCACATTCCCCTTATTTAGATATGAAAAAGCAGAACAATGAAGCGATGGCTATGGCGGTGAAAGACGTGGAAAATGGCGTTTCCATTAGGAAGGCGGCTGAAAAGTACAGTGTGCCTAAATCTACCCTCTCCGACCGGCTGACAGGAAGAGTTGAGGCGTGAAAATCGTGGGGGAATGAGAGCCAGTTATGCCTGGAGGACGAAAAACAGCTCATTGGAATTGCGACAGAGAGAGCCGAGATGGGCATAGGCTTCACGCAAAGTACCTTTTTAAGGTTCGTGTGCGTATTCGCGAAAGAAAAAGAAAAGCCCTTCCGCAAGGAGACTCCTTCGGATATGTGGTGGCGCCGTTTAAAGCATCGCCGCCAAAGCTTTTCTTTGCGATGTGCTGAGGCAACAGACGTAAATCGCCACAACGCGATGACGAAAGAACGCATTTCCCTGTACTTTCAGGAGATAAAGTCCATTTTCGACAAGCAAGATTTCCATCACAGCCAAAATCGAATCTGGAACATGGATGAGACGGGCATAACCATGTGCCACAAGCCTCCTAAGGTAATAGCAAATAAAGGCGCCGAAACGGTGAACGGGAAGGCAAGTCTCTCCAGAGAAACAATAACGTCTATTGCATGTGGCAACGACTAAGAAATTACACGGATTTGACACTAATTCGTGTCTTGCGGATGGCTCCCCCTTATACGGTGCACAGTTCCCTGTCAGCGACTTACAAAATGTATCAGAAAAATTCTTCTTACTGTCTCCGTAGACACTCGTATATTTTCGGCCTAAACCGTCAAGTGAGGAACTTATTCTCGCATGAATATGCAAACAACCGTAAAAACTATGTCGTACCCAATGCTTAGCAATTTTGCTTCAATAATATTTTTTACACGTTTTATGACACTGTCATGTTATATAGAGATGTTCAGTATTTACATTGCGGGTTATTGAGAACTTCTTTGCAGGGACCTATTTGTTTGTATAGGTTTCTATTCTTTGATTGCGCATGAATGACCGCTAAGTGGTAAATCGGACTTTTAGGAATTCATTCATTCGCGGTTGTTTTGGCAGCCAGCCAATTCTGACTGTCTCAGAAATGTTTATCATTACTATGGCCTTAGGGCTTCGCCCAGGCCAAAAACGAATTACCGAAACATGTTTATCCCTTTGGAATATGATTACTGTTTTGTATAAATGTGAAAGATTAAATGTGAAACTGATTCGATATGTCAAACGACGGATCTTAATTGTTTAAAGATAAAATGTTTATCCAGTTGATGTTGTTTTCCGAGTGACGTTCGTTTTTCTCTGTAAGTTATCGAAGTGCCACCGGTTATCGAAGTATCCGCATTACCAGCGTGTGGTAACTGTGTGCGAAATAATACAATTCAAAACAATATAAAAACACAGAGACCATCGCCTGTCCTTAATTTTAAGAACCTTGTTATGAGATTTAACAGTATGTGATTAAACGTTTTAGTTTTAGAGATACACATCGGAATTAAAATGCACATGTATAATGAAAAGGACTAAGGAAATTAAAATAACAGAAAAAGACAAAACAACCGGTTATCAAGCCAGAAAGCATTTATTACACCACTAGGTCATTTCAACTGAGATACTTTTATGTACACTTTTAAATGTTCATTTAGTGATAATTGTCTACGTGCTTTTCATTATTTTAAAGTAGACAACAAAAGCACGTGTTATGTTTTAATCGATTAGTTCTAACGCAGGGTCTGCATCATTTATATTTTATGTGTTCTTTTCGTGCATATAGTAATTGATTCGTAGTTTAGCCAATTATTCACTGATTTTAGAATGTTTCTGCTGAGTGTTTCTGCTGAGTGTTTGTTTGACGTTTCTATGTCATAATATGGGCCGTGCTCTATAAAAAGAGGATTTAATGCATGTTCGTAAAGTGTCATGCAAGATTAGCCTGTGCAGTCCAAACAGGCTAATCAGGGACGACACTTTCCGCTTTATTGAAATTTTCTGTTTAAAGAAAGTCTCTTCTTAGCAAACATCTGGTTAAGGCGGACTCTTTACGCACATTCATTAAACCCCTTTTTCACTGAGCACGGCCCATATTTGAGCCGCACTCTTGGAAAACATTGCATAAGTCATGTCAGTAACATGTCGTCACAGATAAGCGTGTGTAGTCCGCATAGGTCATGTCAGTAACATGTCGTCACAGATAAGCATGTGTAGTCCGCACATAAGTCATGTTAGTAACATGTCGTCACAGATAAGCATGTGCAGTCCGCACATAAGTCATGTCAGTAACATGTCGTCACAGATAAACATGTGTAGTCCGCACATAAGTCATGTCAGTAACATGTCGTCACAGATAAGTATGTGTAGTCCGCACATAAGTCATGTCAGTAACATGTCGCCACAGATAAGCATGTGTAGTCCGCACATAAGTCATGTCAGTAACATGTCGTCAAAGATAAGCATGTGTAGTCCGCACATAAGTCATGTCAGTAACATGTCGTCACAGATAAGCATGTGTAGTCCGCACATAAGTCATGTCAGTAACATGTCGTCACAGATAAGCATGTGTAGTCCGCACATAAGTCATGTCAGTAACATGTCGTCACAGATAAGCATGTGTAGTCCGCACATAAGTCATGTCAGTAACATGTCGTCACAGATAAGCATGTGTAGTCCGCACATAAGTCATGTCAGTAACATGTCGTCACAGATAAGCATGTGTAGTCCGCACATAAGTCATGTCAGTAACATGTCGTCACAGATAAGCATGTGTAGTCCGCACATAAGTCATGTCAGTAACATGTCGTCACAGATAAGCATGTGTAGTCCGCACATAAGTCATGTCAGTAACATGTCGTCACAGATAAGCATGTGTAGTCCGCACATAAGTCATGTCAGTAACATGTCGTCACAGATAAGCATGTGTAGTCCGCACATAAGTCATGTCAGTAACATGTCGTCACAGATAAGCGTGTGCAATCCGCATAGGCTTATCAGGGGCAACACTTTCCGATTTGATGGCAGTTTTCGTTCGAAGGAAATCTCTTCTTTGCAAAAATCCAAATTAGGAGGAACGCGCCTATCAAATAACATCTGCGCACTGAAGAGGCTAATCTGGGTTTACAATTTAAACACGACATTAATCCCAGTGTTCCACAGAGAGAGAGAGAGAGAGAGAGAGAGAGAGAGAGAGAGAGAGAGAGAGAGAGAAGAGAGAGAGAGAGAGAGAGAGAGAGAGAGAGAGAGAGAGAGAGAGAGAGAGAGAGAGAGAGAGAGAGAGAGAGAGAGAGAGAGAGAGACTCCTTATCAGTAATGCATACATATCATTCATTGTGTTAAAGTACATGCACATTGGAACGAATACAAGTGTGTAATTTGAATTATATATTAACAATCAGTCAGTATAAAGCTTGATTTACACACACACACCTGCATGATGATGCTTATTTGCATGCAAGTCTATGGTCTGGGTAGACTTGACTACACGACTTCTCTAAACGCGTCAATAATGGTACACGGACTCGTTGTCACAGACAGCCAATAGAATTTATAATCAATCAAACCACACCACTGTTGACTATTTAAAAATGAACAGGCATTAATGCAATCGAATAAAGTGTCACCACCAATTTGTTAAATTTAATTTATGTAGATTAATGCTCAAGCAGTATCAGTTAATGTTGAAGTAGTTGTTCTCATTATACAATAACACGTACTTAATTTATGTTTTAGAGTACATTTCTGCATATTGCAAGTAAACATTCACAGTCACATGTTTAATTGATTCTCATTCTACTGCACCACGAACATATGCTTATGCCAAGAGTGCACAGCTAAATATTGCACGCAAACATTAAAACACACAATTGGAACCAAGGAGTGGACAAGCTTATTAGGGCTCTGATCTGATCATCTCCTGTGAGTATAGTTATGTATTGTTATACTTTCCAAGATCAGAGGCGATGGTTTGTTGATGGTTTATAAACATTAATAAGGTTAAAAAGAATCTTACTCCAGCAAGCAGAATATTAATTGATCATACACATGTTCTCTAGATTATATGTACCGCGTTCTAGGAAAACCGGGCTTAATGCATGTGCGAAAAGTGTCGGGCCAGATTAGCCTGTGCAGTCCGCACCGGCTAACCAGGGATTACACTTTTCGACTGGACCGGGTGTTTGTTTAAAAGAGACCTCGCTGAATGATCTACAACTGACGTTACCCGATGTTTAAACGAATGCTTACTATGCTAACAAATTATATCAAACATATCCATACTGTACAATTCTGAATACGTCGAGTCCTAACCTTTACCTGGGAAGTAGCATAAGCTCTTGTACAAATTGATTTCAAAAAGATGTGGCGTCCATAATAAACGGCCGTGTTATTTACGATAACGTGACATTATGTTTATAATGAATTCAAATTTAAGATATTTTACGATAAATATGTTTGTACATTATTTTTTTTAATGAGATTATGTATTATATTTATGCAATGTTTTATTTTGAAGTAAGAAAATATTAATTGTTTTTGGATTGAACTGACTTGTTAGCATAAATGATAAACCGTTCGTACTCGTTTTATTTATGTATGCAAATATTGCAAATTGTTATGCGTTTAATTGTATTATTCGTCATGTGATAAAACATAAAGTGTTGTTGTGTGTTTGTGTTCGATATACTTTAAAAAAATGCATATCGACAGTATCACATCTCTAAATATGCACATCTACTAAACATATATATATATATATCATTTCCGGCGTCAACGTTGTTTACGCGCCATTTCATGAACGTTTATTCTTGCACGTTGATGCCATATGGTCGGTATGTTCTTCGGCATATAATTGAATACAGCGTTTTTGTTTATATACATAATATTTGTTTACCAATAAGTTCATTCTTTCTACCATGACTATCGTGTCTCGACTCTAGACCCGTCTAATGAAACATCGGTCCATTCATTTTTTTTTATAAGCATAAAGTCCAATGATGAATCTCATGCTTTGAACTGAAAGCCATCTTGAGGCTTTGGTTTGCTCGTTAAAGTCCACAGTGTCACCTTAGCGGATTGGCGCGAGATTATAAAACATCATCATCATCTCATCTTCGCCTGTGGTCCATTCTGGGACATAGGCCGCCAACCAGCTTCCTCCAGGCGTCTCGGTTCTGGGCGAGTCTTTCCAGCTGCCCCCATGTCTGGCCCATCTGCTTAGTATCTGCATCTAGATCACGGCTCCAGGTGTTACAAGGCCGCCCTCTCTTCCTTTTCCCGTGAGGGTTCCATGTGAGAGATTTGCTTGTCGTATTGGATGCAGGCTTGCGAAGGGTGTGGCCTATCCACCGCCACGTCTCTGAAGGATGTCTTCTTCTACTGGCTGCTGCTTTGTGCTTCTCCATAGTTCTTCGTTGGTGATCTTGTCTGGCCAGCGGATCCTGAGGATCTTCCCGAGGCAAGTGTTGATGTAGACCGGTATTTTCTTTATGGTGGTGACAGTGATTCTCAAGGTCTCTGCTCCATTGAGGAGTTGTGGCTTCAAGATGGTATCGAAGAGCCTAATCTTGGTGCTGATGCCAATTTCACTGGATCCCCAGATGTTCTTCAGCTGATGGAAGGCTGCTCCTGCTTTACAGATGCAGGTTCTGACATCTGCATCCGTTTCTTCCTGGTTTTTCAAAATGCTGCCGAGATAGGTGAAGCTGTCCACCTCCTCCAGCGCCTCGCCTTGGACTGTGATGGGTGTGTTGTTGAATGTGTTGGTCCTAAACACCTTGCTCTTCCCTCTGCTAATCGTGAGGCCCAGTCTAGCTGAGTTGTCCGCTACCATGTTTGTTTTTTCCTGCATCTGATGTTGGGTGTGGGAGAGAAGAGCCAAATCATAGGCAAAGTCGAGGTCTTCCAGCCGTTTCTAGAGTGTCCACGAAATTATATTCCGCTTCTGCTCCGTCGATGTCTTCTTTACCCAGTCTATGGCCAGCAGGAACAGGAAAGGTGAGAGTAAGCAGCCTTGCCCCGCACCCGTTCCCACTTCAAAGGCATCCGTGAGTTGTCTGCCATGAACGATTCCGCAGGTCATTCCTTCATAAGACTTCCTGATAGTGTTATTGATCTTTTCTGGCACTCCGTAGTGTATCAGAAGTCTCCATAGGGACTCTTGGTCAACGCTGTCGAACGCCTTTTCATAGTCAATGTAGTTGACATACAACGGCGAATTCAACTCTAGGGATTGTTCCAGAATGATGCATAGGGTTGCGATCTGATCCGTGCACGATCTCTCCTTTCGAAAGCCTGCTTGATGGTCACGGAGATGCGGGTCTACTGCGTCTTTCATTCGATTCAGCAGGTTGCGATTAAACACCTTTCTTTTGATGGACAACAGTGTGATTCCTCGGTAGTTGGAGCAGGAACTGGTGTCGCTGTTTTAGGAAGCTTGATGAGGTTACCATCATTCCACTGTGTTGGAATTTCGTCTTCTTCCCATATCTTGCTTAAGAATGGGTGTTGTAGATCTACACTGGTCTCCACATTAGCCTTAAGCGCTTCTGACGGTATGCTGTCAGGTCCTGCAAATTTGCCGTTCTTTAAATGCTTGATGGCGCTGCTGATCTCTACCTTTGTGGGAGTGCAGAAACTGATTGGCAGATCGTTTGTAGATGACAGAATCTCCAGTGGGTTCGCAGCAGCTGGCCTGTTGAGTAGATCCTGAACGTGCTTAATCCGCCTCTTCTTCTGCCCTTCGGCATCTGTTATTACTCCTCCATTTTTGTCCCTTACTGGCCTCTCTGGCTTGGTAAACGTTCCAGCTTATCTCTTGTTAATGGAGAACAGATCTTTAGTTTTGTTCTGATAGGCTGCCTCTTCCGCCTCTGTTGCAAGCGTCTCTAGGTATTTCCACTTGTCTGCTGTAATACTTCGCTTGACGCTAATATTTGCTTCGGTGTACTTTTGTTGTGCTTTCACTTTTGCGGCTTGTGTTCTGCTGTTGTGTACACTTGGCTTCTTTTCTCGTCTTTCCGCAATTTTCTGAAGCGTCTCTGCTGAGACTTGGAACCCAGTGCTTCTTGGCATTTTTAAGTCAATGCTTCTTTCACGTTCTGGCACTTCTGCTATATCGTCTCTTGTTCAAGCAGCTCCTTAAGGACCTGGAACTTGTTTGAGCGAGTGACCTTGAACTCTTCTTGCTCCCAGGTGTCTTTCAGTGTGGCAGTGTTGTACCGTTCTCGTTAACTGGGCCTCCTGTCAAACTCTTCTTCAGCTTTAGATTCAATCGGGCGACAAGGAGATGATGGTCCGCAACCACGTCTGCTCCTCGCTTGACACGTACATCCTGAAGAGAGCGACGAAACTTCATTGCGATGAACAAGTGGTAAATCTGGTTCTCCGTTTACAGGTCTGGTGACACTCAAGTTGCATTGTGTATCCATCTGTGATGTAAAATACTTCCTCCTATGACCAGGTTAATTGTGGCGCACAGGTCAACGAATCTCTCCCTGTTGTCATTCCTCTCGCCTAACCCTTGCTGCCCCATGATCTCCTCAAATCCTCGGTTGTCGCTGCAGAACTTGGTATTGTAGTCACCCATTAGAATGATGATGTTGTTCTTTAGTCGGTTTTGTAGAATGGTTGAAAGTATATTGTAAAAGTTGTCCTTCTAATTCTCTTTACTGTCGTTCGTCGGGGCGTAGCACTGGATTATGTCCACGTTGATCCTCTTCTTTATTGTAAGGAAAGAGGCCGTCATGAACCGTGGTCCGTGTGCATCCCACTCGATGAGAGCTCTCTGTTCCGACTTGGAAAGCATCAGGGCTACTCCCTGGGTGTGTGCTGCATCCTCCTGGTAATGCCCCGAGAACAACAGTTACTCACCGGAAGTCAGTCGCTTCTGCCCTGAGCCTTGATTCACTGACCCTTAGGATGGTGAGGTTGAACTTTCCCATCTCTGTGGTCACTTGTGCTGTCTTCCCGGCCTCGTACATGGTTCGGAAATTCCATGTACCGATGGTGGTTGTGGTCCTGGTGGAGATGATGGTCTTCGTCCTGATGGCTTCCAGTTAACACTGGCTCTCATCGGCCGGCGTCATACCAGCTGGGGTTCCACCTTCTCCCAGGTCCGTGATGTCGCTTGTTATTCTGTTTGGCGTTTCTGTAGCAATACGTTTTCAGCAAGGTGTGGTAGCTATCGCTACGCCCAACCCTTCTCCATTTTAGGCCCAGGCATGGGACCGACATTGGCGGAGTTATTATAAAACATACCTAATTTATATGCACCAAGTCGGCTTCATAGTGATATCGTATAATAATGATATCGGGGGCTATGTTTGATAGCCGGTCGAATGAATATGGTTGTAAAGTATATTGTAGGCATCAACACAACAATTAATTTTGCTAACTGCATGTTGTTACTATAATAAGTAATTGCGATGTTTAAATATGCTTTTATTGATTTAACTTATATTTTAATTCAAACAACGTTCTGCTTTTCCAACACTATAAACAATTTTATCCTACAGCTAAATGATTTTATAGAACAAATACGACTCATAAAGAAAATATAAGGTTTTCTTCACAGTTATTTTTAGATCAGGTTTCTTCCATACTCATTTTTAGAACATTACATAGGGACTAGTTTTCTTGGCCTTTCACCCCTGATTGCGTCAGTTAGGTCTTTGGGTACGCAGTCGTTTAACGAGTTAGGTTTCGAGTGTGTGTGTGTTTACGATGGATTGCTATAATATTATGAATGTGAAAAACACAGTGTTTGGATATAAAACTGGAATGAAACTGGTGAGACTGCATTTTCGATTTAGTTAAAATGTCGAATGTACTCGAATAACGCGATGTTTTGTTGAACAATTGATGGATTAAATTTAAGAAAAGTGTCAGTGAATTGTTCTTTAACTTTCCGAAGGAAATCGATGTCGAATTAAAATGGTAATTTCTTTGATGGTTTAGTCGTTCCTTTGTCAGTCGATCAAAGAATGTCTATCCACAAAGAATTGCCTGCTTACACCCAGTGCTTTAAAATGGAAAAGATGGATGGCGATGAAGAAATGTGTCTAGAATTTTGACTCGTCATGGAAGAAAATTAAACATTACGAAAATAAACATGGACGTGGTTATTATACAACTTCGGTGAGTAGAACAATAATTTTATGTAAGTAAGTATAAAGAGTGTAAAAAGAAGAGTTCTTTAAAGACTAAAATTAACAATATCGGCGGGAATAAATGCTGAATCATGCTTCACGTAGCCACGGTATGTGTATACACATTTTGTAAATTTCAAAATGGCGGGAGCCATGTTTGTTTTTTGGTTTTTTACAGTGGTGAAACAAGATTTGTAGTTTGAACACAACCGTCTGTGTTCTACTTGAGTGTGTTACATTTGGAACGATGATTAAATTTGAATCGAGGCGTATAGCGATATTTTGTCTCGATATTGTTCTTTTGCGTGGAATTCTTTAGGACTATTTCGATTTCCGTAAACAGGAAAGAGCACAATAAATATTACTACGCAATGTTAGATTCAGTTAATTTAATGTGTTTTTGCTTTAATTTTAGGAATAAATTAAATTAAACAATATTGTAGGATAAATAGAATACTATGTTACTGTGATTGCGTACTTAAATTTATCCCACTCGTGTCAGAAAGGCTTACAAGGCTCGGCAAGCCTTGCCATGTAAACCTTTCTTCACTCGTGGGATAAATTTAAGTACACAATCACACTAACATCGTATTCTCTATATCAATATCTCTGCATGTACTTCTGTTTAGTTAAATTACCTATATACACTGCAATACTTCACGGTAAGCGTAAACGTATATAATATGCGTTAATGTGAAAGACGTTTTCATAAGTATTTACAGTTGCTTTTCAAGTTAAGGAAGACTTGCGATTGTCAAAAGTGATCATTCAAACTTACAAGTGAACTTCCTTTCGTTGTATTCGATCGTCGTGGTTAGTAGCTGGTAAATTTATTTCAGGTAGCATGCGAACAATGTTCGATTGTGATAAGGTTATGGAATGATCGTTTGAAAAAACAGCTCCACTCGACTCGGAACTGTGTGTGAAAGAAGCTTTCTTGGAATCAAAACAATCCAACTATCGTTAAACCGGTCTCGGTCTCTCGGACGCGGTCTCTCGGTAGCGCGGACGGTCTCGTACCGAATGAGCTCTTACCTGCCAACGTATGTCCATACGAACTGCACGATCATCGCGCACAATTTGAACACAGTCGACGTACGAAACTTGAAATCACACACAGCGACCGGGAAATGTAAATAAGTAATATTCCACGACCAAACGCGTGCGATGATCACGTTGTTTTGCCCGCAAAAGTGCTACGCACATATATACGAACACGAAACAAACGGGAATTCTACGTGTAAGCTACACTGTGCATGCGTAAGGCATGCACGCTGCTATTGCGAGCTCTTTCCAAACGTACAGGAGCTGGATGAATTAAAATGGCATATCCTGGTCGCCGACGTACGGTGGATTTTGCAGTTCTTAAAGTACATTACTAACCGTATAATGTATAAAGGTAATTGGCACATGGGTAATTCGAGCAATAGAAGACTTTCTATTTTTCTTTATGTTGTCATTTTTCCTGCTACATTTGACAAAAAGGGGTATCGCATAGTAACACTGTTGCGTCATGTACATTTATAACATTACTAAGATTATTTTCATGGTTTAGGAACTATATTGTCATATAAATTAGCTTAAGAAACTGTTATCAAACAATATTAATTTTGGGGCGAAAGAGAGATAATGAATAATGAACAGACTGAAGTCAAAGTGTATTACAGTTGTGTGCAGACTATAATTTCCAATAACTTCCCACGATGCTGATTTTAGCGGCCGCTTGGTGTTTAATACGTCAGGTAGTTGGTAGTTTTAAGGTAGTGTTGTATAATAGGGAAGCTAACCTTGCAACAAAGGGCGTTATTTATAAATTATAACCAAATTTCAATATCCGGTCATCTACTTAGTTATGTTTACCTACAAATATTGCATTGCAAATAACAAATGCATTTATCTCATATTTGAGAATGCTGTAAACAATATGTTTATTGTATGTGAAATTTATAGATTATATATTATTATATATTTAACAATAGCAATCATAACGATTTTTTCTTGGCAGTTTTGTAGAATTATACGACCATTTTGCATTTTAGATCTATACGAAATGCATATTTGTGTACGTTTGTAACTGCCATTATTTCTTTACTTCCGGTGATGAAAGAAATCAGATTGGAACATTATGAAATATTAAACAGTCGCGATATCATGACTACTAGAAAAAGCAGAGTGTTCTTGAAGAAATAAACGGACGCAGTTGTGGTGTGACACAACTTTTAATTAATAAATTGCGGCATATGTTTCCACCGTACCCATGGACCCCATTTCAATCATCTGAAAATAAGGACAATGCAAATTATTTGGTACAAAATCATTCAACTTGGTATACGATAAATTACTTTTAAAAAAGTGCGTGTTATGTGATATATTTATATATAAAAGCATGTTAAATGCATGATAGCGTGACATGAAACTTTAAATGAACTGAACTCCGTGTTGCTAACTTTGCATCCTAAAGTAAAATAAGAAATAAAATGGAAAGCATTTGGTGTTGCTATCGTTTATTGCGACGTTAATCATCCTAAATAAGTATCGCCCTTGCACGTTTGACTTCAATTAGATATGTTAATTAAATGTACTGGTTGTTTTGCATGTTTTTGCATGCGTTTATCATGCCTTATATGAGATTACATACATCTTACGAGTGCTCAAAGATATGCTTTTGTATAATGAGATCTCGTATTGAAAATATTAACGTAAGGTACTTCAGATAAATGCATACGGAGAATAGGAAACCATGAGGCTTTTCAATATTCAGGTACAATTATGTATATTATCCGGCTCTATAATAGGTTATGCAACAAATGAATTTATATTTTGTTTCTAATATTTTGTTGATTGCTTTTCATGCAAGGTTATTTAAACTTAAACTCCGATAAAGCATGTAAATTAATTCAAAATAAAATATATTTTCACGTTCAAAAGGCTTATGTTATCGTCTCTGCTAAAAACAATCCCTTTTTACATTCAGAAAATGGCGGAAGGAGGTATCGGGCCTACAGGGTCAGGGTCTGAAATCAATCTCATACACAGCGGCCCCTCGCTTTCTCAGGCAAGTCAGCAGGCAGTGTTTGTGCAAAACACAGGCGCTGGAGAACTACTGGTGATGGTTAGATATGCGTTATACACCTTAGCATCGCGTAATCGCTTCCAGTTTGTTCGGAAAAAGAGACTGTTGTTTGATCAGAATATAGGTCTATTTTAACACCTAAACGTTCATTCAATTTAACATTTTGGAAGAAACATGTAAAACTTTTCGAATACAGGAAATTTAATATGACTGTGGTGTTCCTGTGTGTTGTATTGCACAACTTGATGGTGTGTATTTTATTGCTAAAGCCCGAACGGCATATATTATACCATGTAACCCAATCAACGAGTGTGAGACAACTCACAGGAACATCACAGTATTGAAATATTCCATTAATAAATTACATAATTAAAATAACAACTTAGTACATATTGGTTCATTTGACACACACACAAACACATCGAATGGTTTGAACAGACGCAAATCAATTTCGAATGACGTATACAGTGTTGTGGACGTCTAAAAATGAACATGTTTCTCCCAATGGTGCTAGGATCATCACGGATATGTCCGTTAGTTGTCCGCTTCCTCTGCCGTTTAATACGGTAACGTATTTCACATTGTGAAGAACGAAATTCTATCCTTTTAATGCTTTTTAAAACTACTCTAGTTAAATGATAGTTATAATTTCGAATCCGATTATCCTTTCACAACTCAAGTTGTTTATAAATCAATGTTATTTACATTGGCAACTCTGAATAATAAGCGTCTATTTGCACACTTTTTTTAAATAAAGTTTTGTTTTCAACAACCGCTTTCAAGAAAACCTTTTTATATAAAAACTTATTTTTTACTTCATTACTTACTTCAATATGACATTATATTCATCAATAAATGAGCGAACTTCGAAAATTGTTTAGTCCGAGCGTGAAAGAAACCATACTTTCACGTGAAACATACATTAAAATCACAGAAAACATTTGATCATATATTTGAGAAACACACTTAATTGACACATTTTGACACTTGTTGTGTATGTTTACAACATATAATTCGATGATATTAATGCATTTCCATTTGTATGACATACAACTATCGCAACAGGAAGGATTTCGGTACTTTGCATGAAAAAACAGATTATTACATCTATATAATTGTGTTAAGCATCTGTAACTTAGTTTAGACACAACATGAACTACGAATGTACACGTGTTAATTTAACCATTTGCAACTAATTTATAAATTCCCCATCAGTTGTAAATGGTGTAAACGTCTGTATTTAGATGATTGCACACGCGTCTCAGAGGCTCGATTTCCATAAATGATCATGTTATTTGTTGCTTATTTCAATTTCAGTTACTAATGACACGACAATGCTTGTTACTTTTGTCCCATTCGCGCAGTGCCTGCCAACACAATTCGCGATGTTCTATTTAAAAAAAAACAGATTGTTCGGCGACTTTTTCATTTAATCTCTATAGTGAATACCGAATAATGTAAAATATAGATCACATTTTGTAACAAAACAATGCTCAAGCGTAATTCGATAATACACCTATTTTCTTTTATAATTATGAGATAATAACGTCATATGAATTTATGTTCATCATAGATCCAATATAACTCGGCTTAAGAGCGAAACACAATTATAAAATTGATCTTTGTATTTTAATTATTAGGAGGATTAAAGTGTTATTACTATATAACTATTAAAGTATAAAATACCAATACATGTATTTATGTATAATTGGTAGTCATAATACAATTTGTAAAATTTTATCTAAAGACACTACTTATGAAATTAATTGTCAATATATACGTTTTTCACTACACATAATTATCTATAAATAATACAAGCTTGATGCTTTTACTTGTATTCGCTTTATTTATGGCAGCATTCAATTATTCCACATCCAGTTAAATTTTATACGAGTATTAGTAGTAATTAGACTTCATTCATAAATACACAAAACAATACCATATTTCAGCGAACTTGTGTAGCTTTTCATGCCCATATACTTTAAATAGAATAAAACGGCGCATCTTCATGCACTTAAAAATATAGTTAAATGTTGTTTTCAGGATCAAAACGAAAATCTGTCCTTGGAGATTTGTTCTATAATGACAAAGCTAGGATACGGCGAGGTGATCAGGCGGAGGCGCGTTGAGAAGTACAAAGAGTTCAATAGGCTGATCACTAAAGGAAACGATCATTTCTTTCTTAAAACTGCTGGCAGCAAGGCTGAAGGGCTGACATGCTTTTTAGAAAATGATTTTGATTTTTTACTCGTAATGAAAGGTGCCATATGTGTGGAATCGGGCATAAATATTCACACAATACCGGAAAACATAGAACGGTTTAGGATGCGTACATGTGTATATCCAGGATACTGCACACTGATACAAGAGGGAACGAGAGTAAGGAATAACTGTTCGGAAATAATTGACCCTGCTCGTTGTCATAATGGGTTCGGATACATTCTATTAAGTAGTTGTTTATGGGTAGATAATATAAAGCGAGGTCCATTGAATTGGGGAATCACAGGAAAGCAACATGAACGCGCAAGACCGTCAATACCGGCCACCTTTAGAGAGATAGCTCATACGGACTTCGTAGTCGGACTATCCTGTCAGTGCCCCAGCATTCTTCACAAATGGGCTGCCAGACCCCGTGAATGGCCACACTCAAACATAGTTCAGAAAGTGGTATCATTAGGAGCATATGTAACACCTGTAGGATTTAAGAAAAGCGAGTATAATCACATGGAATGGAGGATATGTTTCAACACAGGTGAGGCAGAACTTGTAAACAGCCTTAATGACACACAAGCAAAGGTGTATGTTATTCTTAAACTAATCCTTAAGGAGATAATAAAACCAAATAATAAAGAAATAACATCGTACGTGTTGAAAAACATTATATTATGGCAAGCTGAAAAAAATCCACAGACAAAGTTTCATGCACGCAGCCTATTCCACTGGCTGAATGACGGACTGAAAGAGCTCAAGACAGCTATTGAGAACAGAAAACTTGACTATTACATGATGCCTGAGCGAAATTTAATGGAGGACTGTGGTTTGACTGATGCGCTGCAAAGAACATCATGGATAGCAGATATCACGGAGATGATGGAAGAAGGGCCTAGGGTAGTATTGAGATTAGAGAAGATACGAAAGGCGATTGTCGCGTCCCCAGAGACGATGCTGTGGTTTAGCAAGAACAAAGTGGAGCTTGAGATGCTGGTGCTGGAGTTGTTTAACAGAGTGATGCGCTGTTATAATAAGTTCCGGAACGAAGGGACGCAATGTTATTATGGTAACTGGATGATGGACTGGGATGTTATCATGGCGATACAAAGACGTATTGACGAGTTAAATAGGATGGTTAAACAACGAATGCAACTGGAGAACAGTAGTTCTACACAGGATATATTTGTCAGAATATTGCATTAAAATGATTTCGATTACACGTGTATCATGACTATATTAATGATCACATGTTCGATTCAAAAGGGGTATATCTACGACTTATACGATATAAAATATCATCTTTATAATCATTAATAGTCAACCTAAACGATTAACTTTAGTAGATATCGAGACTTACAAAACTATACCACTGGAGGATGCAAACCTCCATTGAAACTATAAGTCATGAAGTTAGTTTATTTTAAATGTGTTTGTTACCTCTAAATTCAAGAGATATTTGAAGAGTTTGCATCACAGTGTAGTGTGTTGTATAGGTATAGCTTTATGATGGGCAGACATTTGTAACATACCTGTTTATCATAGGAATAGTCTATTATGTGGCACGCAAGGGCTAATCACATTTACATGTATAGCACAATCGTTATGAATAAAAGGTAACTTTAGAACATGCATGAAAATGGTCATGATGATTATAAAAACAACTATAAATGGATTTCCTTACAAAGTTGCTTTTCAAAAAAAAAACTCTACCACGATTTTGAATAAGCGACTCAAAACTGTTTGCAGTGAAAACACATGATTGATGTGAAGTTCGGATATAAGAAAGCTTTATAAACTGGTCGTGCTTTTTATATAACAGTGTCGATTGTGTGTGTCGAAGTATAAACATGCAATTACATTTGTGTATGCTGCATAATTATGTCGATATGTAAACCTATTTTTATCGTATATTACTGTAATGCATTATGGTTGGTAATAATTAAATCCTGTGTACACGCTAGATTGCTGAGAATATTATAATAAGGTATATATGCGGATGTTTGTTTACGTGTTGAATCATGTTATTCTTTTTCATACTTTGAACTTTACTTTCACGAAAACGTTAACCCTTTGCATGCTGGGTAATTTGTCTTCTGCTAAAATGTCGTCTGCTCAATATCTAAAAATAGCATTTTCTTCATTTTTTTCAAAGAATACTATCTGAATAGCAAACAGTTTGGATCCAGATGAGACGCCACAGAACGTGGCGTCTCATCTGGATCCAAACTGTTTGCAAAGGCCTTCAAATTCTGGTTCCAGCGCTCAAAGGGTTAACTCTGGTTTGATTAAGATGATATTGTGTTTATTTTACTATTATTTGTTAATGGCATGGCTATTTTGGGCACGTAACCCGTTGCAGTTAAAACATATTTATATAACTAATAATTAGACTGCAATTTGGGGGTGGGGCTAAATGTTAACACTGCATACGAACATAATGGTATTTAGGACGTGATGAGGGTTAAGCGAAAACGAAAAATAGACATAGCATGGTAGTAATACTGACGTTTTTGATTATTGTAACTATTGAGGAAAAGTGTTGAATTAAACTGGAAGTCATACATTAAAACCAATAACATTTGTTAAATTGTCAAAATAGCGTTCAATGTTTGTAATATAGGTTATCAAAATAGGGCCTCGACTTTGAAGAGCAGATTAAATAGTTATGGGTTTGGTTATGCATTTTAAAAACAGTAGTTTTGATAGCGAGTTCAAATTAAGACTTGTTAAAGACTTAAACCATTAATGTTTTTGTGAAATAAATAACAGTTACGTATAAGATATAAGTTTGTAAAACCTCTCTAGACTATGACAAATATTACGACTTTGAATGCGATCATAAAACAAATTGATACCATGTAGCAACAATAATGTTCATACATTATGTTTTCGTAGTGATAATGATTCGGAAATAGTAGTAAACGTTCCCGCTTATGTCATTTAGGATCAGCTGGAAGTAATTGTGCCCCTCCACAAGCCTTTTTGCGGTGCATTACGGAAGTATAAACATATAATGTATATATTCTTTGTTAATTTAAAACGTAAAGCATATATAGAGATTAAAAGGTGTGGTACTCTTTGGATCAGAATTTGCTCCCAACTTTGACCTTGAATAAATACGGCCCGAAAATCATCAAAAGCTAGATAGTAAATTCCGTTGCTATGCTCCAAGTTCCATTATCATCGATAAATGCAAAACCGCCCTTTTGACGCCGCTCGACTTCAAGCAAGGTCGCCCGCCATACCCACAATCTTATAGCCAGGATTAACAAATTGATGCACTGTCTTCAATCCGCCAACCATCGTAACTAGCATTTTTGTTTGTCTTAATCAAATTACGTTATTTGTTCACATCACTGACAAATTCCAGCGCATCCCACCTCTATATGAACATGCTTTGTGTAAAACTGCTTGATACGTTTAGATGTCCCACAATATGTCTATAAAATCGAACCATCGTGTTCTACATGTACGCATACATAATCCGTGTTATAAACCCATTTATGCCCAGCGTCCTGAAAACAGGACATTGCAAACAGCGTAGACCCAGATGAGACGCCGCATTATGCGGCGTCTCATCTGGGTCTGCGCTGTTTGCTTAAAGGAATTTCTTTATGAAATATTCTAAATATAGAAATAAACATACTTGACATTCCTAATTTTGGAAATAAATTGATCCAATTTAGAAGGATGGGAGAGTTAACTAGGCATGAATGGGTTAAACATTTTTGTAAATCACGTTAAGATCATGGAATCTGGCGAATTGAGTGTGGAAACTTCGGTCATTGCACATCATTAATAACACGTTAATTTACTTTTCATCGTAAATAGTACTTTATAGTACTTCGTATAGCAAACGCAAAAATACTATGACTGGTATAGATGCTATAGTGGTCTCAGTTTGATGAATAATATGTAAATGATAGGAAACATTATGTTTTCGTAACAAAGGATTTTTAGCTCGCTTATATTTACCTGGCACTAACAATTCAAAATATAGAAGAAAAAAATTACGCTGAATACACTATTTTTTGTTCTTGTAGCGATTGAACACGATTGAAGTTTTCCTCACTAAGTATACTGTTGTGAGTCTATTATCATACATTTAATTCGGATTCGACTTTTTTTATAGAAATTTTGAGATGAGTTTTACAATCATGCTAAATTAGGTGTTTATAAAAGCTTTTTTGAGTGTTGAGCTCAATTCATCCCTTCATTTGAACAGGAATATGTGCATATTGTCAATGTAAGAGTTTCGATTATTCGTTTGATAGTGAACCATTAAGCCAATTTTTGCAATCCACAGAACGCGATACTCATCAAATGCAGTAATAATTAAAATTACATAGGACTACTTTGATCCGATTCGATTCAAATAGTTTTAGATAGTTGTATAAGTGAATATTGATAGAATTCTTTATGATCTGATTTGTATTTGCAAACAATGCACAATGAATGTTTGAAAACGATGGAAATGGAAATGATAACTCCAATTATTGACACGACTAATTTAGCGATTTACTTGTATGCACTTAAAATACCGGTTCAGTGTCAAAAAGTAGACATGCACATGTTGCATGTATGTAACCTACGTGTAAGAACAATGCAGGAATAGTAACGATTAATATAATGAGCTCACTTAATAATTGCTAAATAATTGTTTATTTTGACTAAAGACAAAGTGTCATTTATCTGACAATTCTTTCGCTACACATTATGGTTAAATATTGGTTTTAAATCTTAAAATGATAAGTAAAATCACGCATCGAATGGGCTAGTTTTATCTCAATAGTTTACAAAACACTACGATTTGATGCTAACTTCTCAGTTACATCGTATATTGTACATGTTACGTATGCATGTAATACGTAGCCAATTGCATGTTTGTACACGCTATTAAGTTCGAATTTATATGTTTTCCTTACTTAAATTGTATTCTGTGTTTCTTATTCATAAACAACATTTACCAAGAAATAACAGCATTATGTTTTCAAATGATAAAATGCCATTCAATTAATCAAACTGTACCTGTTTGGAAACCACGAACTTAAATATCACAGGTAAAATTTTTTTTCTGTCGCAAATAGACGACTCTTTCATCGCTTTGATTATTGCAGTTTATCTCTGTACATACGGAATATTGTATTAATAACCATTTATTGTAGACATATAGACATATGCTCTGCTTTATATGTACAAAATTTAAACTATAATATATCACATATGTAGAATTCGATTCATTATGCAACTGTAAAACAAATGCTTTATATGATTTGCCAACCTTATTCATAACTATTCCCTATAAGGCATCAATCATGTTTGTACAATGACGCATCTTTAGCGAGTTTAATTTTGTCACAATGCAATATACACAGACTTTAATAAATATCTATTTATGTTTAATTTCCCTAAACGTTCACAAGTAAAAACCAAAAAACAAATCAATGTGTGCTAACATGGCTTCTTTTTCATGAACGAAAACGAAATTAAAAGAACTAGCAGTTATTTGACCGAAGAATATTTAATTTCAAGAAATACATAGAATGGTGTCCTAAGCTGTAGGTGCAAATGGAATTTTATACTCAACTGTTTGCTGGCTACGCACACAGTGTATAATAAATTGGTATGTAATGCTAGGTATAAATCACCCAATCATAGTCGTACTTATGTGTAGCACATTCTCTCTGTCGAGGAAAAGAACAAAAAGTACGATTGAGTAAATGGCTAGACAAAATTTGCTTTAAATGGATTATCGATTCAATATTATACTTTAAGGTATCAATTAGAAGAGTAATTTGTTAATAAAAGATGATGTCTTCATTAAGTACATCTATATCAGAATTACATTTCCCATAAGTAATCTTGCATAGTGTTTTTAACAGAAAATTTAGTTTTTTCCTTTTTTTCCATTGCAATAATATATCTTAATATTTTAACGCTTTAAATATTTATAAACTCCCCACAATATTTCCAATATGACATATTCCTTAACATGTTATAATTAGGCAAACTTTTTTTCTCATCTGTTTTACGGGACTATTTTTTAACCGAGTCTTGGGGGAGAAATAAAAATAAAACAGAAAATTTTGATCAATTGATAAAAGAATAAAAAAAATCAAAAAAAAAAATCAGGATATTTTTTTAATGAGCAAATGCTTAAACATTCAGGACAGAAACCATACGTTAAATGTGTATTGGTTTAAAAGTCAATACACAAGAATTGTCAATAGCTAATAACTGATATACTTTCCCATACATGTATGTGTCCTGTCTTAAAAGCAAATTAAAATAGCATGCATTTTCAGCAAACTTGTGTTCTTTGATATGCTTAGTAAATAGAGAATAGAGTTTTTCTGCATTGTATTTTTTGAAAAGGTAGTCAATGCATACATGGGGAATTTGTCATTAAAAACTTTTATCTTCTATTAAAAAATTAGTCAAACAATGTATTGCATGGACCGTTAAAACTAACTGAAAACAAATGGTTTTCTCTTTGAGGCTAGAAAATTGAACTCAGTTGAAATTTTACTGGCATGCCAATGTAAAGCAATTATAAGAAGTTGTATATATGTCAGAATCTAATACGAACTAATCTAGTTAAAGAACAAACTTATTAATTATTTATTTTATTTTAAAATATTCGCCAGGCTCCATAGTATTGTTCACGTCCGCCATTTGCAAAAATATGATATGAAAATCATTTGTTAAATACTCAACGATTGGCTAATAGCGTGTGGAATTGGCTGCAATAACCAATTAAAATTGCTGACGATTTACAAGTCGCATAGGCGCAACGAAACAACCCGTATAATGAACACATTATTTACAACACGTTCGGCAATCTGTGCTATTTTTGTTCAAGCTTTGAATAAAATAAAATTTGCTTTTATTTTTATTTGTTTTTCTCAAAATATAGCGTCGGCGCTCTTGTAAACCAAAATATAATTTTTGTTGGCCTAATCAGTTTCTTCGCAAAGTACAGAGTTGACGTCTAAATGGAAAACGGTGTATTTTAAAACATGTATTCTTCAATTATGTATCGAAGCAGACCTTCCCCGTAGCCCAGTCTCAAAGCAGACCTTCCCCGTAGCCCAGTCTCTAGGACGTCCGTCTACAGAAAGGGAGGTCCAATAATCACGTCTTACACGGGTTGTTCTGCTTGGCTATGTGTCTATTCAGGATCACGTCTTACACAGGTGTTGTTCTGCTTGGCTTTGTGTCTATCCAGGATCACGTCGTACACAGGTGTTGTTCTGCTCTGCTATGTGTCTATCCAGGATCACGTCTTACACGGGTTGTTCTGCTTGGCTATGTGTCTATTCAGGATCACGTCTTACACAGGTGTTGTTCTGCTTGGCTATGTGTCTATTCAGGATCACGTCTTACACAGGTCTTGTTCTGCTTGGCTATGTGTCTATCCAGGATCACGTCGTACACAGGTGTTGTTCTGCTCTGCTATGTGTCTATCCAGGATCATGTCGTACACGGGTCTTGTACTGCTTGGCTATGTGTCTATCCAGGATCATGTCGTACACGG
Source organism: Dreissena polymorpha (assembly GCF_020536995.1). Taxonomy (NCBI): domain Eukaryota; kingdom Metazoa; phylum Mollusca; class Bivalvia; order Myida; family Dreissenidae; genus Dreissena; species Dreissena polymorpha. The sequence goes on from NC_068359.1 coordinate 87,325,655, forward strand.
GTCTTGTTCTACTTGGCTATGTGTCTATCCAGGATCACGTCTAACACAGGTCTTGTTCTGCTTGGCTATGTGTCTATCCAGGATCACGTCTTACACGGGTCTTGTTCTGCTTGGCTATGTGTCTATCCAGGATCACGTCTTACACGGGTCTTGTTCTGCTTGGCTATGTGTCTATCCAGGATCACGTCTTACACGGGTCTTGTTCTGCTTGGCTATGTGTCTATCCAGGATCACGTCGTACGAAGGTGTTGTTCTGCTTGGCTATATGTCTATCCAGCATCACGTCTTACACAGGTCTTGTTCTGCTTGGCTATGTGTCAATCCAGCATCACGTCTTACACAGGTCTTGTTCTGCTTGGCTTTGTGTCTATCCAGGATCACGTCGTACACGGGTCTTGTTCTGCTTGGCTATGTGTCTATCCAGAATCACGTCTTACACAGGTCTTGTTCTGCTTGGCTATGTGTCTATCGAGAATCACGTCTTCCACGGGTCTTGTTCTGCTTGGCTATGTGTCTATCCAGGATCACGTCGTACACAGGTCTTGTTCTACTTGGCTATGTGCCTATCCAGGATCACGTCTTACACGGGTCTTGTTCTGCTTGGCTATGTGTATATCCACGATCACGTCGTACACGGGTCTTGTTCTGCTTGGCTATGTGTCTATCCAGGATCACGTCTTACACAGGTCTTGTTCTGCTTAGCTATGTGTCTATCCAGGATCACGTCTTACACAGGTCTTGTTCTGCTTAGCTATGTGTCTATCCAGGATCACGTCTTACACGGGTCTTGTTCTGCTTGGCTATGTGTCTATCCAGGATCACGTCTTACACGGGTCTTGTTCTGCTTGGCTATGTGTCTATCCAGGATCACGTCTTACACAGGTCTTGTTCTGCTTGGCTATGTGTCTATCCAGGATCACGTCTTACACGGGTCTTGTTCTGCTTGGCTATGTGTCTATTCAGGATCACGTCTTACACGGGTCTTGTTCTGCTTGGCTATATGTCTATCCAGGATCCCGTCTTACACGGGTCTTGTTCTGCTTGGCTATGTGTCTATCCAGGATAACGTCTTACACGGGTCTTGTTCTGCTTGGCTATGTGTCTATCCAGGATCACGTCTTACACAGGTCTTGTTCTGATTGGCTATGTGTCTATCCAGGATCATGTTTACACAGGTCTTGTTCTACTAGGCTATGTGTCTATCCAGAATCACGTCTTACACAGCTCTTGTTCTGATTGGCTATGTGTCTATCCAAGATCACGTCTTACACAGGTCTTGTTCTGCTTGGCTATGTGTCTATCCAGGATCACGTCGTACACGGGTCTTGTTCTTCTTGGCTATGTGTCTATCCAGGATCACGTCTTACACGGGTCTTGTTCTGCTTGGCTATATGTCTATCCAGGATCACGTCTTACACGGGTCTTGTTCTGCTTGGCTATATGTCTATCCAGGATCACGTCTTACACGGGTCTTGTTCTGCTTGGCTATATGTCTATCCAGGATAACGTCTTACACGGGTCTTGTTCTGCTTGGCTATGTGTCTATCCAGGATCACGTCTTACACAGGTCTTGTTCTGATTGGCTATGTGTCTATCCAGGATCATGTTTACACAGGTCTTGTTCTACTAGGCTATGTGTCTATCCAGAATCACGTCTTACACAGCTCTTGTTCTGCTTGGCTATGTGTCTATCCAGGATCACGTCTTACACGGGTCTTGTTCTGCTTGGCTATGTGTCTATCCAGGATCACGTCGTACACGGGTTTTGTTCTGCTTGGCTATGTGTCTATCCAGGATCACGTCGTTAACACGTCTTGTTCTGCTTGGCTATGTGTCTATCCAGGATCACGTCGTAATCAGGTCTCGTTCTGCTTGGCTATGTGTTCATCCAGGATCACGTCGTACACGGGTCTTGTTCTGCCTGGCTATTAGTCTATCCAGGATCACGTCGTACACAGGTCTTGTTCTACTTGGATATGTGTCTAACTTGGATCACGTCTTACACAGGTCTTGTTCTGCTTTGCTATATGTCTATACAGCATCACGTCTTACACCGGTCTTGTTCTGCTTGGCTATGTGTCTATCCAGGATCACGTCTTACACGGGTCTTGTTCTGCTTGGCTGTGTGTCTATCCAGGATCAGGTCGTACACGGGTCTTGTTCTGCTTGGCTATGTGTCAATCCAGAATCACGTCTTACATAGGTCTTGTTCTGCTTGGCTATGTGTCTATCGAGAATCACGTCTTACACGGGTCTTGTTCTGCTTGGCTATGTGTCTATCCAGGAGCACGTCGTACATGGGGCTTAATCTGCTTGGCTATGTGTCTATCCAGGATGACGTCGTACACAGGTCTTGTTCTACTTGGCTATGTGCCTATCCAGGATCACGTCTTACACAGGTCTTTTTCTGCTTGGCTATGTGTATATCCAGGATCACGTCGTACATGGGTCTTGTTCTGCTTGGCTATGTGTCTATCCAGGATCAAGTCGTACACGGGTCTTGTTCTGCTTGGCTATGTGTCTATCCAGGATCACGTCTTACACATGTCTTGTTCTGCTTAACTATGTGTTTATCCAGGATCACGTCTCACACGGGTCTTGTTCTGCTTGGCTATGTGTCTATCCAGGATCACGTCTTACGCGGGTCTTGTTCTGCTTGGCTATGTGTCTATCCAGGATCACGTCGTACACGGCTCTTGTTTTGCATGTCTATGTGTCTATCCAGGATCACGTCGTACACAGGTCTTGTTCCGGTTGGCTATGTATCCATCCAGAATCACGTCTTACACGGGTCTTGTTCTACTTGGCTATTTGTCTATCCAAGATCACGTCTCACACGGGTCTTGTTCTGCTTGGCTATGTGTCTCTCCAGGATCACGTCTTACACAGGTCTTGTTCTGCTTGGCTATGTGTCTCTCCAGGATCACGTCTTACACGGGTCTTGTTCTGCTTGGCTATGTGTCTCTCCAGGATCACGTCTTACACAGGTCTTGTTCTGCTTGGCTTTGTGTCTATCCAGGATCACGTCGTACACAGGTCTGGTTATGTTAGGCTATGTGTCTATCCAGGATCACGTCATACACGGGTCTTGTTCTGCTTGGCTATTTGTATATCCACGATCACGTCTTACTCGAGTCTTGTTCCGCTTGGCAATGTGCCTATCCAGGATCACCTCGTACACAGGTCTTGTTCTGCTTGGCTATGTGTCTATCCAGGATCACGTCTTTCACAGGTCTTGTTCTGCTTGGCTATGTGTCTATCCAGGATCACGTCGTACACGGGAATTGTTCTGCTTGGCTATGTGTCTATTTAGGATCACGTGTTACACGGGTTTTGTTTTGCTTGGCTATGTGTCTATCCAGGATCACGACTTACACAGGTCTTGTTCTGCTTGGCTATGTGTCTATCCAGGATCACGTCTTACACAGGTCTTGTTCTGCTTGGCTTTGTGTCTATCCAGGATCACGTCTTACACGGGTCTTGTTCTGCTTGTCTATGTGTCTATCCAGGATCAAGTCTTACACAGGTCTTGTTCTGCTTGGCTATGTGTCTATCCAGGATCACGTCTTACACAGGTCTTGTTCTGCCTGGCTATGTGTCTATCCAGGATCACGTCGTACACGGGTCTTGTTCTGCTTTGCTATGTGTCTATCCAGGTTCACGTCGTACACGGGTCTTGTTCTGATTGGCTATGTGTCTATCCAGGATCACGTCTTACACGGATCTTGTTCTGCTTGGCTATGTGTCTATCCAGGATCACGTCGTACACGGTTCTTGTTCTGCTTTGTTATTTGTCTATCCAGGATCACGTCTTACACGGGTCTTGTTCTGCTTGGCTATGTGTCTATCCAGGATCACGTCTTACAAGGGTCTTGTTCTGCTTGGCTATGTGTCTATCCAGGATCACGTCGTACACAGATGTTGTTCTGCTTGGCTATTTGTCTATCCAGGATCACGTCTTACACGGGTCTTGTTCTACTTGGCTATGTGTCTATCCAGGATCACGTCTTACACGGGTCTTGTTCTGCTTGGCTATGTGTCTATCAAGAATCACGTCTTACACGGGTCTTGTTCTGCTTGGCTATGTGTCTATCAAGAATCACGTCTTACACGGGTCTTGTTCTGAATGGCTATGTGTCTATCCAGGATCACGTCTTACACGGGTCTTGTTCTGCTTGGCTATGTTTCTATCCAGGATAACGTCTTACACGGGTCTTGTTCTACTTGGCTATGTGTCTATCCAGGATCACGTCTCACACAGCTCTTCTTCTTCTTGGCTATGTGTCTATACAGGATCATGTCGTACACAGGTGTTGTTCTACTTGGCTCTGTGCCTATCCAGGATCACGTCGTACACGGGTCTTGTTCTGCTTGGCTATGTGTCTATCCAGGATCACGTCTTACACAGGTCTTGTTCTGCTTGGCTATGTGTCTATCCAGAATCACGTCGTACACAGGTCTATTTTTGTTTGGCTATGTGTCTATCCAGGATTACGTCGTACACGGGTCTTGTTCTGCTTGGCTATGTGTCTATCCAGGATCACGTCGTACACGAGTCTTGTTCTGCTTGGCTATGTGTCTATCCAGGATCACGTCTTACACAGATCTTCTTCTGCTTGGCTATGTGTCTATCCAGGATCACGTCGTACACAGGTGTCGTTCTACTTTGCTCTGTGCCTATCCAGGATCACGTCGTACACGGGTCTTGTTCTGCTTGGCTCTGTGTCTATCCAGGATCATGTCTTACACAGGTCTTGTTCTACTTGGCTATGTGTCTATCCAGGATCACGTATTACACAGGTCTTGTTCTGCTTGGCTATGTGTCTATCCAGGATCACGTCTTACACAGGTCTTGTTCTGCTTGGCTATGTGTCTATCCAGGATCACGTCTTACACGTGCCTTGTTCTGCTTGGCTATGTGTCTATCCAGGATCACGTCTTACACGGGTCTTGTTCTACTTGGCTATGTGTCTATCCAGGATCACGTCTTACACGGGTCTTGTTCTGATTGGCTATGTGTCTATCCAGGATCACGTCTTACACGGGTCTTGTTCTACTTGGCTATGTGTCTATCCAGGATCACGTCTCACACGGGTCTTCTTCTTCTTGGCTATGTGTCTATCCAGGATCACGTCGTACACAGGTGTTGTTCTACTTGGCTCTGTGCCTATCCAGGATCACGTCGTACACCGGTCTTGTTCTGCTTCGCTATGTGTCTATCCAGGATCATGTCTTACACAGGTCTTGTTCTACTTTGCTATGTGTCTATCCAGGATCACGTCTTACACGGGTCTTGTTCTGCTTGGCTATGTGTCTATCCAGGATCACGTCTTACACGGGTCTTGTTCTACTTGGCTATGTGTCTATCCAGGATCACGTCTTACACGGGTCTTGTTCTGCTTGGCTATGTGTCTATCCAGCAGACGCTATTAAAATAAAGAAGATGGTACACATTATGTGTCTCAACAGACACAATTTCCTGGATACTTTTTCACTCACAAAAAACAACTACATATTTTAATGAACCGCGTTCTTGGGAAAACTCTGCTTAATGCAAGTGCGTAAAGTGTGGACCCAGATTAGCCTGTTCATTCTGCACACGCTTATCAAGGACATGGCTTCCAATCTTATGAAACGTTTTGTTTAAATGAAGTCTCTTCTATACGAAAAAAAAAGTTGAGGCGTAAAGTGTTATGAAGCGTTTTGTTTAATTGAAGTCGCTTCTATACGAAAAAAACAGTTGAGGCGGAAAGTGCTGTTCCTGATTAGTGTGTGCGGACTTCACAAGCAAATCTTGGATGGCACTAAGCCCACTTGTTCTAGAACGAAGCTCAAATGAATTCAACCCGTAAATAAAGCAAATGTTTCAATATCTTAGATTCTGTATGTACTCATTCTTCTTTTTATCTAATTCGTCTGTGGTACTCCCGGCGGTCTGATAACCAGCATTCTATACATGGATACACGAACTACATCTTTGGTACTTGCACATTCCAGCTTTATGTTCGTCAACATCTGCTGCACCACAATATACAATTTTTTAGAAAAAAAACACACTATTTCAAGCACAAGTTGTTCATACTTTTGCCAGTTGCTAAAACTCTAATATATTACCGGTTAATTATATTAAACTACCATTTCTCGCATAGAGCCTACGATTTATTTCCACAAAGTCCTGCGTCCGTCTCTTGGAAGTTTCGGATTTATCAGGTTTTGCGCCGCGTGATTTTTCCCGTTTCTTGTAAATCAGTTTGATTTCACTCAGGTGATTCAGCTAAAAACTGTACCCAACCAGTGTCATAAAGCAGAAATATCCCACATTGATTTAAAAGTAGAGCTGTAACGATTCGGTTCGATGCATCGAAAAGCCGGTTCAATGCCGCCGATTCGATTTCTATACCAATACGGCCAATTTCGATTCGATTTACTGCAATCCCGATTGATCCGCATTTTAAACCTTACTTTCCAAATCCGTCGTCTCAACGTATTTGTCATTTGTTATACGTCCTGTGATTGGTTAATAGCCAATATGGCATTATATAATGAATGAATAACATGCTTAGCATTAAATCAGCCGGTAAAATGGCTCATTCAACCACGCCAAAAGACGCACCGTCAAAATTAAAATCAAAAGTATGGGAACATTTCGTGTTTCGCGAAGGTTCTGATGCAAAGGCGACTTGCAAAACGTGTTTTGTTGACATTGATAGGTGTTGACGCAAGGAAGCTTACATTTGTTGGACAGTTATGCAGACTTGCTTGTAGTTACTTGGCCAAGCACGTGTTCCTAAATAGACTTACCCGTTTTCTTAACCTAAATTATCAATGCCAATGTTTTATCCCAGATATATTAAGGTTACTTCATAAGTACAATCTAAATAAGTATATAATTATGTAGTTGAGCAGTTGGACCTTCGGTTAAAAAATGCACTGGGGGAGCTTCCTCCGGAGGCACGTGACTTATCCGTGCAGAGAAGTCAGATACTCGGCAATATGCACTCAAAGACCAGGTTTGTCCGAGTTATTGCCGAAGGTCGGTAACCCATTCGTGCCTTACGCAATTTCGAAACCCATCCACAGTCGCTTCCCATAATGAATTCAGTAAATAGAGCAATAGGGCGCATGTTTTCAAGATTATACGCGGAACAGTTTCACAAGTGCTCAAGATGGTGTGACAATATTGTTGAACATTCATTTTTCTTCTGCCCGTATAATGACCCCCACATTGCACGCATGATTACAATCGTCATGCAAACTTGCGGTGAAGACTTCTACTTACAATGGTGCAGTTTAACTCTTGTATAACAAGCAGATGTATTAGTGTGTCAAACGTTCCTCATCACAAGCGCAAAAAATTGCAATGCTAAAATCGTTATATCATCGGGTGAAGGGATACGTTTAACATATATCAGTCTTGCCCTATATTGTAAAATTTCGTAACTTGAATAACTGTACTTAATTTATTCCATGCCTATACATAAAAGTTAAAACTCACGTGTATAATTATAAGTTTTCTCTGTTTATATTGTAAATGATAAATGTGTTTACCACTTACGATGTGTAAGATATTGTACTATGTATTCATATTATGCTTATTCTTTTGTTAATTATTGTACATTTTGCTTGATTATTTGTTCAGCTCTTCCTGTATTTGAAGGAAATAAAGTTATATATGTATTTTTTTTCTGAATTAATTTTCCACATTTTTCTTTCCCATGTTTTCGTAGACACTTTGCTAAAATTGTAAAGCTTAACATTATTATTTAATAACTTTAATAAGACATTAAGCTGAATTTATTGCGCTGGTCTCTTAAAATATAACTTTCAAAACCTAACAACTACCCTCCGCAGATTAAAAAGCTAAAGCTTTAAGAAACAAGACATTTAGTTGAGACAATAACTAGCGTTGGTATTTCAAAATATCAATTTAAAATTAAGATATCTAACAACTTCCTTCCGCTGATTAATGAAGTTTGTTTTGTAGATTGTGTTAAAGTATTTCTATTCAGAAACAGGCCTGAACAATACAAAATAACAGTGAGTGTTCTCCTTAATAAGGAAGATTTTAGGCGGCTGGTCTATTCATGTTGATAAATCTTCAAGTGAAAAGTGAGTGTTGTCTGAAACACATACTAAAACTAACAATATCATGATGCGAGTATGTACTTGAATATGGGTTTTCTTTATGAAACCGATTGTCTGGTTAAAGAGGGCTTTTGGCAGATTGAAGTAGTACACTTATTATCGAAACACAGTTTGAAACACTTTATATAATATAATGAACGTATTTGTATTGCGTTGCATTTTGAGGTTTTTCATATGCTATTATCAAACATTTATACGACATTTTTTGCCCCCTCCCCTCTCTTGGACACTAATATAACGTATAAACGCATACGCACTTGATATCATTTTATATGAATGTTTCACATGCCTCTGTCAAACGATACACTTCTGTTTGCCTAATAAATTGTTACAGACCTGCAGTTTGGTCTACATTACTGCCGTATTCAACATATTGACATTAAAAATATTGTTATGAATAATTTATCTATGAATTCTCGGTATAGTAAATATGTAAACACTTTTCCTTTTAACATGGAAAACAATACAAAATTTATCAGTTTCATGTCATCAAAAGCTGCGTCTTCTCGAGATTAACAACTTGACATGACAACGCCGTCAAGGCAGAGTAGATCTTAGTAACAGCACATGTCAAGAGAAGACATGAATCCATTTGCTGTTAGCGATCTTTGTATTTAGAGTAAGGCCAGATATGAAAATGGTTTAGCGTCCCGACCTTAAAAAAAGTTCATCAATTTGTGACGGGTACATAAAATGTGGGTATGTGTGTAAATCAGTTAGGATTACATATTGGTATTAGTGGCATAACTTATTGGAATAAGTGGAAATATACTACAATGGATAGAGAGTTATTTGTCTAACCGTACCCAAATAGTATTTGTCGGCTCAGCAAAGTCGCTGTCATTAGTAATAAATGCCGGTGTCCCCCAGGGTTCTGTATTAGGACCGTTGTTTTTCTTGATTTACGTTAATGAGATTGTAGAAAACCTTTTAAGTATTACCCGACTGTTTGCTGACCATACTTCATTAGCATTTACCGCATCTGTGTTCGCTGATCTCGAGGGTATTTTAAATCAATACCTATGCCTAATTAACGTATGTGCAAAGCGTTCGTTTGTTGATTTTAATCCCCCAAAAAACTGAAGCTATTCTATTCAGAACATTAACGAATATTCCTTTTTCCAAGTCAATGATAGGTAATGTACCCGTAACATTTGTTGATGAACACAAACATCTCGGTCTTACGCTTAACAGCGATGGTAAATGGAACAACCACATAAATACTATACTGACATCCGCGTCGAAAATCCTCGGCGGTGTGCGTAAAGTTAAGTACAAACTATAAAAAAAAATGTATAAATCAAATATATTTCACACACTTGCGGCCATTATTAGAAAACGCGTGTGTTGTATGGGACGGTTGTACATTGTACGACAAGGAATTACTTGAAAAAATCCAAAATGAAGCCGCGCGTTCGTCTCAGGCCTAACAAGATCCGTCTCACTTAGAAACCTTTGCATGCTGGGAAATTTGTCGTCTGCTAAAATGTCGTCTGCTAAATTTCAAAAATTAGCATTTTCTTCGATTTTTTTCAAAGAATACTATCAGAATAGCAAACAGTTTGGATCCTGATGAGACGCCACGTTCTGTGGCGTCTCATCTGGATCCAAACTGTTTGCACAGGACTTCAAAATTCGGTTCCCGAACTGAAAGGGTTAAAAACCTTTACACGGAAGTTAAATGGTCAAGTCTAGGTAAACGACGGAGTTATCTAAAAATAATTAATATCTACAAAATGCATAACGGCCAGTGTCCCGATTATCTTACAAACCTTCTCACACCAACAGTTCATGAACAATCCTCCCGTAATCTAAGAAACGCAGAAGACTTTACTATTATATCAAAAAGAACTTTACTTTATTCGCGTTTGTTTTTACCATCTGCCATTAATCTATGGAATTCGTTACCTATTGATAAACAAAACATTGACACCATTTCGAATTTTAAAACTTCATTGAAACAATTATTTAATTTATGCGAAGATAATCCCCAATACTTTTACACTGGGGATGGACACTCATCAATTCTACATGCCCGTTTAAGAAATAATTGCAGCAACCTTAACTGGACGAATTCATTAATCATTAACAAAACACCCCCCTATGTGCGTGCGGAAATGATGCTGAAAATGTTGAGCATTACTTCTTTCATTGCCATACATACTTTTTTGCAGCGAATAGCTCTATTTACTGCGCTACTATCGTTTCATCCCCTAGATTGTGAGATGCTTCATTATGGTAAGCCTTCACTTAATAATGAAAACAACACCATCATTTTAAACTAAGTTAAAAAATATATTATTTCGACAAATCGATTCATTACTTAGCTAATTCTTCTTTTTTACATTTTGCTGTACAGGACTTATTACTATCTTGATAACTATCATTATTAATATCCTTTATTGTATAAAATATCTGTATATTTTCTATAAAATAATAATTATTTTTTGTTTTATCATTATTATTACTATTAGCATTACTATTCTTGGTAACTACTGTCATTATTAGTAGTACTGTTGTCATCATATAATAAATTTAATTATTGAGATTTATGTTCTCAATTGTATACTGTGTAAATGACATGATTAATATTTTATGTAAGTCTGTCACCATTACAACATGCTAAAACTATTGCAAGGGAAAGACCCCCGATAATGTTGAAGAACTTCAGGTCTAAGCCTTTTTCCATTATGTATGTATGGACCAATGTATATATTTGTACAATGTCATTATTGGGAAATAAAATATGTTTAAAGTATTACATATTGTTCACAATAACGTCTTGATGTATTTAAGTAAACCAAACAAATGAAATTTAAATGTATAATTAAAGTATATACACCATTATATTAATAACGAAACATAACACTGCCAATCATTAACATAACGAGATCGATTTATATAAAGTGTAGTAAAGAGTTTGAAATTATCTTATAAATACCAATAAAGTGAGAAAAATTAGTTTCATTCAAATACAGACTAGCGACAGGTTAGTAGGATGTGATTGCATGCTTACAGTTATGCCGGTTGACATAAATGTGTCTACACATTACTCATGATACCTCTGAAAAAAAAAACGGTTAAACTGTACATCGAATCGTGTGTGCTATTAGCGGCCTGATTTTGCTAAATTTGAGAACAACATACGTGCAATAAAGTTCGGACATTACGATACCGTTATCACTAAAAGTGACCTGTTGAGTACTCAAGTGAATTATTTACTTATAATGGTACTAACAAAGATAGAAATCACATAAGCTTAAGCATTCATTCCTCGAATATTTATATATTAGTGATTGTATTAAAGCGGGTATATACGATTTTGTCAAATATTTATGAATTTATATAAAATGTGTAAAAAAGTATTATATAAATTTCAATATAAATTAAAATAAAAGTTAAGAAGAACATGTGTCGAATAATGCGAAATAAGCCAGATATTTAATTCTGAAATTGAAAACGGCTGTACAGCCGAATTTGCCTGCATGCATACATGTGCGATGTGAATATAAACTTAGTTTAACGGTTTATTTGAATTCCCGCAACGATATCTATTCATACGACACACGAACCCTTACTCCGATCCTAATACAAAGACGAATGCTTCGGTTATTGTAGGAAAATATGTACGTCACAATCGGCTCGGGGTGCTAATTTGTCTTTGCTGCATTTTATGAAATTCGGCTTTAATGTATATTTTTTCTTTCACATTTTATGCTATTGTAACATATTTTATCAATATATTACAATTAAACACATATAAAAAATCGTATATACCCGCTTTAATGTGTGAAGTTTAAATCTAAATCCTGCAGTACAAACATCATTAATCAGAGCATCATGCAGATTCCGACAATTGTTGGGTAGTCAAACTAGTGGTGAAACTTTATATATCAGTGATTTTGCTTAATGTGTGACGACTTGATTAACATCGTTAAGTACACACAGTTATATGCTTGGCATATTTGGTACGCCTTTAACCTTAACCAGAGTATCATGCTAACGCTGGCAATGGCACATGGGAAGGTAGAAAATGGTATGTGAGTTTTGAAGGTAGTAGTTGATTCATTGTCGATCTAACTAAGTAATTTGTCAAGTTGAACCTTTCTTAAATGTACTGGCTCTTGTAATTGTACTGGTGGCATTCACACCACGTGTAATACAAAGCGGATAAAATCTCAGTCAAAAGACTGCTGTATATTTACTATCTTACTTAGCTGATCAATTAAATCGTATGTTGTAGAAAAATGCTTTATACACAGTGTGTAGCTGATTATTTTAATCCCATATTGAAGTTACAATATGTTAGTATGAGATATGTCTTTAACGTCACTGAGTGAAATGCGAGTCTCTGAGTACTATGAGAAGTGGTAAATAGTATTGAACTAGTTCATTATTATAATAAATACATACAACGTGTGTATGACTACTATGATTCTATAATTATGCAAATATGTGTTGTGTATGTATAGTGATAGTAAAGTTACTAAAGTTGTTAAACCTTCTAAATCTACAAATGACAACACTTTCTCATTATTCACTTGATCATGGTTCTTGTATATTTAAGGTATATATGCTTATTATGCCGATGGATATTATAACGTTGAGCAAAGTGCTGACTTATATTGCGAAGAGTGTAAACGGTATCATTTTATAAACTGTGTTGTTCCACATGGTCAGGTGTTTGCATAACATAATGCATTCGGGAGAGTTAATGTAGATAAATGGCTAGTTTTAAGAACGGCGGTCGATTTTTTCAAACGTATGAAGGGCACAAGAATTATAAACTTGACAAATTATGCAACATCCACAGACAGCTGTTCTGTCGTCAGTGTTCATGATTAAAACAGTTATGTAAGACTTCAGTGATTAAGTAATTGGTCTTTAATTAATTATACAGATATAAATGAATTGAGACATTAGCAATCCATAGTATCGTATGCATAAATTCGAAAACAATATATAAGAATAAACATCACATTTTATTTTTATACACATACGTATTTGAATGAATTACCAGTATCTAATCGTTGTTTATCAGTAAGTAAAAAAACTCTTATATTTTGGAATAAATTTGACTTGTTGTTGCCCCCAAGTTCTATTTTTTTAAACCAGTTTAGAAAAAAATTGATCAAAACCTGTTCCATATTATAATAACGGTTTAACCTGAATAGATCATCATAATTGCATAAATTAGAAATGGCCCCACAAATTTGACCTTTAAAAGTGTTTTTATGTATGTGTTACTCAACATATCAGAATCCTTCGATACCCCAGGGAGTATTGAAGATACTTATATAAAATTTCAAATACTTGTACAGGGCAATTTTAAAAGTATGCATTACGTTGTATTGTTATCAAGAGGTAAAGGATCAGTTCACTTTTACTGAAAAGAGAGCAAGTATTAGTATTGTTTTTTCTAAAACAAGTACATAATAATCGATAATAAAACTTGATGTACATATTTTGCAATAAGTTTGCAATTTGTCTGTCACTCAATATGTCTTTCTGTTCAATCGCATGTCTGTGTACAAAAACTGATTAAAAAAGAATTAAAGTGCTGAAGGCACTGAAGTTTTTCGCTATTGCATAATCTTAGACGCAACTCAGCTTTCAAAATTATGTTATAGCTTTTTATATCGCAAGTTTGAAATGAACACAACCCATTCAAATTCATAAAGAGTGTATCTTAAAGCACATGTCGAGATGTGTGTGCACTGTTTATCCTCATATTTATATTATAGAGATAACTTAGACAAAATAACAACAATATGTCTCTTTTTTCGCAATTGGTTGCCGCACTGGCAACCATCTTTAGAATTTTGGTTGCCAAGCTAAAGAATAACAAGCATAGAATCATGTACATGTTGTATTATGTGTATCTAATACTTTATTTATTTTCTTTACATTATTGAGCAACAATTTTGCCGACATGACAGACTTTTAATGCATCATGTTTTGTTGTGAGACGAACTCGAATCATTTTCTAGGCCTTATTGATCAACAGTCGCCAATTTGTATTCTATGTTTAATTGGATTGAGTTGTTCAAGCTTTGAAAAGTTGCCCTGCTTTTTATCCCAACTGTAACCAACTTTTGTAATTGAGTTTTCTGACCTTAACTCTATTGGCCCCAGGCTAACAGGCAACCACTAAACCTTTAAGTTATTCATGATGTAAGATCTGACAGTGTATTGAACTCATTCATTTTGCAAGTTTGAAGACATTAAAGGGACCTTTTCACGTTTTGGTAAATTGACAAAATTAAACGATTTAATAATTTAGAGAGTTCTGTTGTTGTCTTTATTTTTTTATACTACGAGGATTGCTTATATAAAGTATAAAATACATCTCTCATGTTATGAGCACGGATGTCCAAGTTGTTAAAACGATATAGTTTAAAATAATAGACTCATTCCGATAACAGGTTTTATGGTCGCGGAATTTATTGATGCGGGAGGCATACCTTGATTGTTTCGTTCTTCCGTTTGTTCCTCATTCTTTTTACACAAACAGGCAAGCAACTCATAACATCAATATTGCTTCCTCCAAAGATTTTATACTTGCATAGATGTTCTTCACAAACACAACGTTGGTGATAGGTCGAATTCGAGACTGCAGCAGTACAACACAACGATGCGCAAATGTACCTTTATTGGTTGTACAAATTGAATTTACCATGAACCATATTAAGGATGTTTATCTCGATGAATACGATGCAACTACTACCGTCATTTAAACGCAGCGGATATTTAAAACTGCGAAAAGTTTCAAAACACTTACAATTATTTGGGACACCATATATTCATGCTTTTACAGTAATGCAATATTTTAATATGTCGATGTCATAGTAACGACTTTTAATAAAATATGTTTAGAATTAAGTAAAAATGGACAAAAACCGATGTATGCATATTCGTATGTAAAACAAAATGTATTCCAAACTGTTGTTGCTATTTTTTATCACTTGACGAGTGTGATTGAAGCGTAGTTAAAGGAAACCCAATGAGGTATTCCCCTAAGAGTATAGGTCTACTTATATAATGTATTTTCATAATATTTCGTCGTTTTCTCAGCTGACTTAGAAATAGTTAATGGTTATTATGACTCCTTTATTACGATGAAAATATATGAGTCAGCTACAAAGATATGATTTACGCAGCTTAATTGTTTAGTGATTGTATGCTTCCGCCGTTAAACCAGATGTTCTTCCACTGACACCATTAACTACATCAGTAAGTGACGTGAAAGTCATGTTTCCCAATTACTATAGTGACATGGTTTCCAATATTGGTATGTTGGTTTTTGTTAAGTAGCGGATTTCCAAGGGTCTTCAAATACTGTATACGTAGTAAATCCATTTGTCATTATATTTTATATAACACAATTCAAAGTGGGTCACACCATTATATATATATATATTTATCACACTTTATAGAGGTTATCTTGATTAAAATAAAAAATTGCATTATAAAGTTTGTTTGGCACAGATTGTCGTAACAATACCATATTGTTCAAACGTGAATTTTAAACCTGGCCATTATAAAATATATAAACACGTATAGTAGGATCTTTAGTTATGGTCTCTTTAAGAAACCACTATGACTAAAATTCACCCTCTGCAGACCGCAGAAGGAAGTTTTGGTAAGTTCTTTAATGCAGAGTAATTGCTGCGCACTTCAACCGTTTGAGAAATGGGATTGTTTTTCTTCACAAAGAAGGTTTAAGAAACATGGTCTATTAATAATGAGAATCGGTCACTTGAAACTAAGATGTCTTAACCCTTAAAGCGCTGGAGCTGAATTTTAAAGGCCTTTGCAAACAGTTTGGATCCAGATGAGACGCCACAGAACGTGGCGTCTCATCTGGATCCAAACTGTTTGCTATTCTGATAGTATTCTTTGAAAAAAATTCGAAGAAAATGCTAATTTTAGAAATTCTGCAGACGACATTTTAGCAGACGACAAATTTCCCAGCATGCAAAGGGTTAAGCACATACGAAACTATACAATCCCATCAATTTGAGTATGTACTTGATAAACAGTTTCTTCTATGAAAACAATTGTCTGCTTTACCACTTGTGTTAGATGATTAATGTTTACACTTAAAAGTAGTATTGTATCACAGAGTGTTCAACACTTTAAAACAATCCCCACTAGATGCTAGGAAAAGTAATTTGCGTCCACTTGCTTATTTTTTCGGTGATGTCATATGTAATCATAGTATGACATGTCACTCCTTTCTACGACTAGACTCAATTGTTATCATTGTAATGCAACGCTTTTGATTCCTCGAAATGAATTTTTCTTTATTCAGGGAAAGGCCTTGCATTTTCGGGACGGTATCATCTACAAAACTGAGAAAGAGAACGATGTTTTCTAAGTTGAATTTGACATTCGGGCAACATTCCATCATTTTAAAGAAATAACAAACGGGGAAATTTCTTGGTGGAAGAGTCTTTATAAAGCCTCAGCTTAAGAACAACAAGAGCTGTCTCCATCGGAAGACATATGCCCCAACAAACGCGTTTTCGAAACCTTAACGGAGATTTCGAAACCTAAACGCGGACCCTAGGTTCAAGGTCAATGTCAAAGGGGAAAAATAGTGTATGCGTATGGAAAGGCCTTGTCCATATATACATGCATACGAAATATAAAGGTTACAACTAAAGCGACATAGAAATTATGCTTCAATTGAACTCCGAGTACTAAAATAAACTCAAACATATTCATGACCGCACTACATTTTCATCCACACGTAACCAAAGGGTGTATCTAAACGAGGTTGTTTTCATTCGTAAATATTGCAGTGACATTGTTTGACGCGAACGTTTATGTTGGAGCCGTTTGACGAAGATGACGCCAACAGTAAACATAAGATTTGTCAGCGAATAGAATTTCCTTTCGGCCCTCATAGTTATATAAAGGCGTTGTTATTGTAAGAATTGAAGAGAATTGTTCCATATCTCATCGATGAATGAATTATCAGGAAAAGTATGGCTTAATTTGGCATAACAGATATTGGCTGTTGTTATAAAGTTTATTGAAGGCATTTATTGCTTTTTGAAAATAATGTTTTGTGATTCTTTAGAACATGATGTCATGCAGACATTTAGACAGTTGTATCCCGTGCATATATTTATGGTATACATAGACTTTTTTCTTCAAGGCCGCTGCGGGTCATAACTATATGTAAATACAAAAATGGTCATCTGTTTGATTTAATAATTCACTGTTTATTTAACAGAGAAATCACTTACATATAAATGCAAATTATTTAAATATTATTACAGATCAGACCGAGCAACCGGCACAACCGACGGTTTGACATTATAAGATTGTATTTTGACAAGTCATGACCAGATTTGGACAAGATAACACGACGGTTTAACATAATAAAACTGTGTTTTGACAAGTCAACATCACATTTGGACAAGGTTACTTTTTGACATAACAAGACTGTGTTTTGACAAGTCAACATCGTATTTGGAAAAGAAAACACGACGGTTTGACATAATAAGATTGTGTTTTGACAAGTCAACATCACATTTGGACAAGATAACACGACGGTTTGACATTATAAGACTGTATTTAGACAAGTCAGCACCACATTCAGACAATATAATGAGACGGTTTGACATAATACGACTGTGTTTTGACAAGACAACAACAGCTATGGACAAGATATCACGACGGTTTGATATAATAAGACACCTTCTAAAGAAAACAGAAAGAAATGTAACAACGTAAGACAGCTATGGCGTTCCATTGTTTATCATGTGTAACAACCATGAGTAACGTACCTATTGATCGATTTAAGGTGGAATGGTCTAATCTTTGACACGGCAGGGTCAGATACATTTGCACTTATAGCACTTATAGCACAAACGT
Organism: Dreissena polymorpha; assembly: GCF_020536995.1. Taxonomy (NCBI): domain Eukaryota; kingdom Metazoa; phylum Mollusca; class Bivalvia; order Myida; family Dreissenidae; genus Dreissena; species Dreissena polymorpha. The sequence continues at coordinate 87,343,688 of NC_068359.1, forward strand.
TATAAATACAATTTAACCATAGAACATGCATACATGATGCACAAATCTTAAGATGATTTACCTTAGAAAAATGCTTTTCAAAACGATATACCACGTTTTTCAATAAGCGCATTGAACTTGTTTGCTGTGAAAACACTATTAAGACTGATGCGCAGTTCGGATTTAATAAAGCTTATTCAACTGATGGTGATATCCATATATTAATGTCGATTGTACAAAAGTATTGATGCGAAAAAAAGTGTGTATGTTACATATGTTAATATGTAAACCTATATTATCGTATGTACCGCAATGCATTATGGTTGATAATATAAAAGTATGTTGTACACGATCAATTGCTGTTATATCCATTGAATAAAAACAGAATTGTTAAAATTTTACAATATTTGTTTAAAAATCTAAGCGATGAACATACCATAATGCAATTGTGTACAAACAAGCGTTCAACGATATTGTGTACAAACAAGCGTTCAACGATATTGTGTACTAACAAGCGTTCAACGATATTGTGTACAAACAAGCGTTCAACGATATTGTGTACAAACAAGCGTTCAACGATATTGTGTACAAACAAGCGTTCAACGATATTGTGTACAAACAAGCGTTCAACGATATTGTGTACAAACAAGCGTTCAACGATATTGTGTACAAACAAGCGTTCAACGATTAATATTTAAGACAAGAATGGATTGGTGAAATAAAAAATAGTTACGTGTAAGATGTATGTAATGTTTGTAAACTTCTTTTGACTATGGATAATATTTTGAGTAACTTCTGCGTCTGTTCTTATTTTTGCAAGATTAAGAGTCGCTGCACACCCGTTGAGAATCCAAACTGGTATATATGATTAAATAATATTCATCGAAACCAACTATTTTGTTTATGTTGTTATGAAGTTGATTTAGAAGACGAATACCGTTTTAAATGTATAAGTCGCTGTTACACTGTGTTAAAAAAATATATGAGCTGTATATTTTACATTTATCCACCTTCATACACATTCCAAAAGTTATTAGTTTTATGTTACAAAGAAGCAATTTCTGATGCAAGTTTATATATCAAAAAAGCTTTAGTTATAAGAAGTCTCTTTTAGAAATACTCTATGATACTTTGTAATAAATTTCATTGTTTTCTTGATCTAACATGTTTTGCCATCGATCTGGTTATTTGGTTTTGTATTCTTAATTGACTATTTTATATATAATTGTATGTTGCTATACCATTTTACGTGGCAGACAATAATGTGTACATGTATTTTTCAGTATGTGTAAGTCTGAATAAACAGTATGTCTGCCTTTCTGTCTCTTAAACGCATTCGCAATATCGATTTCGGGACAGTGTGGGGTAGAATTTACTCTTGATTACCTGTCCCTGACAGTAGGTGGATGAGTAAGGCATCGACCCCAAATCGGCAAACAACAAAAACTTGAGATTTGCAATCATACCAGATCTTTAAGAATTTTAGCATGAATTAGTTAAATCAAGTTCAATAAATAACTGCCTTTTACTATACCGGACAGAATATAAGTAGATAAACGAATGTTAAAGGCAATACACGTTGATAATTTATGACGGTGTGCGTGAACATCGAGTTAAATGAGTCAAATTTAAAACAGTTTGTAACAACGCCTGCTTTTACGGAAAAGAATACCACACCGGTAGAAGCAAATCAAATATAAAGTTTCAGTTTTTTTTTTTCGCACAAACATTTTACTTTTTAGCGCTTCTATATTTAATTGGCACTTACGTTTATAAATATATTAAAATAAAATTACGCTGAGTACATTATTTTTCGTATTGGAAGAGTTTGACATCGATTGAAGCTGACCTCACTAAGTATACTGTTATGTGCCAATATCACGAAGAAACGCACGTCAATATTTTGAATCAACTTTGAATGTTTTTTTCAAATTATTAGATGAGTTTGACCATCCTTCTCAATGTGGTGAATATACAAGTGTGTGTGTTCTAGTTTTGAGCCAAGTGAGTATTGCAGTGTATAATGTGTAATGTTCTAGGTCAGAAATTACGGCACATACTGACTATTCGGTATCTTTTTAACTATCAGACGCTTAACAACATAATACATTAGTCTAACATTTTAGTCATAACTATTTATTATTGACTAATTTCCCTTTAGGTTCACAAGTACAATCCGAAAAAGTAATCATTGCGTGGTGACATAGCTTCAGTTCTATAAAATAAGAAGAAAAAAAGATATAAAAGAAAATAGAATTTATTTAATTGACGACTATATCGTTCTTAAGAAATACATTTAATGTTTATGTTCGAAAGCTCTTGATATAAATGAAGTAGTGTACTTCACTATTCGAGTGTTAAGTCGTAGTGTATACCTCATATGAATGACATGCTAGGAATATATCACACATTCAATGGTGTTAGTACTAGTGTATGACACATTCTTTCTTTCAATGAATAGAAACACCCAAAGCACGAATAAATGGCTAGATAACATTTTCGTTTGAACAGTGACAATAACACTAGATTTGCTGTAATATAATGATTTATCAACATACAGTGAAATAGGTCGAAGGTCCAAGTCTTGATAGGGGCTTGTTCTGCTTGTCTATTTGCATATCCAGAAGCAGGTAATGAGAAAAAGACTCAATATGTTCCTAATGAACGTGTCTCAAGAGTCACAACTGGCTGAATACCTTCAGCTTTTATGGTATGTATCCTAAAAAAGAACATATACACTCGAAATAAACGAATATTTCGTTAAATATTTCGTACAATAAAGTTAACCCATAAATAATCATTGTTCCTAGTAGCAATAGCCAAAATTTCAACGTAAGATGTGGTATGGTAACATAGATTTAATGGGATACAAAATGCTCGTTTTAATGTATAATTTGTGACAATATATAAAATGTGTTTGTCCCGCGCCGATGTTCGTACATTTACGAGCGAATGCGAGATTCGTTTCGGGCAGCATCGAAAGCACGACGTAGTTGTCTTAAATACGTCGTTCTTCCGACGCTGCCTCCAGCCAGTATCGCGTTCGCAAGAAAATTTCGTGGCTTGAAATTCACATGGAATATATTGTGGCGTAAAGAAATAATAACGATCATTTTGTATCTCGTTAAATCAATGTTACTATACCACATTTAGCGTTGACAGTTTTGCTATTGCTATAAGGAACACCGATGATTTATTGGATAACTTTATTGTACGAAATATTTTTTCAAAATATTCGTTTATTTAGAGTATTTATGTGAATTAAAATTTAAGTATTTATGTGACATAAAAGGAAGTATCGCCTGCGAGAAAAATAAAGTTAAGGCGGAAAGCGTCGACCCTGATAAGCCTGTGCAGACTGCCCAGGCTAATCCGGTACGATATTTATCGCGCAGTGAAAAAGCCCAATTTTTACCAGAACGAAGCACAAATAATAACAAGACGTGAATATTTTTTCCAAAAAATGTATTTTATAAGCATGCCATGTTTAAAAATATATACATTTGTTGGTACCTAGTATGTGTTTACCTCTGTGGGGCTCGTTTTACCACCTTTTATGCCATTACATGAAAACATGATACTATTTTGTTGTGTTGGTCACTTCATGACCAATTCATAAACAATTGCCATAATTAGAGTTCTATGTATAAAGTTAATATATAATTTCCGCCTTTACTAGATTTTCGCTAAGAGGCGACTTCCTTGTCACGAAAAATATAAAAAAAACAGCCGGAAGCGTCCTCTAGGACGATCCTCACGCCAGGCTTTAAGATCCGGTTTTTCAAAACGCGGTTCATTTGTGATTTTACAACGACACCGCGAGCATGAAAATTACCAAATGGACAATCGTGTATTGATTCTTTTCAAATTTAAATATTTATGTTTGTGCCTTAATCAACCAAGAACGGAGACTTAGATTTATTGTATATAATTCCGACCGGAAAGATTTGCGGACACGGTTTATGAAGGACCTCATTTTTTGACAAACAAATTTATCAAACAAGATGTGATGAACAATAAAGACCATGATGAATGAATCGAAGAAAAACTGGTACGTTATCGATTTTAAAATGGCCACATGTACGCATTAATGTTAGCAGTTTATAAATTGCAACCGACAGTTTTTTGCCTTTATATTGCCATTAAAATATTTGTGAAGTGATTGTAGATGTCACTTCGACGTGGATGTATTTTAATATTATATTCATTTATCAGGACTTATTTATGTTGTATGTAAAATAAATTAGATTTCAGCGAAAAGCATGTGCAGTCCTCGCAAGCTTTTCAGGGACGACACTTGCCACATATGTCATAAAACCTATTTTCGCATGACGCGGCTTGTATTGCAAGTTAATCTTTTAACGAACATATGTTGTTTTCTGAAGAAATTGTGTACAGGGTAGACATATGCTTGCAATTCTTTGTAGAAGGATTTAATTAAATGAGTTAACATGAGGGAAATTTTCATTTGCATACCTTCTTATATTAATCATGATCTTAGAGTTAATTAGAGTTTTTATAAAATTTATATTATCAAATTACAATTGATAAAAATTGCACCGAATGTAAATGGTTAACCCATCTCATAAATTTACTCCTTGGAAATTCTTTTCGTATGTTCTTGTTTGCTTATGTCATTTGTTTGAAGTGTAATGTGACCTGTTATCGATTTTAAATCGTCGTAGCTGTAAATAATAAATTAGATTTGCAAATATACTTTGTTAATACATCGTAATTTTTAATAAAAACACAAATGGAATTGATCTCAAAATCGAAAGTGCAAGACATTTTCGCATTTTGAGAAACGCGTCAAATCTTGTGATTAATAAACAGTTTGATTGATTCGAGGGCATATCTTATCTTCTTCATGTTACATCATGGTCTTCATAAAGCTTTATTTAACGATTATTTGTTGTCTATAAACTTGTGTTTTTTTAAATTGTCGATTAATAACACAATAGGGAATACTTGCTTCGTTTTAAATTAGGTTTTGATTTTTCTAACTGACAGATGGCGGTATCATTTAACAATCGATTCTCCCCCGCCCCCTCGGCCTAACCTCCCAACTCCACCATATGACCTTTTTGTATATTTGGACCCATGGTGTATAAGATGTTGAATTGAAAAAATCCTCGTTCACTTAATAACAATGGCTGAGAGACTGTGGAACACGGAAATAAACTAGTTAAAATTGAACACCCAAACTTATGGGTGTCATCCTCTAAAAATAGCTAATCTAGCAAAAGAAAACACTTTCAACAATATACATATAATGGGTTGGATACCTTGTGCATAAAAATAATTCTATAATAAAAGTGTTTTTATTTTATGTTTTTGAATTTTTCGTCTTAAGATCATGATAGAACAAACACTTAAACAAACCATCCGAGAGTTCCTGGAGGCATGGGGGGGAATTGCCTGTGGTATAACTCGGACTATGATTTGTTATGAACATGTTCATTTTTACCACCAGTAGTTGATGGTTTTAAAGAAGTACTGGAAAAGGCAGGGAAAAATGCGCTGCGTATCAATTATAATTAAATTTCAATGTCCGGTACCCTTCTTTGTTACGTTTAATACAATGACTGAATTCAACAGAACAGAAACAAACTATACTCAAACAATATTTAACAGTATTGTAAACAGTATTTATGTTACGTGCATTATTATTATTAATATAATAACTAATATATTTAATATATTTAACAATTTACAGCCATACACTGTTTTCCAGCTTTTAATGTAATACCCGCGATACATTTTTTTGGCATATAAGATCTTAACAAAAAGCATATTTTTACGCGTTTTACAGTCACAATTGCTTTACTGCCGCAAGATCATTAAAACATTTAAAAAACAAGGTTGTCGAAGAAGGACGAGGTCTATTGAAATAAACATTCGCGTTTTTTTTTTCGTACCCGACGACCACGCTCTCAACCATCTGGATCTTCCGAAGAATAAAGTATCCCAGTACATTCTCATTTTACTATGTATACAATACTTTTCTTTAAAAATCGCTCTTCGTTTCATTGTTGAAAATAAAAACATCTTACATCTGTAGCATTATTCGCGACGTCGACACAATATATAAAATGCACAATTAAGGCTTTTGTAACGTTGTTTTAAATGTTATTCTGTCTTTATGGTACAGTAATGGTAATAATGCGATGCTTTTGAATTGTATACATTTTTTTTATTTACATAATTTTAAAATATAATTTATGAATTCGGCGAAAAGTCTTAATGTCTCAACAAAAGCTATCTTTCAAGTCAAGCCGAATCTACTTAATACAAAATTTTACGCTCTTTATATACTAAATGGTTGCACTTGGATCGGGTATCTACGACAAACACGTTGATCATGGAAATGACCAACAATATCGAAACATTTTGTTATGAAATGGGTCAACTTTTGTTTGGTTTTCCGCTTGAGTTGATTTTCTTTATTAGAACCAGTTCTCTGACCGCTGGTATGTATGCTCTTTTAGATTCCGACAATGGGGTTTAATTTCATTATGCAAAATTTTCTTACATTTGAAGTCTGCTATACAACAATGCTTTAGGTTCAAATTCGTTAAGCAAAACTGTTTTTACGTTTGGAGTCTGCAATACAACAATGTTTTACATTCGAAATATTCGTCGCAGATGTCGACCCATTTTAATCAATGTGTTACGTTACAAATGCATAAAATCGTGATATACAGAAAAACATAACATGTATTATTTGTCGTTATTTAATGTACATGAAATCGCCATATTAACTGGTTGTTTTTTTAATGTTTTTCCATACCTTAACCGTTTCAAAATAAAACAAGTTTGAACAATATTGAAACCTAAATAAACCGCGTCACAATGCCAGTGTGTATTACCTTACCAGATCGCACAGTAAGGTATATCTTATAAATGCTCTATGATGTGCTTTCGGATAATGAAAAAGCGGTCTCGTTGCGACATCTGAACAATCTCGTATTTCACTTGTTAACTTTATAGTTCGGATAATGGCCTTTTGAGGATACGAGACTCTGAGGCTTTTTAATATATATGTACGTTTATGTAGACTAGACTGCTTTATGATAAGTTTTGCGACGTAATAGTTTAAAGTTGGATTCGAACATATTGTCGTCGTCGTATACGATGTTCAACGTAATTGCGACAAAACAAGTACCGGTACAATTCATTCAAAATAAAATATGGACGTATATTATCGTATGTGTGTGCAAATGTATTTCGAGGTTTATGAGGTCCTCCGAGCCTTCTAGGCTCTATTATGTGAGGAACCGGAGTATGTCCACACACTCCTACCTGTTTAAGCTGTTAGACTCATGAACGATTTGAATATGTCTATTTCCAGCCACTTGTTTTTTGTTTTTTTAATTCAATACATTTTGGTGTGGTATTTTGCTTAGGGTGGAAACCCGCATTGTACGGAGGAAACCCAACCAGCCCTGCATAGCGACCACTAACCGTGTTCCCGAGAGCTGGGAATGGGAAATGAACCCTGGTGGCGTAGGTGAGAGGCGCGTGTACCAAACTTTGCGCCAATCGACAACCCCTTCGAACGTATATTTTTCCTACCATATTATGTATTTAATCCCTAATTACTTTCAGAAAATGGCTGAAGGAGGTATCGGACGTACAGGGTCAGAGTCTGAAAGTAATATCAGACGCAGCAGCCTGTACAGTCGTTTCTCACAGGCAAGTAATCAAACGATGTTTTTATCATATGCAGGTGCTGGGGACCAAAGGGTTGGGATTCGTTTTGCGACATACATCTAAGCACTGCATAAACACCGCAATTTTGTACGGCAAAACTGCTAATGTTTAATCTGTTTAAAGGTCTCTTTTTATACTTTTAAAGTTCACCTATGTTAACTTTTTTGGAATCGGTACAATTAACAAACACAACAAACACATGATATTTTGAGCAAAGACGCACTTGAATACATCGAATGACGTATACAATCTCGTTCTAGTCTACAATAAGAACGTTTTTCCCTCAATTGTTCCTGATCATTACGGATATTTACGTTAGTAGTACGCTGTCACAGGCGTTGAATACTCACACTTAGTTCACGTTGTGAATTACGGCAATTCCTATCCATGAGTTTGTATTTTTAGCAGAAATTACCAATTATTTTAGTAAGAAATATAGATGCTTTTCATAGAAATATATGTTTGGAAAATAAGACGTTAACCGGATTTAACACACGGGTTTTTTGTTATGCTGCTGGTAGCAATTGGTGGGTGTAATGTGCACAACCCTGTTGTAATTTCCTCAAGTAGTTGACCGTTTTTCAAATGTTTCTTGTTTTCGAAGTATTTTTCAGTACCAAAGTTTGGGCTTACTTAATTTAGAAATGTATTTATTTAAATTGTGGTTGAAATTTCGAATCCATGTATCTCGTCACATCTAATTGTGTTATATATGTTTATAAATTGTAAATTCCATATGCTAAATTATATTTTCACACCTAATGATTGAAGAAGTATGTTTAAAAGAGAGCCTCACAGAAACCGTTGTTTTATAATCACTTTTAACGTAAACTTCCTTTTTTGCATTATGCTATTTACAAATACATCAAAGTACAAGGACATGTTTTGGCCCGAGCGTGAAAGAGACCTCACTTTCATTGGCAACACACACTGAAATGACAGTCATCATTTGAAAATATATTTAAGAAAAAGACTAAACTCGAACATTTAAACAATTTTCGGTTAAACTTACACTTTATAAATAATTCATATGTTAAAACTGTTATTTGTTGTTAATATGATATACAACTATTACAACAGGAAGGGTTAAGGTACTAGGCGCCAAAGGCAAATGTTTCCATTCATAGAATGTTAAATCTTGTTCATACAAACGTGTATGAGTATTAGATGATTATTTCCATTTGAAGAAAGATCTCAATCCATGTACTTTAACCCATTTATGCCTAGTGGACTCTCCCATCCTTCAAAATTGGATCAATTTATTTCCAAAAGTAGGGGTGTCTGGTATATTCATTTCTATATTAAGAATATTTCTTACAGAAATTTCTTTAAGCAAACAGCGCAGACCCAGATGAGACGCCGCATTATGCGGCGTCTCATCTGGGTCTACGCTGTTTGCAATGTCTTTTTTTCAGGACGCTAGGCATGAATGGGTTAATTTAAGTCAAAATGAAAAAAAAACTACAATAAGTTTTTCTATAAATGTTATATTGAACACTATTTTAAGGAAATTTCAAGTTTGTTTTTTTTGTGCTAAATACAGTATCAGTAATAAAATGACACGAATTGTCGTAAATACCTGCTTAAAATATAGACTTAACAGGAATGATGGAAGTGGGTCCATGACATAAATTATATATTTAGATGTAATGAATTTTCTATAATATATTTGTTCAAAGTCAAATTTAGAGTAATAAGTATATTTCTTTAATTTAAGCATTGAAAGCATCTCCATAATGACATAAGTTGTGGGTACAGACGATTCTGTATTTCATATCCCTTAAATATGAAAAGTTTGAGAATAACTGTATAAGATGGTCTACGTAATCAAAGACTTTTGACTAATTTTATACGGCAGAAAATAATACGCCGAATCGTCCGAAATTATGTTTCAAACTTGCAGTGCCTACATCATAAATCGCTTATCTCTTTACAATGTCATATCATTACCTGGGCGTGAGCGACTGATTGTTGGTCGACTTTTTAAGCTAAGCTCAAAGATGATTTCTAAATCACTTTATAACATATATACTATTTTATAGAAACATATTTCTCATTTAAAGCCATTTATGAAGAAGTGCCTGTTGACTCTCCGCCTTTCAGTTATGCATACATACAAGTGCGCTTTGAACTTACGTTACTAAATGAAACAACCTAGTATTGAAGTAGTTATGGAATAACTTCATATTCATTTGTTAACATCATAGACTCGGTGTTAAATCTAAACAAGTTTTTTAAAGTAATATTTTAATTTAAATAACAAAAAAGCTTAAATGTTAATATCATACATATATAACTGTAATGGTATAAAATATCAAATTATGTAATATTATTATTAGCATCCATAACATATATCAGATATCAATAACATAAAATAAAAAATATGTGATAAGAGTCAATAATAACATTATGTGTTTGTGTGTTTATCGGCAATCTTATGCAATCCAATATAATTATATTTATTTGACCTAACACAATTATCTTCCAAGTATACAAACATGATGAAGCTATTTATACTCGCAATATTTATGGTAGTAATTAACTATGTAACATGCAATTAAACCATGCATCAAACGACATGAGACTTGATATATTTAAACAAAACTAAACTTGAACTAAAACCATACTTCAACATCATAAGGACATGTGGGTTTGTTGATGCTTATATAGTTTAAATAAAGTGAAATTGCGCATATTTAACCCATTTATGCCTAGCGTCCTGAAAAAAGGACATTGCAAACAGCGTAGACCCAGATGAGACGCCGCATAATGCGGCGTCTCATCTGGGTCTGCGCTGTTTGCTTAAATGAATTTCTTTATGAAATATTCTAAATATAGAAATAAATATACTTGACACCCCTAATTTTGGAAATAAATTGATCCAATTTAGAAGGATGGGCGAGTCCACTGGGCATAAATGGGTTAACTGATTAACAGATCGTGTTATTATGTTTCAAGAATCAGAATGTCGAGAGGCTGTCCTCGGAGATGTGTAGTCTAATGACAACGCTGGGATACGGCGAGGAGATCAGACGGAGGCGCACTGATAACTACAGGGAACGTGATAGACGGATTAATTCAATACAAAATTATTTCACTGCTATCACAGCTGGCAGCAAGGCAGAGGGGCTGACATGCCCTCGAGAAAGTGATTTTGATTGGTTAATTGTTCTAAACGATGTCCTCTGTGTAGAATCTGGCATCAGTCTCCGCACCATACAAGATGACAAATATCTGTTAAGGATTGATACGCGTGCATCCCCAGGTTACTGCAAACTGCTACAAGAGAGAGAAATGCTGAACATGGGCTGGTTGTTTGTGCAGGCTTCTATGTGTGACAATGAATATGGAGAAAAAAATTTAAGTAGTGCTTTATGGATGAAAAATTTACTTTTGGAATTTCGCTTTGTAAATAATATCTTTGGACGGGTTTCATGTGAGATCGCTGGGCCGTCAATACCGGGCATCGATGGGGAAGTTCAATTCGATAGAGTCCTCGCTCTACGCTGCCATTGCAACAGTATTCTGCAAAGATGGGCTGCCAGACCGCGTCATTGGCCGTCAAGAGACATAATTGCGAAGGTCGTATCATTAGGAGCCTATGTAACACCTATAGGATCAAAAGAATCTGAATACAAGCACATGGAGTGGAGAATCTGTTTTAACACCGGTGAGACAGAACTTGTAAATAACCTTACTGACACACAAGCGAAAGTGTATGTTATCCTTAAAATGATCCTTAAAGAAATAATTAAACCTAAAAATAAAGAAATAACATCGTTCGTGTTAAAAAACATTGTATTATGGCAAGCTGAAAAAACTCCACGGACAGAGTTTCTTGCAGGCAGCTTTTTCCACTGGCTGCATGACGGACTGAAAGAGCTCAAGACTGCTATTGAGAACAGACATTTCCGCTATTACATGATTCCGGAGAGAAATTTAATGGCAGCCTGTGGTTTGGATGATGCGCTGCAAAGTAAATGGGTAGCAGATATCACGGACATGATGGAAGAAGGGCCTAAGGTTATACTGAGATTAGAGAAGATACGAAAGGCCATTGTCGCGTCCCCAGAGCCGATGCTGTGGTTTAGCAGGAAGAAAGTGGAGATGGAGTTGCTGACGTTAGAGGTGTATACGAGAATGGGACAATTTAAAACTTTGACGGATTATAACATATTCATAAATGCGATACGTAGACGTAAGTTCGAGATAGTGAGAGAGGTGAAGGTGCGAATGGCCCTGGAGGACAGCAGTTCTCTACATGAACTAAATGATCTGTTGGATGGCAGATTTTCTCCACATGAACTAGAAAATCTATATATGAGACTGCTTACATAACGGTATTTGATTACTCGTGTATCATGACTATAATTATGGCCACATATTCGCTTCAAAAAGACAGTCAGCCGTAAATGGGCGATCGACGTTTTATACGGTATAAGACTTTTAAATATATATGTTATTTTAAAATAAAAGATTGTCCTTGAGAACATAAGAACAAGACTCGTCCGCAAAAAAGAGAAAACAGTGTTTCATTGGTCATTTTTTTAGCAATACATAAGGCTTTTTTATACATAAACACGCAGTTTGTAAATTATGAGCAAATATTATTTAATACGATCGTTAAGATCTATTCAGTTTAACTTTCTTAACTTACGTACAATTAAAGGATGCAGTGTTGGACATGCTTCGGCTTTGACCAGAACTTATCATGTGAAACCCACCATAACCAACGACAGTCATGGATAAAAAAATACTTGTGGTTAAGAATTCGTTAGTCCTCCGTATTATTTAAATTTAAACCTGCAGAAGGTTAAGTTTTCAAGGCTTAATATATTTAATAAGCATAATCATTTTACTTAAATTTTAGAAGAAAGGAGAATATTAAATTAAATAAAATCCATTATAAAAAATAAGTATTAATAGTTAACAAAAACAAGCAATTAATTCAGAATGTATCGATTCTTATTTAAAACATGCCGCTGGTGGATACAAACCTACATTAAATTTGTAAGCTAAAAATGTAGTTTATTAGACTTTCGTTCTTTACCTCTTTATTAAAAGATGTATGAATATTGTGTATCACTTGTAACAAATGTGTGTAGTTTTATATTATTGATAAACATGCTAAAACACTTTTTGTCGATTTATAAAGGAATAGTATTACCTTCAACACGACCGAGACAGACACATATAAACTAATAGTAACGTTATGTATAACTGTAATTGTAGTACCGTAAAACGCAATCGCACTATCAAATACGGGACAGTAATGTAATTATGTATTCTGTATGACATGTCAATGACACCACGTAGATGGGCCATGAAAATGCGAAATTTCGGCGAACAATAACAACCTGCGATTAACAATTATTCCAAATCTCTATGAACTTAAACATTAATTATTTTCAACTAAGCTCAGTTTAAAAAAGTCTTTTAATAATCCGGAAACTATATGTGAAAACTTACGTTCATTTTAGGTAATACGCTTCGATATACTATGATGGTTTGTGTCAACATTGAGATAAACGAGTAAATATTTCATAAAATATTATTTGCTAAACATTACGCAGTGAACAAAGTAAACTATCTCGTCGCATGACCGCCGTCAACAGATTAGTGTGGAAGATATATCCATTATTGATCCAGTAGACCTTTTTTGGAAATTTTCAAATATTTTATAGTGACTTTAAAACCGATTGTAGTACTTATGAACAATTTCATTAATGTGTGAAGTAAGAACACCTATTTATTCGAAACAGTAAGGAATAATCATATAATCAGCAAAAAAGTTGTATAACAAAGTGTGCCTTTCCCTGATTTCAAAGCCGGGTCTTTGTGGAGAAAAATCGGACTCGCTACCACCAGGTAAACCTTAGCTATTATAATAGTTATATGCGTCTTTGATAAGCTAGCGTTCAATGCCATCGATTCCATGTGTCTTCGAGAACTTCTGGTTCTTGCTCCTCATACTTAAAGTACGCCCATACATAATCAAGAACCTCTTTATCCGTTTCAATCTGGGCATTGTAGAGATCTGTGCCGTATTCGCGCAATCGCTTGAGAATGTCGACATCATTGGTGAGTAGGTTTTCGTCCTTGTCGCTGATGTTGTTGCATCTGTTATTCATTTTGACCAATTTTTTAGGTTTTCGAACATTCGGACGAGAATGCATGTCATTCTGTTTGCTTGATCCTTCTGCCTCAAATAAATGTCTGTTAAACCAGTTGTCACGTCCTCCAGCTGAGAGTATATTTGCTTCACCTTCATGCACTTTCCTTCACCCGCAAACAAATCTTTACTTATATTTTAAGAAAGGCGTCTTTGTGTTGGTCTTGATACATAATGTACGGGTATTTCATTCACAGCGATTATACATCTCTGAGGTATGTGAAGTTTGCTGTTAGCTGTTAGCTCTTCATCAGCTGTTTAAAATAGAAATTCATAGCTATGCACTTGGTGTTCGTCAGATGTTAAAAAGCAAACACAGATATACACCAGCTTTTCATAACATAACGAATAGCTATTTACTGGGTATTCGACAGGTTTTCAAATCAAATTGAACAGCTGTACCACAGGTCTTTGTCAGGTATTCAAACGAAAATTAGTGTATGCCGCCAACTTGAGCCGGGCTGTCAAACATCATAATGCATAGCTATGCACTTTGTGTTCGATACGTTTTCAAATTACAATTTAGAGCTGTTAACCAGGTGTTCACCAGGTATTCAAATAAAAAATGGTGATTACCGCCGTATTGAGCAGTTCTTTCAATTAGCGTAACGCATAGCTGTGCAATAGGTGTTTAACAGGAATAATGAAATGTTGTTTGCGGCCGTATAAAGCCGGACTTTTAAGCATCACAATGTATATCTATGCACTGGGGTTCGATAAGTTTTCAAATTAAAATGAAGAGCTGTTCACTAGGTGTTTGCCAGGTATTCAAATAAAAAAATGGTGATTTCCGCCGTATTGAACAGTGCTTTAAATTAGCATAATGCATAGCTGTGCACTGGGTGTTCGATAGGGCTTCAAATTACAAGGAAGAGCTCTTTACCAGATTTCGCCAGGTATTCAAATGATGAAATCTTGTTTACGGCCGTAAAAAACAGGACTTTCAAGCATCACAATGTATAGCTATACACTAGGTGTTCGATACGTTTTCAAAGTACAATGAAGAGATGTTCACCAGGTGTTCGCCAGGTATTCAAGTAAGCAAATGGTAATACCCGCCGTATTGAGCAGTACTTTTATGTCACGTAATGCATAGCTGTGCACTTGGTGTTCGACAGGGTTTTTAATTAAAATGAAGAGCTCTTCACCAGGTGTTCGTCAGGTATTCGAATAATGAAATGTTTTTAGCGACCGTATACAGCCGGAATTTCAAGCATCATAATGCACAGCTATGCAATAGGTTTTCTATATGTTTTGAAATTACAATAAAGAGCTGATAACCAAGTGTTCACCATGGTTTTCAAGTAAACAATGGTGATAACCGCCGTATTAAGCAGTGCTTTCAAGTAGCGTAACGCATAGCTGTGCACTGGGTGTTCGATAGGGTTTAAAATTAAAATGAAGAGCTCTTCACCAGGTGTTCGCCAGGTATTCAAATAAGAAAACGGTAATTGCCGCCGTATTGAGCAGTGCTTTTTACTAGCTTTATGCATAGCTGTGCACTATTTGTTCGATAGGGTTTTTAATTAAAATGAAGAGCTCTTCACCAGGTCTTCGACAGGTATTCAAATAAGAAAATGGTGATTACCGCCGTATTGAACAGTGCTTTTAAAGAGCGTAACGCATAGTTGTGCACTGTGTTCGAAAGGTTTTTTAATTAAAATGAAGAGCTCTTCACCAGATTTTTGCAAGGTATTCGAATAATGAAATGTTGTTTGCGTTCGTATAAAGCCGGACTTTTAAGCATCACAATGCATAGCTATGTACTAGGTGTTGGATACATTTTCAAATTACAATGAAGAGCTGTTCACCAGGTGTTCGCCAAGTGTGACAGGTATTCAAATAAGAAAATGGTGTTTCCTGCCGTCTTTAGCTTGGCTTTAAATTAGCATAATACATAGCTGTGCACTGGGTGTTCGATAAGGTTTCACATTACAATTAAAAGTTCTTCACCAGATCTTCGCCAGGTATTCGAATAGTTAAATTGTGTTTGCGGCCGTAGAAAAGCCGGTCTTTCAAGCATCACAATGCATAGCTATGCGCCAGGTGTTCGATACTTTTTCAAATAAGAAAGTGGTGATTTCCGCCGTATTGAGCAGTGCTTTCATCCATAATAATGCATAGCTATGCACTGGGTGTTCGACAGGGTTTCAAATTACAATGGACAACTCTTCACCAGATTTCGGCCCTAAAAAAGCGGTTTTTCAAGTATCACAATGCATAGCTATACACTAAGTTTCGATACGTTTTCAAATTACAATGAAAAGCTGTTCACAAGGTGTTCGCCAGGTATTCAAATAAGAAAATGGTGATTTCCGCCGTATTTAGCAGTGCTTTCATCCATAATAATGCATAGCTATGCACTGGGTGTTCGACAGGGTTTAAAATTAAAATGAAGAGCTCTTCATCAGACCTTCGAATTCGAATTCATTCGGTATTCGAATGATGAAGTGTTGTTTGCGGCCGTAACAAGCCGGACTTTAAAGCACAAAATATTATTTATCCGTTATGTCTGATCTCTCTAATGCGGAAGCAAATTAATTTATCTGCAAAAACGAGTTTTCCCAGCACAATCTATCTATTAAATATAGACAGGCACGCTGAAAGGAGACGTTGCTTCAGATAAATAGTATTTTCCTCAACAATATTTGTTTTCCAGTCATTTTGGACGCATAATCGGGCGACTGTAACAGCGCCCTCAAACGAATCACATTTGATTCACCAATTCATAAATTGTGGAATTGGTTTCTGTGTTGTGTTACTCTAAATAGCATGATTTGTAACGTACGTTTTATCGAATTCGGGTATTGACGTAGTAAAAAACTATTCATGTTTGCTCTTGATGTTGTTGTGTACAGTTCTAGAATTACATTTACGTAAAAATCATAATATAAATAATAATACTTCTAGGTCTGCAAGTAAACTTCCTACGAACACAATTGCGAACAATAAAGCTATCCAAACTAATAACAGGTTTTGAGCGGGGAATATACTTGTTTTCTCGTTTAAAACATGGCAAAATATGGGAACATTCGTGGCAGGTAAATTTTCATGGCGCTTAAAGTGGAAAAACAGTTTTGGATGAAGGTTTTTGCCGAGTTTGTATGTTAAACGTTGAATACCTTGTTTCATGGCATTGTCTTGTATTTTATAGTAAATTGCTTAAGTTCAAAATGTTGACTAATATTATTTAAATACTCTCCAAAACATATATTACTGAACGAACATCGTTTTTAGTTATTCGCACGAGTGGTCTTTAACCTGACCCGACTGGTGTTACATACAATCCACAGCAAACCTACTATGCACTAGTGCAATATTAAGTTTTATCAAGATTGGTCTCTGCAAACTTAAGATATCGACCGGAAACCAACTGTTTGACGCATATCGTTCACCTTCCCATATTATCCCAATCTAATAAGGTTATATTACACTTACTAATTTGGTATTCCTCCGTAGTCCATTCGAAAATATTGCCTATTTCTGAAGAATTCCTTTTCACTTTGGGTTTAAAAGCGATTAAGCTATCGCACCCATGCTCTCCGTGATTGTTTCCTGAATAATATGTGTGTCTGCAACATATTGGTTCATTTCATTGGTGATTAAGTTGAACGATGAATGTGTGGGATGCGTTTTTTTAAGTCCGGGGCATTTGTCGAAACTCTGTTTACCTGTGGGCGAATTTTATTTTCTTAGAAGTTGAAATACCATATATTTTTACTGCATTTATACAAAGAGGACAAATTAATCTTACTTCCACTTACTTACTTCTTACTGTTTGATATTTAGATAATACAAAAAGATGCTTTGAACGTTGGCAGTTGTATGATGGGACCCTATGGGAAATGGTATAGTGTATTCAATCTTATTACCAGGATTTTCAAATATATTAAAGGGTCCCTTTAACCGGTTAACCAGTTTGACAAAAAAGAAAAGTTCTAAAATACCGTATTTTTTACATGATTAGTTTATAGTGATTAAACTATCACGACTGGTATATTACATTACTTAAAAAAAGTTGTTAAGTTTTCATATTTTCAGTATATTTCGTAATAAAATTTCGCGATGTGAAATCGAAAGTTCACCGCGCAAAATAGGTGACATAACGATATACACGCTATAAATAACGCAAGTATACATATCATTATATATATAATATATAAACAATTCACTACGCATGCACAAATTGCATTCCTGGGTTTTTACGACGTGACGATGATGATCAATCTACTTGCGTTACTTATAGTTAACTGGTAGTTACGTGGTAGACATACCCAGTAAAATTTTATTACCGAATATTATATGTATTACGGTATTTTAAAACTTTCCTTTTTGTCGTTGACCGTTTATCTGGTTGACGGCCCCTTTAAGAAATTGGTTAAAAACCTACGACTGACTTTTTGTACTTACTCGATTTTCGGACAATATAATTCGCCAAATTTGTATCGTTCGACTTTTCAGATAAGTTTTGCTCTCTGATATTCTCAAACATTAAAACCAATCTGTGTTTGTATTCCATCATATAATCAGTACATTACACTGGGTGGGTAAACTTCCATTCAGCACTCGTGTAAATATTTTGAATGACATAGCGCAACCACAAAACCTAACAAAGATAACCTTCAAAGAGCTCTACTGAGCTATATTCTACAAATTGAACCGAGCAAGAATTAAGAACACTTGCTGATATGAGTTGTGTTCTGAGAAAACTGGGCTTAATGCATGTGCGTTAAGTGTCGCCCCCAGATTAGCATGTGCAGTCCGCACAGGTTAATCAGGGACGACACTTTCCGCCTTAACTGGATTTTCATGTAGAAGAGACTTCCTTTAAACGAAAAATATAATAAAAGCCGAAAGTGTCGTCCCTGATTAGCCTGTGCGGACTGCACAGGCTGATCTGGGATGACACTTTACGCACATGCATTAAGCCCAGTTTTCTCAGAACGCGACTGATATAATCTCGAAGTAGTAGCAATAATACTCACGCCGAACATTCACCAATCGAGCCGATTTTACCATCAAGATTTCTCTCAATGATTGTAGATTATTATAGCTAACAGAGTGTGTTATCGAATACGCAAATACCCATGGCGCTGGTGACAACAGCATATAACGGATATTTTATAGTTTTGATGCATGGTTTAGAAATAATAAGTACGTTCCATGCATCTTGTTGGGGGAGATGACGTATGATTGTGGTGAGCAGTTTCTTTTACACTGGTATTAATAATTTTCTAAGTAAATGTATTCCGTATTTTAATGGAAACCAATCAGAGAATTGCAACAGCTACGCACAATAACGGATAATTGATACGACTCTAATTAAAGGGATCTTATCACGGTTTGGTAAATTGACAAAATTGAAAAAAGTTGTTTCAGATTCGCAAATTTTCGTTTTAGTTATGATATTTGTGAGAAAACAGTATTACTGAACATTTACCATAGTCCAATATAGCCAGTATTTGTATCTTTTGACGATTTGAAAACCTAAAAATTATAACGCGTTGCAACGCGAAACGATTTGATAATTATGGGAGTTCTGTTGTTGTCGTTTAAATTTACGAAACTACGAAGATTGCTTATATAAGGTATAAAATACTTTAACAGTGTATACCCGGCGGAATAGCCGAGGGGGCTAATGCGTTTTTACTTCAAACTAATTCCAGGACTCCAGGAGTCGAGCCCTGGTACCGGCTACTTTTTTTTTCTTTTTTTAATTTTATTCTTGATTTTTTACTGGAGCTTTTAAGATGGAATGTTTACATTTATCAATATTAAGCATTTAATGACAAACTTCAAAATATGCCAAAATCTGTGAAAAGGCCCCTAAACAGTAGCCTAAGGGCAACACTAACGTGTCCAACGACGGTACATAAACTCAGCTCATGTAGTCCAAGAAACAACATTTTGCGAATTCTGTTTCGTTATGACAGTCATAGTCGACATTGAAGCATCAAACAGTTACTTCGCCTTAACCGCTTGGCTGCCACAATGTTGAAACGGCTGCCTCAGACTGATCACACCAGTGCAGTTAGCGAATCGTTTGTGCATATGTCTGGCATTTGTTACCAGGTAGTTGCATGAGTTACTCGTTGATACAACATTTCATTTTTTTCTGCTTTGCACACACATTTCTAAAACATAAGCCTTAAATATATTTTGTACCGATTTACACCTCCCTCCTGACCCCAAGTTTTGCATTTAATCTTCCAACGTTGTTACCAATAAAACAACAGAAACATCATCAGGCGATAAATAATATAAAATAAACGATTCCAGATGAGATCATTGCTTGGGTTGCCAATTATTGAATTGGGGATGAGAATGAATTAAAGAGACGCCGAATTATGCATTAGCCATTTCACGTTGAGTCATTTCGTTTAATAGTGGATGACATCGTTTGGTATGGTGTATGTATATGTGTAAATGTATGTGATGAAAGCTATTGGTATATTACCTGAAAATAAAAAGACTAGCGGATGAAAAACTATTATTTATATCATGATATTTTTAACCCTTTCAGTGCGGGCACCGAATTTTGAAGGCCTTTGCAAACAGTTTGGATCCAGATGAGACGCCACAGAACGTGGCGTCTCATCAGGATCCAAACTGTTTGCTATTCTGATAGTATTCTTTGAAAAAAATCAAAGAAAATGCTAATTTTAGAAATTCAGCAGACGACATTTTAGCAGACGACAAATTTCCCAGCATGCAAAGGGTTAAAATTGTGTAAGAGTAAGATTATTCGTTCCATAATCATCAGGACATTTTTTTCATACGATCACAATGTTGCATTTGTACGTCCGTCACAATACAATGTAGTTAAGACTTTCATATTTACCAGTATTCAGCCGAGACGTTTTGGCCATCGTGACTCTCTTGTATTTTTCTAACAGAATTAATACGTTAACCGACATGCGGTTTGTCTTTTTTTGGAAACTGTCCTCGGCTAAAAATACCACGGCAATTATAATACTAATATATCTTCACCAGTTAACGTGTCTCTGCTTTACTCAGCCGAATAATAGCATGTAGGTATTCAAAAAAGGAAAATGGAGCGAAAGCTATGCGAAACCTGGTACGGTAAATTCTTATGTATAATGTTCCTATTCGTAGCCTGTAGGAAGGTTACACAGCAGGCGCAAGTTCTATGCTTGGCGATGTGGAGATATTGTTGCTGTGACTGAATTCATAAATTGTGCAGCCTGTTCGTACTTGTTATATCGTCGATTTTTGCAAGTGGTTGTAAGCCAGAGGCAAATTATGCAACTGAGCGACAACTCAACATGCGTAAGATACGAGACACGGTGTAGATGCAAATTGGTGGCCTCTCTGTCAAAATGCTGCCTTTCTGTTCATTATCGACTGCCTCTCTGCTATATACAAGAAAATGGATGATCGGCATTCACAAAACAGGTAAGAAAATATAAAATTGAAACCCGTATACACATTTGTGCATAATAAGAGGAGGTACATGAGTTGAAGCATATATCCAGCTAGATGTTCACAGTATTCCGCAAGTTCAAACACATATCACAACCTCTATCGAAGATGGAATGATGACGAGGTTGGTGGAACAATCGTAGATACATGCCACTTTGATGACTTTTTATCATAGCTTTTCCCTAATATGTCAAACATCTAGTGTCATTGATAGCATCTTTATAATCAAATCCTTACGTTCAATGTACGCTTTATAGTAATTGTCATCAATTTTACTTTTAAAATGCATACTTTCGCTTTCGTTGTGGCACGGGAAGCCTCTCGATCGGCTCACTTTTCTAACACGGGTAGCCTATCTAGTCGTCGATTGACACTGGCATGGGAACCCTCTCCATTACATTTCTTGTTAATAAACGCCAATATTTGGACAAGTTTTGCAAATTAGATCAAACTAACCCGCTTGATATATCAAAGTTCTCTTCTCGAGTGGACATGACTAATAATAGGCTAGACTTTTACAAAATTGAATCTTGTATTGTGCCCTTTTTTAGCTTTAAATATTTCATTTTTGAATATTTATGAACACAATTTTGTGCTTTTGGCTATTGGCGAAAATTGAAAGATAACATTGATATCAAATGAATAAACGTTGATACCTGGGTCCGGTTTAATGAAAAACTACAAAATCCGACTGTAGTCGGTTGCCTGTGTGGTCGACCGACGCTCGTCGGCCGCCAACTGACCACTCGTCGCGTTAAAGGAGCAAGTTGCCGCGACTGTGGTCGCACGACGGGATGGTCAGTCGACTGCGGTCGTGGTAGTCGCTTTTGTTAGGAAAATTACCACTTCCGCCATGAACATCCGACGGCGAAAATACACGCGAAAAATGGAAGACGAAGACAGCAACGATTCGAGTCAGTGCCATTCGTGGTCCAAAAATGAGATAGATATCCTTTTAGAGCTTGTTATCGAGAACAAAAACCTGCTGGAGGGAAAGCACGGGCCATTGGCGACCGAGGCAAACAAGCGGAAAAGTGGCGAAGATTGTGGCAACCATACACGCGTGTGGGGTGGCGTTGAGGACAGCAGACACATGTAAAAAAGCTACGGGACATAAAGAGGAATGCACTAGACTGACTACTCGTCGCGTTCAAGGTACCAACAGGAGACTCCCAGACAGTCTGAGACGGTACCAAGACCGCATTGACACCTGCAGGAGACTCCCAGACAGTATTCGACGGTGCCAAGACCGTCTGGGCACCAGCAGGATACTCAAAGACGGTCTGCGACGGTGCCAATACCGTCTCGGCACCGGCAGGAGACTTTCAGACAGTATTTGACTGTGCCAGACAGTCCCTCAGACCGGCGGGGCACCTGTAGCAGACCCCCAGACAGTCTGCGACGTTACCAAACGGTCTCTCAGACCGAAGGGGAACCTGCAGGAGACACCCAGACAGTCTGTAACAGTTCCAGACAGTCTCTCACTCCGTCAAAGACTGTTTGGGAATCTCCTGCAGGTGCCCAGACGGTCTTTGCACCGTCGCAGACTGTCTGGGAGTCTCCTGCAGGTGCCCAGACGGTTGGGAGACTGTCTGACACCGTCTGGGAGTCTCCTGCAGGTGCTCGGACGGTCTTGGCACCGTCGCAGACTGTCTGGTAGTCTATTGCAGGTTCCCAGACGTAATTGGCAACATTGCAGACTGTCTGGGAATATCCTGCAGTTGCCTAGACGGTCTTGGCACCGTCGCAGACTTCTTGGAGTCCCTGCAGGTGCCCCACCGGTCAGGGAGACTGTATGGGAATCTCGGGCTGGTGCCCAGACAGTCTTGGCATCGTCGCAGACTGTCTGAGAGTCTCTTGCAAGTACCCCGACGGTCTGGGAGAATTTCTTGCACCGTCTGGGAGTCTCCTGCAGGTGCCCTGACGGTCTTGGCACCATCGCAGACTGTCTGTGAGTCTCCTGCTTGTGCCACGACGGTCTGGTATATTGTCTGGCGACGTGTGCGAGTCTCCTGCCGGCGCCCAGACGGTCTTTCCACCGTCAACGACTGTCTGGGAGTCTCCTGCCGATGCCCCGGCGGTCTTGGAGACCGTCTGGGAGTCTCCTGTAGGTACCAAGACGGTCTTGGCATCGTCGCCGACTGTCTGATGGTCTCTTGCAGGTGCCCCGGAGGTCTAGGAGAGTTTCTGGCACAGTCTGGAATTCTACTACATGTGCCCAGACTTTCTTGGCATCATCGTACACGGTCTGGGAGTGGCCTGCAGGTGCGTCACCGGTCTTGGAAATTGGCACCGTCGCACACTGTCTGGGAATCTCCTGCAGGTGCCTCGCCGGTCATTTAGACTCTCTGGCACTGTCGCAGACTGTCTGGATGTCTTCTACAGGTGCCCAGATGGTCTTGGTACCGTCGCAGACTGTCTTAGAGTCTCCGGCAGTTGCCCAGCTGGTCTGGGAGACGTTCTGAAACCATCGCACACTGTCTGGGATTGTCCTACAGATGCCCAGACGATCTTGGTACCGTCGCAAATTGTCTGGAAGTTTCCTGGCACGGGTTTTGGGTGCCGACAAAGCGTCAAGCGACGAGCAGTCGTGGTGTGAGAGGTGGACTGCGGTCGCTCGACGGTATGTCGAATAACGCGCGGTCGACTGACCACCTTCGCTCTCTATTAAACCCGGTTATCGTCGCACGACGATTATTCGCTGGTAAAACCATAGTCGCCCGACCATGGTCGCTCTCATTAAACCGGTCCCGGGGCTCAGTGAACCAGAGGAAGCAACTAGTCCGAGTAAATGGACAGGGACGTCATGATACTTATTGACTGGTTTATCCACTTGTATAAAACCGTTTTAAAAGGACGTTTTAAAATGGGCCCTTTTGAAAATCTGAGGCTAGCCGGCGACAAGTTACTTGACTTGCACGAGAAAATCCATGAACTCGTGGCATTTTAACGAATCTTTGGTTTTTGCATTATGTCCTGTAAACACGTGGCACCAATATGTGTTCATTATTTCAGCAATTTATCAACGCGATTGTCATTACTGACGGATTTTTACAAGTACATAAAGATGCCACAAATATGTAGCCGATAGCGTTAGTCCAAATAATTACGTTAAAAGTGATATTTACATACTATATTCTGACATTTTAAATTTTTACTATCAAAAATTTTAACACTAGTTAAATACGGAATCCGGATAGTGCCAAATAGATTGTCGCTTGTCGACCTTCATTGTCGACGCACGACATTTAAGCGACGCACAATATAACATTCGACATTTAAACTCGACATGCGACAATCAAGATTTGAGTGTCGCGATACGCGCTGGATTTTAGAAAAACAAAATACTGCAGATAATCTTGACTACACATGGCATATTTCTTTTAACTATTGTGAAACTGACAATTCTGGTGTCAAAATATTCAACTTGAATTTTATGACAGTTTAAATAAATTTATTTAATGATAAAGATAATCATTTTATCATTGCGACGCTTAAAAAACACCATTCCCATTGTTGCGAGGAACGGCTATTCGGCCTAAAATGTAATGGCGAGTGTTCCCATGCCAGTGTCAATCAACGACTTGATAGGCTACCCGTGCCAGAAAAGTGAGCCGATCGAGAGGCGTCCCGTGCCACAACGAAAGCGAAAGTAGGCATTTTTTTAAGTAAAGTTGATGAAAATAACTATATAGCGTACATTGAACGTAAGGATTTGGTCATTAAGATGATATCAATGACACTAGATATTTGACATATTAGGGAAAAGCTATGATTAAAAGTCATCAAAGTGGCATGTATGCACGATTGTTCCACCAACCTCGTCATCATTCCATCTTCGATAGAGGTTGTGATATGTGTTTGGACTTGCGGAATACTGTGAACATTTAGCTGGATATATGCTTCAACTCATGGATCTTCTCTTTTTATGCACAAATGTGTTTACGGGTTTTAATTTTATATTTCCTTACCTGTTTTGTGAATGTCGATCATCCGTTTTCTTGTATATAACAGAGAGGCAGCCTATACTGAACAGAAAGGCAGCCAGAGAGGCCACCGATATGCATATACACCGTGCGGGAGTTGTGTATGAAATTCTCTGATTGTAAACACAACTAACCCCGTTATTCGAAAGGAAAAATACCTCACAGATGTATTGCTAAGGGCGCCTATGAGTCCATCATTAATGCGTTGAAAAATTGTAAGCATTTAGAGTCCGCTCCCATTGAATCGGAGTGTAATATATAACTGGAAGTAGCAATTTGTTTTATATTAGTTGTTTTAATATTTACTGAAAGAATAATGCAATTGACTAGTTTACATATAACAAAAAACTGTCATCTACATTTGAACTTTTTTATTATTACCTAAGTTTACGACAGATATTTAAAATCCCACAAGCAGTTTAATTTTCATTCGCTTACAACGTATTGCAATCATCGATTTTGATTACCTCTAAACTCCTTGTAAGAGACATTTAGCATGTGAGACACTTTTACAATTCAATGTTTAAAATATACGTGTTTTTATTTAAACGAAAAATCATTATGTGACCGTTTTAACCCATTTATGCCTAGTGGACTCTCCCATCCTTCTAAATTGGATCAATTTATTTCCAAAAGTAGGGGTGTCTGGTATATTTATTTCTATATTTAGAATATTTCTTACAGAAATTTCTTTAAGCAGCAAACAGCGCAGACCCAGATGAGACGCCGCATTATGTGGCGTCTCATCTGGGTCTACGCTGTTTGCAATGTCCTTTTTTCAGGACGCTAGGCATGAATGGGTTAAATTAACTAAAACTTTTACATGTTTGCACAACTAATTCTATATTTCACAATATTCATTTCTCACATGCAGTATGACAAAGCTGGGCTGTATTTATAACAGTAGGAATACGGAAGTCGTAGGACAACATTACTGTATATGCATTTTTCTTCTTATGTAGCGCCAGGAATATCCACATAATCGATCAAAGTCTCTGTTTTCCGCGTAATATTCTACAATCATAGCGAAAAGTGTTCATTGTTAATACGGTTCCAATGATGTGTGTGTAAGTTGTATTCTGGGAAACGCGTTTTCTTCTGTTTTGATTGGAGTGAAGGATTTTCTGGTATTTATTCGCAGTGTAGATCACAGCTTAACATCATTTGTTATCTCAAACGTTGAGAAGTGATGGCATGCGAAAGCTTTACACCCCAGTCGTGCTTAAAATATGTGTCTCTCATTTCATCAAACAGTGCGTTTTGTGTTTGCTTATAGATAAGTCTTAGTTTTCGCCAGTCATATAAACATGAACACATATTGTTGACTTGCAATATATTAAGTGCGGAGAAAGGACTAACACGTTCGGTCCAATCAATGTAAATGAGACCATTTATTGGATAATCCGAAAAATATGTAAGTAGTTTAAATCGAGCAGTCATTTTTATTTAGTCTCAAAGCATAACTATATAATCAATGGTGGTGGTACCGAGACCTCTGAAGTTTATCACAAGAGCGGACATTAGTTGTCCTTTTAAACATCGCATGATTGGCAGATAGTTATACATCAGAGGTACAGAACATGCTCTGCGTGGGACTAATCTATGGCCAGGGTCAGCTAAGGTCATGATTAGAATCCAGATAACTGAGTTTGTCTTTGTAAATATACTTTATGAAGAACATAGCGGTTTGTTGCGCAGATCATTTATTTGTCAGTGACTTTTTCATAATGTGTAGCGCTTTTTTAGCATGAATTTAGTAACCGTTTTTTTAAGGTAAAATAAATGTACGTGAAATATTCTATTTTTAAATTTGCATTAGTCAAATCAGTTTTAAAACAACATTTTGAACATTATTGTTAACAAATACAGCGATTAATATATATAACGCCAAATTATATAATTTATTGTGATGGCTTTGGTGTTCAAACGCGGCTTTTAAATTCAGGATTATTGAAACTCCGTGATCATTATCAGGAGTGAAATTATGGTTTACCTTCCGCTAGTGTAATTATTTCAGGTAAGTGACCAATTGCCTTCACTACTGTTCATATACAAAATACCATATTAGACGTAAGGCAATCAACATAAAACATGGTTCAAACGGATGTTACCGCCTCGGTTTGTGTTATGATATTTAAAAGGTTTAATTTCCCAAGCTTTGCGTTGACAGTTCCAAGATATCAGCTTGAATCGTTTAACTAGTGTTTTGCGTCCTATTATATTGCCTTTATCGTCCAAATTTATAGGACGACGGTAACAAGAATTACTGATATTTATGATGTTGCATTATTAGTTGTTCGCTTGCGGACAACTAATGTTAGTAGGGTGAGTTGCAAGTCGGTCTGCTTTTCACTAGGCTAAGAACAATAACCACCGCATCTGCCTGTTTATACTTCACCACTGATACACTGCAGACAGTGAGTGTGTGTATGTATGTAATCAATAATGTTTAACAGCTTGATTAATGTCAAATAAGTGGTTTACCAGATTAGCCTGTGCAAACTGATTAGCCTGTGCAATGCGCACAAGTTAATCAAGAATGACACTTTCTGATTGTATTGTGTTTTTTGTTAAAAGAGAGTTTGTGGTACTGGGATCACATTTAATGCATATGCATTAAGCCCTGTTTTCCCAAAATGAAACTTAAATTATCTTTGCTATGAATGATTTGAAGAAAAAAAAGTGATAATAACTTCTAAGTAACCAGGCTGACAAGGCAAATAAACAAAAACACTTTTAAATCAAATAAACAACCAATGAGTTCTAAATTTTTACCTTGTGGCATTTTTTAGTAAACATCTAAAAGGGACCTTCTCACAGTTTGTTATTAAATGCTTAAAATGTATACATGTAAATATTGAATCTTTAAAGCTCCATTAAAAACAAAAAACAATAGTAAAATTAAAGAAACGAAAAAAGTTACCCTCAATTGGGCTCGAACCACTGACCCCTTGTAAAAAGATGTATCGTTTAGACGACTCGGCCATCCGTGCTCATACAATGAGAGATGTATTTTATACCTTATATAAGCAATCCTCGTGGTATGAAAAAATGTAACGACATTAACAGAACTTTCCAAATTATTAAATCGTTTAATTTTGTCAATTTATTAAAACGTTAAAAGGTCCCTTTGATGTCTTCAGACTTGCAAATTGAATGAGTTCAATACAAACTCAATTTCAAAAGTTGGTAACAGTTGTGCTAAAAAAAGGATCAATTAGGACTAGGAAAAAAATCAATTCCGGCCTACAACAAGACATGATGCATTAAAAGTATGTCATGTCGGCAAACTTGTTGCTCAATAATTTTAAAAAAATAGATAAAGTATAACATTCACATAACAAAACATGTACATGATTCTAGGCTTGTTATTCTTCAGCAAGGCAACTAAAATTCTAAAGATGGTTGCCAGTGCAGCAACCAATTGCGAAAAAAGAGACATATTGTTGTAATTGTGGCTAAGTTATCTCTATAACATAAATATGAGGATAAACGTGCACACACATCTCGACCTGTGCTTTAAGACACACTTTTTATAAATTTAAATGGGTTGTGTTCATTTTAAACTTGCGATATAAAAATCTATAACATAATTTTGAAAACTGAGTTGCGTCTAAGATTATGCAATAGCAAACAACGTCAGTGCCTTCAGCGCTTTGATTATTATATTGGGACAGTAAATGCACATTTTTTTAGTTTACACCGGTCTAAACTGTGTTTAAGGATTGGAAGTTTAACAGATATATGTTTGCATATCAGAAGAAACAATCATACTGGTAGTTAAATTGTGGTGATTTTTAACCTACCACCGTTCTTTACTTACGTTCATTTTTCTTTGGGTAAATTGTTCCTTTTAGTTAATATATTAAAAGCGTCCATTGATTTCCGGTAAGCATTGTTGACGTTAAATTCATTGTTGAAAATTTGCCTAGAAATTTATCGTTGTATGTCGTTGTATGTTGTTTTTATATCCATTTGTTTAATAAATGTTTATTCTGTTGATAAAGACCAGAATCTCATTATTATGCTTTATAATTAAGTCAAACCACTATTACGTAGATCTCAACTGTATCACTATGGAAATGTCCGAGTAACGCCGCATGAGCAGATAGTATAAAAGCGCGCGTTTCTTCTATGAAAAGTCAGTTGTACTGCCGACTTCGTCGAGTTAACATCGCGAAATTAGGTAATTAAATTATATTATTAACATACATTAGGGACTTTGGGCACATAGAGACTGGCTATCCTCTTCAAACGTTCTGAGAGCCTTGAAGTTGGATTCCTACCCCTCAGCAGCCCGGGTCGCTAATAGTTGATATATAAGTCACATACCTTCACACAACACTACAAGGCTCCATACCTAGGGTAACGAGTCACACAGACTCGGAGTCATAACGAAGTGTTCCGAGACATAGGTCTCCATACATAGTCTCGAGGTCATAGGTCTCCATACATAGCTCCGAGACATAGGTCTCCATACATAGTCTCGAGGACATAGGTCTCCATACATAGACCCGAGGTCATAAGCGTAAATAGTGGGGTTCGAGGTCATATGAATATAGCAATTGATTACATTTGATTTACTGTTCCAAACCAATTATTATATTAATAACCAATCATAAAGCAAGGTAGCTTGAGGAAAATTATATACTATTGTATTGTGCTTTGGGTTATTGTCTGAACCATACTATAAAGACCGACGCTCGGTCGAAGACACGTTACAAAACTTGGTGGCAGCGGTGGGATAGCAGGATATCAGACCGTTATCCGTTACCTACAGCAACAGTATGGCGTCAGGCGGAGACCGAGAGCTCGATGCGTTGTATGAAGAGCTAGAGCAACTTCGAATACAAAACCAGAGACTCAGACTAGAAAGTGAGATCTCCGGGCTACAGCTAGAAATGGATAACATGGACACAGGGTCGACCGACCGCAAAAGACTGTCTCGAGGGGCAGGTATGAAACAAGAATCGTCAAGCCCATGTTTCTCAGAACACACTCGAGCACCAGACCCGAAATATGCTGAAGATACCCCGAAGTATGTGACCAAAAGACGGAGTACATCGCGACCCCCAGTCGGAGACCCCGAGCAAGGAGCGTACCGCTATAATGAGACCTGCGACATATGATGGTTCGGGGTCCTGGTCCGATTATAAAGCACATTTCGATGCTTGTTCAGAATTAAACAGATGGACTGAAAAAGAGAAGGGCCTGTACCTTGCCGTATCGTTGAGAGGTCAGGCACAGGGTGTATTTGGGAATTTGTCCAAACACTGCAATGACTATACAGAGCTTGTGATAGCTTTGCAAGAAAGGTTTCAGCCGCCCAATCAAACAGAATTGTACCGGGTGCAGCTTCGAGAACGAAAACAGCGTGCATCGGAAAACCTGTCAGAACTAGCGCAGGACATCAGAAGGCTGACAAATTTGGCTTACCCTACTGCCCCAGCCGATGTTAGAGAAACCCTTGCAAAAGAGCAATTTTTAGATTCGCTACATAGCGTAGAGTTGAGGATACGCACCAAACAGGCTAGACCATCGAGTCTGAATGATGCTGTGCGTCATGCAGTCGAAATGGAAGCCTACTACAAAGCTGAGCAAAAGCACCTTGCCTCAAGTCAGGTGCTGACAACAAGTACTGCGGAGGGCGATAGCCAGATCAAACATCAGAACGACCTCAAGTCCTTGCAGTCTGCAATTCAACAGTTACTAAACGAGTTTCGTGAGTGGAAACGACAAAGTAATAGTGCCACGAGATCATTTCAACCTAGGATTACGAGCTCAGATAGACCACGGAATAACTTCCGAACACCTAGATGGAACCCAAGGCGCACTAATGTTCCCAGGCATAATAATAGTCAAAGGTCAAATACGAATGCGTCACATAAAATGGACCGAAGTACAGGTGACAAGGGTGGTGAAGTTAAGAAATCCACTTTCAATGGGGCCGGCTTATTCTTCGTAACAGCACACATCGATGGTTCTGCTGTAAGCTGTCTAATAGACACAGGAGCTACACTTTCGCTGATGTCAACACATACCTGGAATTTGAACCGTGGAAAATGTTCCGAACTCAACAGTTTTGACAAGGACATTATCGCAGCATGTGGAACGCCGCTTGCTATCAAAGGTCAAACTACAGTAGACCTACGCGTTAATGGGAAAACATACCCGATCACGACGGTAATAGCAGACATTGATGGAGAAATCATGCTAGGTCTTGACTTTTTCAAGCAGTATCAGTGTCATATTGACTTGGCATCAGAGCAGATACTAATTAATGGAGACAGGTGTTCTATCAAAAGCAAAGGAGCTTCAGGATGCGCGGGTAGTACACCAGCGTCGTTTGATTTTAAGATAGAGCATAGACCACGTTGGTTGCATGGAAATGCTGATGATCTAAATTGGAGGCAATTTAGACAGTGCGGTGAATATTGTCCTGACACAAGAGATGTAAAACCTACAGTGGATATCATCGAACAGAGGAAACCCCAGGATGCTGATATAATATTAGATATTGTCTCAGCTCAGAACGCTGACGCAGATGTTTCACGTCTGAAGCAGTGGATCCTGGATAATGCACGACCAAATAATGCTGACGTTGCAAAATGCAGTCTTTTCCTCAAGACACTACTTAATCAATGGGAGCGTCTCGAAGTTAGAGATGACTTAGTAGTGCGGAAATGGGATGTGTTTGGGACCAATATTGTGTATTGGCAGGTCATCGTTCCGTTCAAACAAAGGCGAGTTGTGTTGAAAAACATGCATGGTATCAAGGCACCAGGACACTTTGGTATTAAGAAAACTTTTGAAAAGATTAGACAAAGATATTACTGGCCTGGACTTCGACATGATGTGAAAATCTATGTGAGCGCTTGTGACGTTTGTGCTAAACGCATGAGTCCTGCTCGATCAAAAAGGAGGACCATGGCGAAAACGAAGACTACCGCAAGTACTAGCACCTCGTTTTCAGTATGCAAAAAGGATGTACCGGTTACGGTTAGCTTCCGAGACCATATTATGACGTGTACCTTGAAGAGACTCGCATGCAAGACGTGCGGAGTGAACTTCAAGAAGGTCGTATACCTTAAACGACATTATGCCCGAACGGGGCACGATAAAGTCTCGCAAGGCAGTGACAAGGGATGTTGTTATGAGTCTGCCAGTGCTTGCGCGAATGCAGTGAATGATAAGGAAGATCAAGGCGAAAGTGACTGGGATTCCGATCCCGAGGTCAGTGTGGACGAGAAGGGCTCTTCTTCAGACGAAGATAGTGACTTCGAGTTAGGTAGGACTGTTAGAAAGAGAACGGCTCCCACTCCTGTTCAAGCGCCGGTCAAGCGAGCCAAAGGTTCGGAGTCTGAACATCCTGGACCCAGTTGTCAAGTCAAAATCCTTGATGAACAGTGTAGAGGCGTTGATAAGGTAGAGACTGGGAAGTGGTTGCGCAGTAGCGGCGTTCGAGCGGATTACAAACCGAAGGGAGAGAATGCCGTTAAAGTCGACTGTGTTGTCCAAATGAACAAGAGTACGCAGGATGCAGTAATCGTTGCTGAAAGGGGGACACAGACACGAGACACCGTGCAAATGCTAAATGAATGTCAGTGCAACAAATTGCACAAGTGCAATTTTTGTGGAATATATTTCGAGGATATGGCCATGTACTTCATCCACCAGGATTGCCATACCAATGGACAGCCTTGGAGGTGTAATGTGTGCGGACACACATGTAATGACAGGCAGTCATTCTTCATTCATGTCACAATGCAACACAGTGCTTAGACTGTGAAATATGATTGTTTTATTTTCTGTTAATCATTGACAATTAGGTAAAGTGCATATTACTGTTACAGAGTATTGAAGAGTATCATGTTTTGTTAATTTTTGGTGTTCTTTTAAGACTGCTTTGATTTGCCATGTTATGTTGTTTAAGAAAAACAAAATATATATATATAAATACATGAATAAGCGGGACGCTTAAAATCGGAGGCGTGGGTAATGTGGTGATTTTTAACCTACCACCGTTCTTTACTTACGTTCATTTTTCTTTGGGTAAATTGTTCCTTTTAGTTAATATATTAAAAGCGTCCATTGATTTCCGGTAAGCATTGTTGACGTTTAATTCATTGTTGAAAATATGCCTAGAAATTTATCGTTGTATGTCGTTGTATGTTGTTTTTATATCCATTTGTTTAATAAATGTTTATTCTGTTGATAAAGACCAGAATCTCATTATTATGCTTTATAATTAAGTCAAACCACTATTACGTAGATCTCAACTGTATCACTATGGAAATGTCCGAGTAACGCCGCATGAGCAGATAGTATAAAAGCGCGCGTTTCTTCTATGAAAAGTCAGTTGTACTGCCGACTTCGTCGAGTTAACATCGCGAAATTAGGTAATTAAATTATATTATTAACATACATTAGGGACTTTGGGCACATAGAGACTGGCTATCCTCTTCAAACGTTCTGAGAGCCTTGAAGTTGGATTCCTACCCCTCAGCAGCCCGGGTCGCTAATAGTTGATATATAAGTCACATACCTTCACACAACACTACAAGGCTCCATACCTAGGGTAACGAGTCACACAGACTCGGAGTCATAACGAAGTGTTCCGAGACATAGGTCTCCATACATAGTCTCGAGGTCATAGGTCTCCATACATAGCTCCGAGACATAGGTCTCCATACATAGTCTCGAGGACATAGGTCTCCATACATAGACCCGAGGTCATAAGCGTAAATAGTGGGGTTCGAGGTCATATGAATATAGCAATTGATTACATTTGATTTACTGTTCCAAACCAATTATTATATTAATAACCAATCATAAAGCAAGGTAGCTTGAGGAAAATTATATACTATTGTATTGTGCTTTGGGTTATTGTCTGAACCATACTATAAAGACCGACGCTCGGTCGAAGACACGTTACAAAATGTGTTGTCAACGAGTCAGTAGCTGGTTCAATCTATCTGGCAATACATGTATACATGTACACTGAAGTGGTGTGATCGGATTGATGCAGCTGTTTGTCTTTTATGGCAGCCAAGCGTTCATTGCGAATAGTCGTTGTCATTCTTCAATGTCGGCTCTGTCTATCATAGCGAAGCATAATTGGAAATTCGTTGAATTGTTCACCAACGTGAGCATGGTTTAGATCGAGAAATATAGTGTCACCACAATTTGACCGTCATGAGACATATACATGTTACCCTACTGTTGTATCAGAGTCTTCAAATTCTCTGATGAGTTTCAGTTTGGATTTCGGAGTCAATTAACTTGGGAATTTATCAATACCAGTGTATATGGAACTTCTCTTAACAATGAGGTATGCCACTTATTTCAAATTCATGAATTATAAATCGCTAGAACAATAAATCACAAGTGTCAGTTGATCATATGCCATAAACTTATATCTGTATTTCTGTAAAAATAAAATAAACTGAACATTGTTTATATATTATGTTTAAACTTCAAGTAGATCTTTGGTGTTTGTCCCAAATTGAGAAAGCGATTCCAAAAGATAAAGGTAGAACTATTTGTAAGATCAATCAAACGTACATTACATAGCATCAACTCCCACAAGAGATGCATTAAACGTACTTTCTATGACTTAATCATTTAACAAACCTACCTTAATTCAAAAACATGTGCAAATTATGTGGTAAATCTTTTACCCTTATACGTTTATTATAAACAAATATGTATGTTCAAAGAAAAGGTTTTAGAAGCATGTTTTTCACATATTTATTTATTTAGTATATGTCTTTTTTATTTATTGATTCATTTATATATGCATTATTCTTTTATTTATTTTTATTTATTTTTATGTTCTGGTTATGATATTGAGTTTATACGGGCGGTTGAACGAAAGGCATCAAACAGGTGATTTCCGTCCAATATATTTAGTTTGCATAGAACAATTTTAAAGGAACTTGATATTGCACTCGCACATAGTAAATTTGCTTTGGGTCGTATGTTACACCAGTCGGGTGAAGGTTACGGTCACTGCTGCGAAAAAAGAAGAAAAGCGGCTTCTGTTTTATAATATGTGTTTTGATACAGTAATTGCTATTTAATTGTGTACTTATGCAAATTACTAAAAAAAAAACATGACAACGCCATTAAACCAAGTATCCATCTTTTAACATATGTATTGTATTTAATTTAAATAATCCATATGCAATTTAATTTTTAAATACTTATTTCACGAACAAATATAGTATAAATGTGCATAGCATATACAATAACAACTGAGTCAAATTGTTCCAAAAAAGAATAAGAACGAAAGATCAAGATCTTATAGGGTACTTCTCCGTACGCAGTAATTGCAACTAGTGTGTAACATTTAGGTAGCGGACATGTTTTTAACAATACAATATACCAAACAGAGTTAAGCAATTTGCGTAGATGTATGTTAAATAGAAAGAAAGAGTAGGTTAATCATGGTAGATGAGATAGATGTGAAGACACATCAGACAGAAGAAACAACAAGGACAAAACTTTGCAATTGAAAGTGAGGTCTGCAAGTAATCTCCATACCCACTCAATTTCAGCAAATTAAAGTCAATTCAAACTACATTCTTTTTGCTAGCAATCTTCACAAATAATGTCTGTGAAGTATCTCCATCCATACTTATATTATCGAGCGAAATAGTTTTCTATTTTTAGTAACACTAAACGTAACATTAACCAGACTGGCCTTAAATGCAAGCTCAAGTTTGGTATGCAGGTTAACTACCCAAGCACACAATTTATTATTTCCGTATAAAACATCCTTCAAAATTATGAGTTGGAACGGGTGTTCTATAATAGTAACAGTGACATTGACCGACTAATAAGAACCAGAATCCCAAGCTGGGTCGCCATACAAGCTTGCTGTATTCAAAGTGTCATTCACGTCGGTTAATGCAAACTAAAGCTATTAATAGAAAACCAACTACTAGTATTGAAGACCAGACAAAATGAAATTGGAAATTGTTGGATAATTCAAGGGAATTCACAAGTGTTTCGTAAAGGTGTACTGGTTTTAAAACATGGATGAGATAATACACCCACACCAAGTTGCACGATGATCCGTTGTTAATTTTTAAAGAATTAAACGGCATTTATTCAAATGTGCGATCGGGCTTGTTATCGAACTTGGCCGAGAAATTCTATCCTTAAACATTATTAGTTGTATTTAAGTCCACTGGGCGCCTCCAATGAACGGCCCTTCCGCAACGAATGTTACATATTACACCCTTTTTAACGAGCGAATAAGTATAGTCTCCGCTCAAGAAATTTAAGTAGTTTGGATAGATTAATTGTTTGCGCGTAGGTAGTTTATATGCAATAAGTGTTAAAGAATTAGATAACGTTTACAACATCGCACTGTGGCGTTTCAATACCTCTTGTTTCTTTTAAACTTATGCATGTAAATTTAACTTCAAAATAGCATACATATCATGGCACACATTGCGTACATCAAGTGTTATGTGTTTCAATTATAATTTACAATATTTAAATAATGTTAAATTTGCAGCGAGTTTCGAGTAAAATATAGGTGAATAACATTTGCATTCACTACGTTGCTAGTGATATTAAATAGAAGAAAACCGATAAAATGTAAGACTTTGAATTTGAATTTTACGTTAGTGTAATACTACCACAAAACAAAACGACATCAAAAGCAAATATCGATTGTGTTTTTTATAACTATTACAAAACACGAAACCTATAAGTACAAACCTCTTAAATAAAGCTGTTTAGAGTAATACAAAAGAGAAGCCAATTCACAAAGAATTTACACATTAAATGTTGTTCGTTTAATGCGCACTAAAGGTCTGCCGATGATACGTCCAATGTGATTGGAAAATAAATGGCAAACGACGCTTGTCCGGAGAAACGTCTTCTTTCATCGGGTCATTTCTGGTACTTCATAAACATTAAACGATTATGCTGGGTAAAACTCAGATCTCTTGTTCAGATGTCTTAATTGGCTCTCGCACTAGAAACATCAGCAAAAACGGATGTTGAATATTCTAACTGACATTCTGGGCTTGTCTTCGACAAAATCAATGGGTGTTCCCAACAAGGATAATATCATTATTGTATTGAATGCAGAGGTCAATAAATTTGTCCTTCACGCTTTTAAATTAATCAATACAGATAGTTATCATTCAATAAACTTTCAGTTAGTTATAGATGTCCATGTGATTTCTTTAAAAGCTTAGGTCACCAGAAATACAATTGGGGAAAAGATAAAAATTGACATTTAAAAGCTCTGATACGGCTCAAAAATGAAAACATATAGCACGATACGCGTTTTATACCATATTGTGTAAAGGAACTGTATAAATGCTTGAGAGCCATCTTGAAAAGTAATTAAAAAAATTGCATATCAACAATCATGTTGGATTTAATTCGCAAGCCAATTGTATGATTGTTTGAAAAAATGCTAGAAAGGCTAAGTACTTTTGTTTTAATTTGGAATTGTAAATTAACTTACCGCTGCGACCGCTGACTATCTGAAATGTCGGCCTGAATTATACTGGTGGAAACATAAGTATGGACGCACTTTATTAGAAGTCTGTTTATGTTATTTATTTTGGATAAACGTGCAAATGGTTTATAGAGCCGTGTGTAAATGGGATTTGGATCTAATATAACAAAACAAAAACGAAACTGAAGAAAAGTTCAATATACTTCCTATTGTCAAACACGATTTTGGAAGCCACTTGTTCACAATTCAGAAATAAAAATCGATAGAAATAGATTTTAAAACAGAATGCGTGCATTATAATGAACCAATAAAATAGCACTCCTTACTAAGGAAAATGTTTAAAAAATATGTTCTTTTGTTTCTAAACCGTAATTGAAATCGGAATTACAATAATGAGTGTGTATCGTTTTGATTAACAATACAGAAAACCGCCCAGTACCGACAAAACGTTTAATCTAAAATTTCGAAATCTTGAATGGAGTACTGGTAGTGTGTGAGCATTTATTTCCAGGCTTGGAACCCAAGGGCAGGCTTTTGTGTGAGTCTTTGCTTGTTCCGTGTAATTAAAAAATTTCAAAACTATTCCAAATTATACAGTTTTTATCGTCATTTTATTTTATGACATTTCTAATACTCAAATCTTTTCGCGAGTCCATTGACCTATATAACGAATCGTTATATTAACATTTGATTTATATTTATTGTGTCCCTTCCAATTTCACTTGTCTCGAGATATTAGCTAAGAAAATTAATCTAAACAACTATTATCGAGCTTTTTTGTTATAATACATGACGCACTGTAATAATACGATTAATAAATACGATAATATTTTGAA
This sequence comes from Dreissena polymorpha, assembly GCF_020536995.1. Lineage (NCBI taxonomy): Eukaryota > Metazoa > Mollusca > Bivalvia > Myida > Dreissenidae > Dreissena > Dreissena polymorpha. Next base: position 87,382,304 of record NC_068359.1, read on the forward strand.
CAGAAGCTGCTATACGACACAATCTTAAATGCGTAAGTACCACGAATCTAGTAATATGTAAGTTTACTTTTCTTCTCATTAATTGTTACAATTTCGAAACATACAGGCGCATAGTGTATACGTTATTTAGTTTTCGTAAATGTTATTTGAAGCTTAACATTCTACATAGTGGTGTAAACAATATGTCATTGTGTTATTTTGAAATAAGGCATCGACATTACTTGAAGAAATCAATTTCCTTTTCATTGTGCAGGTTCATATAAACGTGTACGCTTGTTTATTAACAAAAGAATTAAGTAAGTATTTCAAACATAAACGAATCATCAATATTTAGTGATAGACATGTATTGGCCACGCTCTGTAAAATCCGGACATGATGCATTCCAGAAAAGTCTTGTCCCAGATTAGCTTGGGCAGACCGCATAGTCTAATCAGGGACGATTTTCACTTTAATGGAATTTTTCGTGTCATGGCAGTCTATTCCAAATGAAAATCCAGTTCAGGCTCATAGGAACGTCCCTTAGACTGTGCATCGTGGTAGCTTTTGTATCGTTGGTATAAATTTTCTACTCGAATAAATTGAATTTCAACGTATGAATATGTTATTTATTTCCCGAACTCGTATTTTGTATGCTCAATAACATTACATGTATGCATTTTCTAAGTCAACCGCCTTGGTCATTAAAACAATGAAAAATAAATGGAATTGTTATGTCGAGCTGCCGTATCCCCAGTTGGCTAATGTGCACAATCTTGTTCCCAGTTAGTATTGCTGTTTACTCCGTTAATGTGTCTTTGAAGGAGTAAGTTTATTCGTTCCATTAAGATCGCGGTATTTTATTGAATGATATTATCAAAAAGGGTTCATGTCTTCGTACGTCAAAATACTCATCACTTTCATATTTGACAGTTTTCAGCCGATACGTATAGACCACCGTGCCTCTTTTGTTTATTTGTATTTTTTCAACAGAATTAAAACGTAAACCGTCAAGCGGTTTGTATTTTCTGGAAACTGATCTAAGCTAAAAATAACACGGCAAATATAATACTAATATATATGCACCAGCTTACGTGTTTCTGCCTCAATCAGCAGAAAGATAGCATGTAGGTATTCAAGGAAGGAAAATGGAGCGAAAGCTGTGCGCCCTGGTGCGGTAAATTCTTATTTAGAATGTTCCTATTGATATCATTCGCAGCTTGTCGGAAGGTTACACAGCAATCGTAAGTTATATGCTTTGCGAGGTGGAGAGTTGTTTGCTCTGGCTCATATGAAGCCTGTTCGTACCTGTTCTAAGGTCGATTTTTGCAAGTGGTTGTACGCCAGAGCCAAATTATGCAACCGAGCGACAACTAAGCATGCGTCAGATACGAGAGTTGTGCATGGAATTCTCTGATTGTAAACACAGCAAACTCCATTATTCATAACGAACAACACCTCACAGATTTATTTCTAAGGGCGCTTATAATTCCAACAAGAATGCTTTTAGGAAATGTAAACATTAATGTATCGCCCTCATTGACTCGGAGTGCAATATATAACCGGAAGTAGTTATTGGTTTTATATTGGTTGTTTTAATATTTATTAAAAGAATAATGCATTTGGCTGGTTTACACATAACAAAAAGCTGTCATCTGTATTTAATGTTCTAATATTACTTCAGTTTATGACATTTATCTCAAATCTCACAAGCACTTTAATTTTCATTCGCTAACAACGTATTGCAATCATTGATTTTGATTACCTCAAAACCCATTGTAAGGGACATTTGGCATGCGAGACACGTTTTCAATTAAACGTTTTGAATAAATATGTTTTAAACGAAAAAAATCATAATGCAAAAGATTTAAATAAACTGAAACTTCTACATATTTGCACAAATAATTCACAATATTTCACAATAGTCATTTCTCATGTGCAGTATGAAAAATAAGCTGGACTGTATTTATAACAGTAGAAATGAGGTAGTCGTAGGAAAACATTACTGTATATGCATTTGTCTTCTTATATAGCGCCAGGAATATCCGCGTAATCAATAACACTCTCTGCCTTCCGCGTAATATTCTACAATCATCGTGGAAAGAGTTCGTTGTTGAATCAGTTCCAATGATGGTGTGTGTATGTTGTATTCTGCGAAATGCGTTTCCTTCTGTTTTGGTTGGAGTGAAGGATTTTCTGGTATTTAAATCCGGGGTAAATCCCAGCATAACATCTCAAACGTTGAGTAGTGCTGGCATGCGAAAGCTTTACACCCCAGTCGTGCTTGATATATGTATCTATCTTTTTATCAAACAGTGCGTTTTGTGTTTGCCTTTAGATAAGATTTAGTTTTTGCAGGTCATATAAACGCTAGACGAAACATGAAAACATAGTGTTGACATGCAATAGATTAAGTGTGGAGAAAGGACTAACACGTTGGGTCACTTTAATATAAATGAGACCATTTATTGGATAATCCGAAAAATATGTAAGTAGTTTAAATCGAGCGTTCATGTTTATCAAAGCATAACTATATAATCAATGGTGGTGGTACCAAGACATCTGAAGTTTATCACATAAGCGGAAATTAGTTGACCTTTTAAACATCGCATGATTGGCAGATAGTTATACATTAGAGGTACAGAACGCAGTGCTCCAGCTAGGATTTGAAAAGGGCAGGGGGGCTTTTTTGTGAAAAGGGCACTTTCGACGCGCAGTATTTTGTCGAAAGGGCACTTTCGACTCGCAGTATTTTGTGAAAAGTGCACGTTCGAGCGCGCGGGTGTTTCTGGAATGCTTCCTATTGCATGTTAATTTATATGTTATAAATAATTGTATTATTCCCATTATTATTAAACCATTCCAATATAATGTCTATAACGAGGATTAAACTTATTACAATGTAATAAGAGATTTATGAATTATCAAATTTAAAAAAAAAAAAAAAAAAAAAAAAAAAAATTTATTTTTGAGGGGGGGGGGGCAGGGCGGAGGTCCGGGGGTGCAGGGCGGAGGTTCGGGAGGGCAGGGCGCGGCGCCCTTCGATTTAGGCCTAGCTGGAGCACTGGAACGTGCTCTGCGTGGGACTAATCTATGGCAAGGGTCAGCTAAGGTCATGATTAGATTCCAGATAACTGAGTTTGTCTTTGTAAATATACTTAATGAAGAACAAAGCGGTTTGTTGCTCAGAGCATTTATTTGTCAGTGATTTTTTTCATAATGTGTAGCGCTTTTAAGAAATTAAATTAGTAACCGTTTTTTTTTCAGGTAAGAATATGTGAAATATTCTATTTTTAAATTTGCATTAGTCAAATCAGTTTTAAAACAACATTTTGAACATTATTGTATGTAAACACTTACAGCGATCAATATATATAACACCATTATATAATTTATTGTGATGGCTCTGAAGTTAAAACGCGGCTTTTAAATTCATGATTATTGAAACTCCGTGATCATTATCAGGAGAGAAATTCTGTTTTAGCTTCCGCTAGTGTAATTATTTCAGGTAAGTGACCAATTGCCTTCACTACTGTGCAAATACAAAATACCATATAAGACGTATGGCAATCAACATAAAACATGGTTCAAACTGATGTTACCGCCTAGGTTAGAGTCATGTGATTTAAATGTTTAATTTCCCATGCTTTGCGTTGACAGTTCCTAGCCTTTGATATCAGCTTGAATCGTTTTACAAGTGTTTTGAGTCCTATTATATTGCCTTTATCGCCCAAATTTATAAGCTGACGATAACAAGAATTCATGATATTTATGATGTTGCATCATTAGTTGTTCGCTTGCCGGTTCATACTTCATCACTGATACACTGCATACAGTGAGTGTGTGTATGTAATCAATAGTGTTTAACAGCTTGTGCGACGACATTGGCCAGTTTGTCATTGGAATCTGTAAATATTGGCTGCTTTCAGGGAACACGGGGCTTAATTAATGTCAAATAAGTGGTTTCCCAGATTAGCCTGTGCACACTTATTAGCCTGTTCAATGCGCACAAGCTAATCAAGGACGACACTTTCTGATTATATGATGGTTTTCGTTTAAAGAGAGTCTCTGGTACTGGGATGACAAATAATGCATATGCATTAAGCTTAAAATATCTTTGCTATAAATGATTTGAAAAAAAAGGAAAATGTGATAATAACTTTTAATTAACATCGCTGACAAGGCAAATAAACAATCACTTTTAAATCAAATAAACAACCAATGAGTTCTAAATTTTTACCTTGTGGCATTTTTAGTAAACATCTTAAAGGGACCTTCTCACAGTTTGTCATTTAATGCTTAATATGGATACATGTAAACATTGAATCTTAGAAGCTCGATTAAAAGAAACAAGAATAAAATTAAAAAAACAAAAAAAGTTACCCTCAACTGGGCTCGAACCACTGACCCCTGGAAAAAAGGTCTATCGTTTATACCACTCGGCCATCCTGCTCATATCATAAGAGATGTATTTTATACTTTATATAAGCAATCCTCGTAGTATGAAAAAACGTAACGACAACAACAGAACTCTCCAAATTATTAAATCGTTTAATTGTGTCAATTTACTAAAACGTGAAAAGGTCCCTTTAATGTCTTCAGACTTGCAAATTGAATGAGTTCAATACACTGTCAGATCTTACATCATGAATAACTTACAGGTTTAGTGGCTGCCTGTTAGCCTGGGGCCAGAAGATTTAAGCCCAGGCAACTCAAAAGTTTGTTACAGTTTTGCTAAAAAGTAGGGCAACTAGCTTTTTCAAAGCTTGAAACAACTCAATCCAATTAAACATAGAATACAAATTGGCGACTGTGGATCAATTAGGCCTAGGAAATGATTCAATTTCGGTACACAACAAGACATGATGCATTAAAAGTATGTCATGTCGGCAAACTTGTTGCTCAATAATTTTAAGAAAACAGATAAAGTATAAGACACATAACAAAACATGTACATGATTGTAGGCTTGTTATTCTTTAGCGAGGCAACCACAATTCTAAAGATGGTTGCCAGTGCAGCAACCAATTGCGAAAAAAAAAGAGACATATTGTTGTAATTTTGTCTAAGTTATCTCTTTAACATAAATATGAGGATAAACAGTGCCCACACATCTCGACCTGTGCTTTAAGACACACTCTTTATAAATTTCAATGGGTTGTGTTCATTTCAAACTTGCGATATAAAAAGCTATAACATTATTTTGAAAACTGAGTTGCGTCTAAGATTATGCAATAGCAAACAACGTCAGTGCCTTCAGCGCTTTGATTATTATATTGGGACAGTAAATGCACATTTTTTTTTAGTTTACACCGGTCTAAACTATGTTAAAGGATTGGAAGATTAACAGATATATGTTTGCATATCAGAAGAAACAATCATACTGGTAGTTAAATGTGTTGTCAACGAGTCAGTAGCTGGTTCAATCTACCTGGTAATACATGTATACATGTACACTAAACAGGTGTGATCAGATTGATGCAGCTGTTTGTCTTTTATGGCAGCCAAGCGTTCATTGCGAATTGTCGTTGTCATTCTTCAATGTCGGCTCTGTCTATCATAGCGAAGCATAATTCGCAATTCGTTGAATTGTTTACCAACGTGAGCTTGGTTTAGATCGAGAAACATAGTGTCACCACAATTTTGACCGTCATGAGACATATACATGTTACCCTACTGATGTATCAGAGTCTTCAAATTCTCTGATGAGTTTCAGTTTGGATTTCGGAGTCAATTAACTTGGGAATTTATCAATACCAGTGTATATGGAACTTCTCTTAACAATGAGGTATGCCACTTATTTCAAATTCATGAATAATAAATCGCTAGAACAAAAAATCACAAGTGTCAGTTGATCATATGCCATAAACTTATATCTGTATTTCTGTAAAAATAAAATCAACTGAACATTGTTTATATATTATGTTTAAACTGCATGTAGATCTTTGGCGTTTGTCCCAAATTGAGAAAGCGATTCCAAAAGATAAAGGTAGAACTATTTGTAAGATCAATCAAACGTACATTACATAGCATCAACTCCCACAAGAGATGCATTGAACGTACTTACTATGACTTAATCATTTAACAAACCTACCTTAAATTCAAAAACATGTGCAAATTATGTGGTAAATCTTTTACCCTCATACGTTTATTATAAACAAATATGTATGTTCAAAGAAAAGGTTTTAGAAGCATGTTTTTCACATATTTATTTATTTAGTATATGTCATTTTTATTTATTTATTCATTTATATATGCATTATTATTTTATTTATTTTTATTTATTTTTATGTTCTGGTTATGATATTGAGTTTATACGGGCGGTTGAACGAAAGGCATCAAACAGGTGATTTCCGGTCAATATCTTTAGTTTGCATAGAACAATTTCAAAGGAACTTGATATTGCACTGGTACATAGTAAATTTGCTTTGGGTCGTATGTTACACCAGTCGGGTGAAGGTTACGGTCACTGCTGCGAAAAAAGAAGAAAAGCGGCTTCTGTTTTATAATATGTGTTTTGATACAGTAATTGCTATTAAATTGTGTACTTATGCAAATTACTAAAAAAACATGACAACGCCATTAAACCAAGTATGCATCTTTTAACATATTTATTGTATATAATTTAAATAATCCATGTGCAATTTAATTTTTAAATACTTATTTCACGAACAAATATAGTATAAACGTGCATAGCATATACAATAACAACTGAGTCAAATTGTTCCAAAAAAAGGATAAGAACGAAAGATCAAGATCTTATAGGGTTCTTCTCCGTACGCAGTAATTGCAACTAGTGTGTAACATTTAGGTAGCGGACATGTTTTTAACAATACAATATACCAAACAGAGTTAAGCAATTTGCGTAGATGTATGTTAAATAGAAAGAAAGAGTAGGTTATTCATGGTAGATGAGATAGATGTGAAGACACATCAGACAGAAGAAACGACAAGGACAAAACTTTGCAATTGAAAGTGAGGTCTGCAAGTAATCTCCATACCCACTCAATTTCAGCAAATTAAAGTCAATTCAAACTACATTCTTTTTGCTAGCAATCTTCACAAATAATGTCTGTGAAGTATCTCCATCCATACTTATATTATCGAGCGAAATAGTTTTCTATTTTTAGTAACACTAAACGTAACATTAACCAGACTGGCCTTAAATGCAAGCTCAAGTTTGGTATGCAGGTTAACTACCCAAGCACACAATTTATTATTTCCGTATAACACATCCTTCAAAACTATGAGTTGGAACGGGTGTTCTATAATAGTAACAGTGACATTGACCGACTAATAAGAACCAGAATCCCAAGCTGGGTCGCCATACAAGCTTCCTGAATTCAAAGTGTCATTCAAGTCGGTTAATGCAAACTAAAGCTATTAATAGAAAACCAACTACTAGTATTGAAGACCAGACAAAATGAAATTGGAAATTGTTGGATAATTCAAGGGAATTCACAAGTGTTTCGTAAAGGTGTACTGGTTTTAAAACATGGATGAGATAATACACCCACACCAAGTTGCACGATGATCCGTTGTTAATTTTTGAAGAATTAAACGGCATTTATATAAATGTGCGATCGGGCTTGTTATCGAACTTGGCCGAGAAATTCTATCCTTAAACATTATTAGTTGTATTTAAGACCACTGGGCGCCTCCAATGAACGGCCCTTCCGCAACGAATGTTACATATTACACCCTTTTCAACGAGCGAATAAGTATAGTCTCCGCTCAAGAAATTTAAGTAGTTTGGATAGATTAATTGTTTGCGCGTAGGTAGTTTATATGCAATAATTGTTAAAGAATTAGATAACGTTTACAACATCGCACTGTGGCGTTTCAATACCTCTTGTTTCTTTTAAACTTATGCATGTAAATTTAACTTCAAAATACCATACATATCATGGCACACATAGCGTACATCAAGTGTTATGTGTTTCAATTATAATTTACAATATTTAAATAATGTTAAATTTGCAGCGAGTTTCGAGTAAAATATAGGTGAATAACATTTGCATTCACTACGTTGCTAGTGATATTAAATAGAAGAAAACCGATAAAGAGTAAGACTTTGAATTTGAATTTTACGTTAGTGTAATACTACCACAAAACAAAACGACATCAAAAGCAAATATCGATTGTGTTTTTTATAACTATTACAAAACACGAAACCTATAAGTACAAACCTCTTAAATAAAGCTGTTTAGAGTAATACAAAAGAGAAGCCAATTCACAAAGAATTTACACATTAAATGTTGTTCGTTTAATGCGCACTTAAGGTCTGCCGATGATACGTCCAATGTGATTGGAAAATAAATGGCAAACGACGCTTGTCCGGAGAAACGTCTTCTTTCATCGGGTCATTTCTGGTGCTTTATAAACATTAAACGATTATGCTGGGTAAAACTCAGATCTCTTGTTCAGATGTCTTAATTGGCTCTCGCACTAGAAACATCAGCAAAAACGGATGTTGAATATTCTAACTGACATTCTGGGCTTGTCTTCGACAAAATCAATGGGTGTTCCCAACAAGGATAATATCATTATTGTATTGAATGCAGAGGTCAATAAATTTGTCCTTCACGCTTTTAAATTAATCAATACAGATAGTTATCATTCAATAAACTTTCAGTTAGTTATAGATGTCCATGTGATTTCTTTAAAAGCTTAGGTCACCAGGAATACAATTGGAAAAAAGATAAAAATTGACATTTAAAAGCTCTGATACGGCTCAAAAATGAAAACATATAGCACGATACGCATTTTATACCATATTGTGTAAAGGAACTGTATAAATTCTTGAGAGCCATCTTGAAAAGTAATAAAACAAATTGCATATCAACAATCATGTTGGATTTAATTAGCAAGCCAATTGTATGATTGTTTGAAAAAATGCTAGAAAGGCTAAGTACTTTTGTTTTAATTTGGAATTGTAAATTAACTTACCGCTGCGACCGCTGACTATCTGAAATGTCGGCCTGAATTATACTGGTGGAAACATAAGTATGGACGCACTTTATTAGAAGTCTGTTTATGTTATTTATTTTGGATAAACGTGCAAATGGTTTATAGAGCCGTGTGTAAATGGGATTTGGATCTAATATAGCAAAACAAAAACGAAACTGAAGAAAAGTTCAATATACGTCCTATTGTCAAACACAATTTTGGAAGCCACTTGTTCACAATTCAGAAATAGAAATCATAGATTTCAAAAACAGAATGCGTGCATTATAATGAACCAATAAAATAGCACTCCTTACTAAGGAAAATGTTTAAAAAATATGTTCTTTTGTTTCTAAACCGTAATTGAAATCGGAATTACAATAATGAGTGTGTATCGTTTTTATTAACAATACAGAAAACCGCCCAGTACCGACAAAACGTTTAATCTAAAATTTCGAAATCTTGAATGGAGTACTGGTAGTGTGTGAGCATTTATTTCCAGAGATCCAGGCTTGGAACCCAAGGGCAGGCTTTTGGAGAGTCTTTGCTTGTTCCGTGTAATTAAAAAATTTCAAAACTATTGCAAATGATACAGTTTTTTATCGTCATTTTATTTTATGACATTTTTAATACTCAAATCTATTCGCGAGTCCATTAACCTATATGACGAATCGTTATATTAACATTTGATTTATATTTATTGTGTCCCTTCCAATTTAACTTGTCTCGAGATATTAGCTAAGAAAATTAATCTAAACAACTATTATCGAGCTTTTTTGTTATAATACATGACGCACTGTAGTAATACGATTAATAAATACGCTAATATTTTGAACAGAAGCTGCTATACGACACAATCTTCAATGCGTAAGTACCACGAATCTAGTAATATGTAAGTTAACTTTTCTTCTCATTAATTGTTACAATTTCGAAACATACAGGCGCATAGTGTATACGTTATTTAGTTTTCGTAAATGTTATTTGAAGCTTAACATTCTACATAGTTGTGTAAACAATATGTCATTGTGTTATTTTGAAATAAGGCATCGACATTACTTGAAGAAATCAATTTCCTTTTCATTGTGCAGGTTCATATAAACGTGTACGCTTGTTTATTAACAAAAGAATTAAGTAAGTATTGCAAACATAAACGAATCATCAATATTTAGTGATAGACATGTATTGGCCACGCTCTGTAAAATCCGGACATGATGCATTCCAGAAAAGTCTGGTCCCAGATTAGCTTGGGCAGACCGCATTGTCTAATCAGGGACGATTTTCACTTTAATGGAATGTTTCGTGTCATGGCAGTCTATTCCAAATGAAAATCCAGTTCAGGGGGCCGTTTCATCAATAATTACGTATTTTTATACGATCGTAAATTATGTATCGAGATTAATGTAGTCGTTTACGATTTTACATAAACTCCGTTTCATCAACGAAATCGTAAATGCAATATACATAAAATACGACTACTTAAATATACGTATTTTGTAACCGAAAAAAATAGTGACACAGTCTGAAAAATTGCATGACGTAATTTTCGCGCGTTCTGTCAGCTAAGGAAAATATCGCACAAAAACATACTCCTATAAATATGAGGTCGATTTACGGCTTATTATTTGGACTAACAAAAACAAAGCTAGTTGTGAATCGAAACAAAAACAAACATTGGAAAACGTCGTGTAGATCGGTATGGAAGGCTAACGATTGCTGTTTGGCCGACACTCTCCTTCCGTTACTAAACGCAAACAGAATGGATGGAGACGGTTGAAATGTGAGTTGAGAACTTGTTTGTCATGAATGAAGACAGCTGAAATAATTCGCGTTCAGGATAAATCTGAACGCGAATTATTTCAGCCAAGTGTCTGCCAAAGCAAAAATCATCAAAAGACTCTAAAGCGGTAATTGATATTGACAAGAATGAAGATTATTTTTTGCTTATTCTTTATCCACAAATAAAAATATATTGGCTAGATTAATTGTTTGTTCTGTCTATGCAGAAATGCGACTGTGGTGTAGATCAATTAACAGTTTAATAATTTAATATAGACCAATCGGAATTCCGGCTGACAATAACAAGACATCATGGATTGAAAGTTTGTCATGTCAGCATTTTTGTGGTCAATTATCAAATATTTTATTTCAATAAGGTATTAGATTCACATGACACAACATGTTTATTAATAACAAATGTCTTATCATTGAGAATGCTATTTGTTTGTCTATTATATAGATGATATTTGTTGGATTCGGTGGATTATCGTTTTTAATTCACAAGTGATCATAGACAATTATATTTTCACAAGTTGAGCAGCCACGAGTGAAAATATATTTTTTCTATGATCACGAGTGAATTAAAATCGATATTCCACCGAATCCAACAAATTTTCTTTTTATTTTATGCTTTTTTCGCAGTTTATATACATTGTTAAAGAGTTGTACTTAAGAATGTCGTTAGGACTATGTTGTCATTTTGTCAAATACATGACGTCATTTCACAGTAAACAGTGAAAATTATCGATAATTCTCACTGATAATTTTCATTGTTTGAAACAGTGAAATTATCAGTTTTAATCCACCGATATTTCTCTATAAACCACCGGAAAGCATTAAATAAATATCATTGTCCACAATAATTTATTATAGTGTTGATTCACAAGATGCAAATAATCAACATTGATTTATATTGCTTTCTCTGCAAAACTGTTACATGTAAAGATCACAAATGCAGTTTTCATTTCTTTGTTTTTCCAGAAAACAAAATGTTATTACTGGCTGAAGGACCAAAATTGAATGGACAGAGAACACGGTTGTCAAAACTCAAACAGAAGTTGTGTCACTCAGCTACGTTAAAACATAAAACTAAAGGCAGAAGCAACAAATAGTAATTATTAGTTTTTTTCTATAGATTATAGTAAAGCTTACTGCTAATTATTTCCTACAATTAAAATGTAACATTTTATGTTTTCAATTTTTAGCTGGGCTGTTTTCGGAGAAAACCCAAGTTAGTGTCATAACCAGCGTGTCTTGTCGTCCGCGTCATGCTCAAACCTCAACATTTTGTCAATGTATTGAACTTTGGCCATAAAATCAAAGTGCTTCCACCTATAACTTTGAAACTTCATATGCAGCTCCACCTTGATGAGTTCTACAAGCCTCGCCCATATTTGGGTCACTAGGTCAAAGGTGAAGGTCACTGTGACCTTAAAATAATTCTGACAAGCTTTTATTCGTTAAAAAATGCGCCCGCAGCGGAGTGTTCACACCTGTTTTGCGGTGCTCTTGTTTTTCATTGTACTCTGTTTTATGGTGATAAAGTATTGCTGCATTTTTTCATTTAACTTTATTAATGGTAAGCTATTTACCAGGGTATGAACTTGTGTGTCAAGGTATTTTTTATTTAATTCTTTCGACATCAATGTACTTAAAAAAGAAATTGGAATGTAGAGCATTAGTGTCACACACAAATGATGAGTTTAAATTCAGAAAGCTAGGTTAATTTTGCAATACAAAAACCAACTTTCAGAGACAAAACCAAGTCATGTAGGCATGCTAACTTATTATGACCATAGTGTCATATGTTGTGTATTTAATATTTAGTTCTGTTAAATGTATAAACTAGTAAATTTATCTGCTTGCAGCAACATGTGAAGAATGAAGCAACAGCGTAACTTAAACTCGGGAGGAGATGTTGATGGCGTCAAGGGAAAGATATGCCATTCAGAGGGACATAAGCAATAATCATGAGGAACTGGTTTTTCTTTTAAAAAAAATGAAATTTTAAATTGCTCAATTGTTTCTGGAACTTTTAATTGATTTTACATGTGATGGTGTTCAGTGAGTCTTTGAAACTTATTATTACACATAATATCATGTAAGATATAAATTGTCATATGAATTATAATACCATGCCCAGTTAATATATTGTACTTCCTGATTAATAATAAATATTTGTGAATGTTCTTTGTGTTTTATTCATTGAAAACTAGTCATAGCAACTGTTATCAAATACCATAAACATAATTATGATAAACATTTCAATAAAAATAGAAAAAATGCACAGGTAAACAACATATTTTAACGGTAGATGACTAAATAATTGAACAGAGAATCATAAAGGGGTAAAAGTGAGTAAATACATTCGGAAACAATCTAATATACTGGAGAACTTCTTTTTTTTCATGACAATAATATCTTTATTTATAGACAGCACACTTATTATAATAAAGTACCGATACATTTACAAGCCCACTTTTTATGCCCCCCTTCAAAGAAAAAGGGGTATATTGTTTTGCTTGGGTGGTCTGTCCACCAGATGTTTTCCGGATGATAGATAACTCAAGAAAGCTTAGGCCTAGGATCATGAAACTTCATAGGTAGATTAATCATGACTGGCGGATGACCCTTATTGATTGTCAGGTCACTAGGTCAATGGTCAAGGTCACAGTGAGTTGAAACAGTAAAATGTTTTCCAGATGATAAATTAAGAATGCTTACGCCTAGGATCATGAAACTTCATAGGTACATTGATCATGACTTGCAGATGACCCCTATTGATTTTCAGGTCACTAGGTCAAATGTCAAGGTCACGGTGACTCGAAATAGTAAAATGGTTTCCGGATGGTAACTCAAGAATGCTAACAGCTAGGATTATGAAACGTCATATGTACATTGATCATGTCTGGCAGATGACCCCTATTGATTTTCAGGTCACTAGGTCAAAGGTCAAGTTCACAGTGACAAAAAACGTATTCACACAATGACTGCCACTACAACTGACAGCCCATATGGGGGGCATGCATGTTTTACTAACAGCCCTTGTTTTAATGTGGCTTTGAGAATGTTCATTACAGACAACACCTTTTAGAGCAAAAGTCAGTGGGTAAAATATCACTTGAAAAATTGTTAATGGGGAAAAGTACCTTGAGTATATGATCTTTTCTGGAGCTCAGATAACTGTTCAATATTCAAGGGACCTTTTCCAGTTTTGGTAAATTGACTAAATTAAAAAAAATAAGTTTAAGATTCGCAAACTTTTGATGTAGTTATGATATTTGTGAGTAAACAGTAATACTGAACATTTACCATGCTCTAAAATATCCATTATATGCATCTTTTGACGATTTAAAAACTATAAAATTTTAAAGCGTTGCAACTAACTGCTGCAACACTCGACGATTGAATAATTTGTAGAGTTCTGTTGTTGTCGTTACATTTTGTGACACGATGAGGATTGCTTATATAAAGTGTAAAATACATCACTCATTGTATCAACACGGACGGACAAGTGGTCTTAGTGTGAGGCTTTTACTTCAGGGCTCAGTGGTTTGAGCCCTGTAGGAGTTACTTTTCATCTTTCTTTAATTGTATTCTTTTTTTACTGGAGCTTTTTAGATCCAGTGTTTACATGTATCAATATAAAAGCGTTTAATGAAAAACTTAAATATCTGCCAAAATTAAGGAAAAGTTCCCTTTAAAATAAATATTAAATCAAGCACATGGTAATATCTAACACATAACTTTTTTATTGGTCCTCAGAACATTGGCATTTTTTTCTTTCACAAACCTATAACCTTGAAGTAAATATTAGACAAATTATGCATACACAATTATAAAACATACAAACATCAGCTGTTGTAACTATTGTGTCTAGACGACCAGGAATACCAATCCTTCCAAATCAGCTATGACACAACTTTACGCCATTTGGCTGAGAAGTGTAGCTCTGCCTATTCAGAGAAGACTCAAGCCATCTATATCACTTTATAACATTTATTACTATAATTTTTTAACATTTTTTATGAAACAGTTTCATCAGCTGGTGCCTCTTATCACATGCTGCTCGATGTACTGGTGTGTTGTTCATAACTTCCGGTTCCATCACGTTTCCAACCAATTCATCTATCAGTGGAACGTTTGAATCCAGACACAGGTTATGCAGGGGCATGTACACAGTTGATATTTCACAGCACTTATTGGACTTGAAAGGCCAACATCCACCAGTGGCATGCAGATATCTAAACAAATATCAAAAGTATTTCTTTAACATAGACATTTGTCTAAGTGACTAAATTGTCCTGATACCATTGACATTAATTTAATTTCAATATTAATTATATATAATATATAGCCTAATAAACACTTTATTTGTGCCTGTATTCACTATTAATGCACAATATCATTTAAATGCACTAGTAAACAATATTTCATACATAGAGTCTGAGGACAAGCAAAATGAAATTTTAAGATTTAAAATAAAATGAATAAAACATCAGTTTATTTAAACAGACATTTTTTGATGAAACATCATATTCATACATGCAAACAACCCTCAGTTATAATAAAAGTTAATTTACATATAAATTCTAAAATTTGATAATTAAAGTTGTACGTTATCAAGCTTTAGAAGTTATGTTTGATTTAAGACACTGTGAGGCACAAGAAAGAGATTGGCACTAATACTTCATTTAAATACTGTGTGGTAAGTTGATCTCGCACTAATAAGATCTATATTTCACAACCTATATAATATGTTACCAATCTCGTGATTTCAACACTCCAAATGCCCTTTCTACTACCCACCCTCTACATAGATGGTCATTGTAGGCCTGTTCCGCAGCATGGGAGGGATGAGGTTAAGGGGTCATCAGGTTAGTCCTTAACGGATACCCACTATCTCCCAGCAGATGACCCTCATCATTGGTGCTCAGATATTGCTGTAAATAGAAATATTTTATTGGGCAGATGCTTTGTCTTTGATAAAACAGCAGTCCACAGTTAATATTGTTAGATTAAGGTAGGAAAGCATCTCAATAAGTTTCACAAAACTATCCTAAGTATTATCAAATCACTATATTTTAGTTACCTAGATGAAATAATGTAACTTAAGACAATATTTAAAGATAATACTGATAGCTGCATTGGCTAACACATAAAAGTACAAAAGCTTGATCACAGAGTGCTAATGGTGCTTATTGTGGTAGTTAATGATTTTTGCGCATGTACGTAACTAATTATTATTAGATGTCAAAGATGATAAGCATTACGCTTATTTCAACCTTTTATGGTATTTATCTGCTTTATACTAAATTTAATGATAAGGTAATGAATCATAATACTGTATTTACATTTACCTCATGCTGGTGTCAGCAACAACCTGCACATTAATGGCATGGAATCCTCAGTAAACATCTCCCTTGGCAATATGCAATATGCCAAAATCTATAAAAAAAAAAAAAGTTATTCATTAACATGAGAGTGCTCATCATTTCATGTTCACATTACCAACACAAAAGGGAGGAATGCAGAAAAGGAGTAAAAAAATAAAAAAAGCCCCATCAATATGCATGAAAAAAAATTTTTATATGGAGGGTGCATATTTATAGCACTGCAGAATTGAATTTGACAAATAAATAAATTGTAATAAAATGAAAACAATATAGAAATAATTAAGGTAATTGTTCTGCAATTATTCAAGACATCTACTTTACTCACGCTCGAGTGGTTATTCACAGCTTGGGTACTACTTACATGTACCCCTGGTACCATTAAGCATACTTGCATGTACCTCGGGTAAGGTTAATATACTTAAACGTACCCGGTCCTTATTAGACTGTACCCGAGTTGTATTCCTGCCCAAAATACGATGTGGTACGGTGCACTACAGATAAATGTAAAGCGATATTGTTTATCTAAATAAAACTTACCTTTTGAAAAAAATGCATCAACATGCTTTTTGACTATAAATTTCGATGATTTAAAGACTATTTGAGAAAAAAAATGACATTAATGTGAACATAATTTAAAAAAATTAAGCCTACAACAACCCATTTAGCATTAAATTTCCGGCTGTGTTAAAGTATATTAACTGTAACAGGGTAAGCTCTACATGACGTAAGTATACGTAAAGAGTACCCGGGGTACAGGTAAGTAGTATCCGAGCTGACAATGACCAATCGAACAACATTGTAATCAAATGAGAACAATATAGAAACAATTATGGTGATTTTTCTACAATTATTAAATACATGAGGTACCATCAGCATCTACTTAACTCACTACTCCTATAAATATGAGGTCGATTTACATCGACCTCATATCGTTTAACGTTATTTTGCAATAGCATCGTTCCGACATGAATTCATGTCGGAAGCTTTAACGGCATCAAATTCATATAACAGCACAGACTAATCATGCAATAAATTATTAAACATAAAATATAAACATTATTTTACTAATTGAATTAGAAAAATGTTTATAAAAACTTACAAGTAATGATAGTCCAGACCTTAAAACACTACCACTGTTCAAATTCCATATTGTTGCCATATAGCACTGTGTAAATTGAAAGTTGCATAATGTTACCTCATTGGTCGGTTATAAATACCTCGTTTCTCTATATATAGTATTCGATTTAGACGAAAATAATAATTTACGTGGAATGTCATATTAGTTTTCCATTAAAACTTTGATCTTGCTGTGTGTGTTTATGGACGTTATTAATTATGTTATACTTATTTTTGTAGTTCATTAAGAATTAGAACGTGTAGCCCTTTTTGTTAACTGTTTTAGCAAACGATTCGCGGCTTAATAAGACACTGAAATAGTTAAAGCGACACTTTCATTTAAAGATTAAATGTGAACAATATTAAATGAAACCTTTTTTGGTATTAATATATTTTATTGACATGTTAACTTCGATACTTGAAAAGGTGTTTAGTCTTTAAAAATATGTCGCTGATATTGTTAATTTCAATAACTGTTAATATGCTTAATGTTGTATAAGAAATTGAATAGTTTCACTGAGTTGTATTCCCGCCTAAAATCCGATATCGTAAAACGCGCAACGGTTAAGAATAAGGTCTAAATAAGTTTAAGTATTCAGATCTGAATATCAGCAGCTGTGCCAGCTGGGAAGCCCCGTTTTGGCTTTAACAACCGCAAGCGAAACAACATACTTGTTTAAGTCTTGCACTTAGACTCCATGATCACAAGTATAGGTCCCTGCTGTGGCGTATGACACCATAGTGTTATTTAGTATTGGTCGGCACAGTATCTGATCATAACGAGACAATTGGTTTGTGCTGAACACAGGGGAAATAAAACCACAGATCTATCAATAAACAAGATTATTGAGATATCTTTTATTGAACACCGCGATAAAAATGCTCAAACCACGGACTCTAGATTACACGGATAAGACACATGGCAACTTTCTCAGAATCATCACTGCTATATGTGTAATCAACTAACAATTCGTCTAAAAATAATTTATATATTTGACTTGAAGACGATGTACTGTTGTATAAGTCTGAATAAACTATCTGTCTACCTGTCTAAATCTAAGTCGTCATCGTCCCAGTGAAAAAAAAATCTGATTTTGAATAGTTGGACATGATGCCCTGATGTCAAAATACGAAATGACCCGCGTAACACCGACCGTGATTTTCAAGAATCTTTAATAAATTGATAATTTAAGGTAAATAACATTTCATATAATTATACATAATTCCCTCGTTGATAATTAACAGCAAACGATGAATGTTTTTGACACCCATTTTATTTCAAGTATGCATGCAAAGCCGAATAAAATCGAGAGGGTCCGCTATATACGCTGTTTCATCATAAATTTAACACCCTTTCTGTGTTATAAACAAGAGCTGAAATCGTTAATTTATTTATAAAAAGCTTTATTGATATGTTTCGTGAACAAAATACTACAATATATTCCATAAAAAATATAATAATCATGGCAAAGGAAATTCAATGGCCGGTTTCTAATCAAAAGCATAATCGCCAAGACCGTAGCATCAGTTCAGTGCGTTAGGAACGCGCGCTACTTTCTTCCGCCTTCATTCCTTAATTACTTTCGTTTTTAAACATTTTTTTTTCTATCGTATACAGAATTCTATTCTCCTAAGCAAGATGTAATTTTTAAAACTGAACTCCAAATATAAACGCTACAAATTGGTATTAACTACGAACATGTCAACCGTAAATCTAGATTCTAAAACTCCAAAACGGTATGATATTTGCAAAAGCTAAAGTTATAACTCGCCGGGCTGTCGAAATCAGAAGAACGCTACAAATTGGTATTAAGTACGAACATGTCAACCGTAAATCTAGATTCTAAAACTCCAAAACGGTATGATATTTGCAAAAGTTAAAGTTATAACTCGCCGGGCTGTCGAAATCAGAAGAACGCTACACATTGGTATTAAGTACGAACATGTCAACCGTAAATCTAGATTCTAAATCTCCAAAACGGTATGATATTTGCAAAACTTAAAGTTATAACTCGCCGGGCTGTCGAAATCAGAAGAACGCTACACATTAGTATTAAGTACGAACATGTCAACCGTAAATCTGGATTCTAAAACTCCAAAACGGTATGATATTTGCCAAAGTTAAAGTTATAACTCGCCGGCTGTCGAAATCAGAAGAAAAGCTTAACATATATTTATATATCTGTTTACTACGTAACGTAAGCTTTCTAATGATATATAATTTGTCAAAATCGGCCGAGAAATGAAACTATAATTCAACAAAAGACGTGAGTGGGTACATCAAAATGTATAACCTCGGCGCTTCGCTGTACGCTAAATGTACAAGATCGATAGCCACAATACGGTAAAACGCGCGGTGGTAAAACATAAAATGTGTATTTCTTGTGTTTATCTCGCTATAAATCCATTAATAACAACGGGAATATACTAAAACGTATATTTTTTGAAAGAGGAATTAATAAGCAACAAGATAACGTATAAACCAATAAAATCGGATGAATAGTTTTTGCATAAGATTGAATTTACTACAGTAAGGGTCAAATACTCGATTCATCTCCTAACAATATACACTCCGTGATGCAACTGGTAGTTTTAACACACACATATAGGTGCCATTTAATTAAAGAGTACAGAAAGCTAAAGTGATGTGGTTTGTTGTACAACAACAATTGGTTATGTGTAACCTATTCAAAAAATAATTTCGTTCAAGATAATTCAATGTAATTCTATAAACGACAAACACACGAATTGTGTTGTGTATGTTTATTTTTAAAAATGTACGTAAGTGGTTTAAAGCACAATTTTTATACATTTAAGAGGTAATCGCTCACATTTATGTCTGATTAATGATAATTTTATGCATTAGCAAAGATTTAACGAGAAAAACTGAAGTTTAAGTTGAACTCAATTTGCTATAGGAAAACGACGGTAGCCGTTTAGACGTAAGCGGGGTAGCTTACGTCTAATTATTTGGACTACTTCAGTCATTGAAATTCAGATTTAAATCTACAAGCAAGTCGGTCTAGTACTATGGGAATTTGAACAAGCCCGAGTCAGATTTTACTAGCCCAAACATTTTTCTTAAAAATGCAGATAAACATAACATAAAACATCCAAAGAAGCATTCATTTATTCAATCTTTAGAATACAATACAAATCTCTTATTAATTTCATCCTCATCCAAGTTAGCTTCCTCGTCATCTGAGCCAGCCTCTTTCGGAACCTGAAATAAGAAGAAATTAATTTCACACATGGATTTCAATCAAATCACAATTATAAATATATACATAAAGTTTAGGTGAAAAATAAGCAAAAATGCATCCCATATATCCATGTGAAAGAGAGAGCAAACCTGAACCACCAGAAAATATATAAGCAATTAAGTGCCAGGTTATTCTACGAAAAGCCAGTTGACAAATGCGTCAATCACAGTTACCTCAGATTCGCATTCTTCAACGACGTACTTGAATGACAACTGTTCAGCCATTACTCTCTGTGCCCCCGAACGCAACGCAAAACATTTATTTTACATAACAGTACCGGTAATCCGGGAACCACAAAACCATGCGCTTTATGCGCAGTAATCCAATTATCGGCTGATTGCCCAGTACGTGTGCGCAGTGTGTTAAAGGGATCTTTTCACGCTTTGGTAAATTGACAAAATTGAAAAAGTTGTTTCAGATTCGTAAGTTTTCGTTTTAGTTATATTTGTGAGGAAACAGTAATACTGAACATTAACCATGCTCTAATATAGCCAGTATATGTATCTTTTGACGATTTTAAAACCTAAAACCAGCTTTTATGATCCAATGTTTACATTTATCAATATAAAGCATTTAATGAATAAGTTAAAAAAAATGCCAAAATCTGTGAAAAGGCCCCTTTAAAACATACTAGTAAGCGGCTGTTGATTTAAGCGGCTCAACACTTTGTTTACAAATATTGAAAATGAAAGTGGAACTCGTTTTCTGTTAAATTAATTGTACAAGCACGTCGGGCTTGTAACATTGGATTTCCTACAGGCCGGAAAGAAAAAATACTAGTTTTTTCTGTCGGACTAGTGCGAATTTCGACGACTGCTACTTAACTCACCAATACAATAAACTTGTTTAAAAATAGCAAACACAAACAGTAGCATGATGTCATATTCATTTTCATGATCATGATGTTATAATCAACAATTTCGAGGTAAAGTATTGTTCAATCACAACATTTTAGAAGTAGAACAACTACAAGTTCAACATTAGCGGGTGGGGTAAATCAGTCTGCACTTAATGTCATCGATAAGTATAAGTATACACGTCGACACAAAATAGAATGAGTTTAACATAAAGTCATTTGTAAAGAAACACAACAATAAATGATTAAACTAATACCGGTAATCATCGAATGCTTTTATTAAGAAAAGATAGCTACAACAATTACTTATTATCAACCATTTTGCAAAATCCGAGTTGTCAAATGCTGAGTAAACAAAGGGCAACTACTCTAAAGTTTTGGGTTAAATTCTACTTATTTGCTGTTCGAAAATAAATACAATTTTATAAATATACTTGTTTAAATCAGTTATTTCTTCGCCTTATTTACATACCTAAGCGACGGAATGAGCTCGCCGTCAAGTTGGTGCTTTGTCTTCCCCGATCAAAACCAACAATCGCTCTATTCCGCCCTTACTTAGACGATATATCGAAGCAATGTTCTCATCTCTTAGGTTTTCGAGAACAATTCTCTCCCTAAAAAGCCTTGGCATTGGTAATTTTTCGTCTCCTGTCATCGTGGATGACAAAAACGACCGCCATTACGTTAATTTACGGGTGCCCTTACCCAGTCGTATATTTATGTATGAAATTTATGTAATTTTAATTTACGATTTGCTTGATGAAACGCGATTTCATTGAAACATCGTAATTTATGTAAATCGTAATTTACAACTAGCCGTAAATCGTTGATGAAACGGCTCCCAGGCTAATAGGAATGTCCCTTAGACTATGCATCGTGGTAGCTTTTGTATCGTTGGTATAAATTTTCTACTCGAATAAATTGAATTTCAACGTATGAATATGTTATTTATTTCCCGAACTCGTTTTTTGTATGCTCAATAACATTACATGTATGCATTTTCTTAGTCAACCGCCTTGGTCATTAAAACAATGAAAAATAAATGGCATTGTTATGTCGAGCTGCCGTATGCCCAGTTGGCTAATGTGCACAATCTTGTTCCCAGTTAGTATTGCTGTTTACTCCGTTAATGTGTCTTTGAAGGAGTAAGTTTATTCGTTACATTAAGATCGCGGTATTTTATTGAATGATATTATCAAAAAAGGTTCATGTCTTCGTACGTCAAAATACTCATCACTTTCATATTTGACAGTTTTCAGCCGATACGTTTAGACCACCGTGCCTCTTTTGTTTATTTGTATTTTTTCAACAGAATTAAAACGTAAACCGTCAAGCGGTTTGTATTTCCTGGAAACTGATCTAAGCTAAAAATAACACGGCAAATATAATACTAATATATATGCACCAGCTTACGTGTTTCTGCCTCAATCAGCAGAAAGATAGCATGTAGGTATTCAAGGAAGGAAAATGGAGCGAAAGTTGTGCGCCCTGCTGCGGTAAATTCTTATTTAGAATGTTCCTATTGATATGTTTCGCAGCTTGTCGGAAGGTTACACAGCAATCGTAAGTTATATGCTTTGCGAGGTGGAGAGTTGTTTGCTTCGGCTCATATGCAGCCTGTTCGTACCTGTTCTAAGGTCGATTTTTGCAAGTGGTTGTACGCCAGAGCCAAATTATGCAACCGAGCGACAACTAAGCATGCGTCAGATACGAGAGTTGTGCATGGAATTCTCTGATTGTAAACACAGCAAACTCCATTATTCATAACGAACAACACCTCACAGATTTATTTCTAAGGGCGCTTATAATTCCAACAAGAATGCTTTTAGGAAATGTAAACATTAATGTATCGCCCTCATTGACTCGGAGTGCAATATATAACCGGAAGTAGTAATTGGTTTTATATTGGTTGTTTTAATATTTATTAAAAGAATAATGCAATTGGCTGGTTTACACATTACAAAAAGCTGTCATCTGTATTTAATTTTCTAATATTACTTCAGTATATGACATTTATCTCAAATCTCACAAGCACTTTAATTTTCATTCGCTAACAACGTATTGCAATCATTGATTTTGATTACCTCAAAACCCATTGTAAGGGACATAGGGCATGTGAGACACGTTTTCAATTAAACGTTTTAAATAAATGTGTTTTAAACGAAAAACATCATAATGCAAAAGATTTAAATAAACTGAAACTTCTACATATTTGCACAAATAATTCACAACATTTCGCAATAGTCATTTCTCATGTGCAGTATGAAAAATAAGCTGGACTGTATTTATAACAGTAGGAATGAGGTAGTCGTAGGCAAAACATTACTGTATATGCATCTGCCTTTATATAGCGCCAGGAGTATCCGCGTAATCGATAACACTCGCTTTTCCGCGTAATATTCTACAACCATAGCGGAAAGTGTTGATTGTTAAATCAGTTCCAATGATGTGTGTGTATGTTGTATTCTGTGAAATGCGTGTTCTTCTGGTTTGATTGGAGTGAATAATTTTCTGGTATTTATTCGCCGGTTAAATCCCAGCATAACATCATTTTGTTATCTCAAACGTAGACTTGTGCAGGCATGAAAAAGCTTTACACCCCAGTCGTGCTTGATATCTTTTTTATCAAACAGTGCGTTTTGTGTTTGCCTATAGATAAGTCTTAGTTTTCGGCGGTCATATAAACACTAGACAAAACATGAAAACATAGGATTGACGTGCGGAGAAAGGACTAACACGTTGGGTCACTTTAATATAAATGAGACCATTTATTGGATAATCCGAAAAATATGTAAGTAGTTTAAATCGAGCGTTCATGTTTATTTCGTATAAATATATAAACAAATGCAGTGTTACAGACACATCTGAAGTTTATCACAAAGGCGGACAATTGGTTTGTCCTTTTAAAAAACGCATGGTTGGCAGATTGTAACACGTAAGAGAAACAGCACAGGCTCTGCAGGGACTCGTAATCTATGGACTAGGTCAGCTCAGGTCTTGATTAGATGCCAGATAACTGAGTACTTATCTGTAAATATGTTGTATGAAGAACAAGTGGTTTGTTGCTTGGAGCAATTATTTGATTTTTTTTCAAAGTGTGTACGTACATCGCTTTGTTATCATTAATTTAGTAACCGTTTTTTTTGCATATGAGAATATGTAAAATATACTATTTTTAAATGTGCACCAGTCAGATCAGTTGTAAAACAACATGTTGATAATGTTTGCATGTTAACATATACAGCGATCAATATATCGCCCAGTTGGTGCAAAAATGTACCATGTTCCTTTTTATTTCAATGTCATCTGGTACATGTTGCAACAATGTTGCGATACATATAACCCAAATTATATTATTTATTGTGATGGCTCTAAAGTGGCTTTTAAATTCAAGCATTAATGAAGGCCTAATTTTATCAGGAGTGAAATTAAGTATTACCTTTCGCTTTTCTAGTTTCTTTTATGGTAAAGGACCAATTGCCTTTACTATTGTGCATTATAAAAAAACCTATTAGATGAATGGCAATCAACATAAAATGATTCAAACTGAATGTGACCGCCTTGTTGTGTCATGTTAGACTAGTAATTTAATAGGTTTAATAACCCATGCTTTGAATTGACCAGTCCAAAGTGTACAGTTCCAAGCCGTTGAATCTCAGCTTGAATCGTTGAACAACTAATTGCGTGCTATTATATTTACTTTATCGAACAATTGTATAAGCTAACGGTAAAGAATTAACTACCCCGGTTGATGTTTATGCTGTTTAATTATTCTTATCTTGGACCAGAAAATTTAGAGCGGTTAAGACGTTAACAAACCGATTTAAAGTAATGTTCACGGTTTTGTAGTTCATCAGAAAAAACAATTATAATGGATTGGTTATATTCGGTGTCAATGAGTAGCTAGCTCAATCTACCTGGTTATACATTCCATGTATAAATGAAGTGGTGTGATCAGATTGATGCAGCTGTTAGTCTGTTATAGCAGCCAAGCGTGCATTGCCAATTTATTTGTCATTCTTCAATCTCGGCTCTGTCTACCATAGCGAAGCATAATTCGCAATGCGTTGAATTGTTGACCAACGTAACCTTGGATTAGATCGAGAGATATAGTGTAACCCCAATGTTGACCGTAATCAGATACATTTGTGTAACCCTTTTTGTCAAAGTGTTCAAATTATCTGATGAGCTTCAATTCTGACTTCGAGATAAAAAAAAAACTTGGGAATGTATCAATACCAGTAAATGCGGAACTTCTCTTAACATTAAGGTATGCAACTTATTTCATAATTATGAATAATAAATCGCGAGAACAATTAATCACAAAAGTGTCAGTTGATCATATGCCATAAAGTGATATTTGTTTATCTGTAAAAATATAATTGTTTATATATTATTTATAAACTGCATGTAGATCTCTGGCATTGTCCCAAGTTGAAAAAGCTCTTCCAAAAGATACCGGTATAACTATTTATAAGATCAATCAAACGTATATTACATAGCATCAACTCCCCCAAGAGAAGCATGTAACGCACTTACTATTACTTATTCATGCAACAAACCTACCTTAAATTCAAAATCATTTGCAAAATTTGTGGGTAATCGTTTGCACTCATACGTTTATCATTAACAAATATGTATGTTCAAAGAAAAGCAGGTTGTTCACATATTTATTTATTTGTTCAGTATATTCTTTTTTATTTATTTATTCATTTATGTGTATTGTTCTTCAATGTCTTCATTTTTATATGATGTATTTTAATCTTTAATTGAATATTAATAAGGAATCGAAATATATTTTAGCTGAAAAATAAACTTGAATCAATTGAATTTAATATATTACT